>NC_047668.1:69835339-70145339 GCF_011762505.2 Arvicanthis niloticus | reverse complement strand
ACAGGACAGTGATGGGAAAATACTGCAGAGCGGACAGGGAGGCTTAGAGGAGACACCGCTAATACCTAAGTTCAGGACAAGCTCCATGGCTGCAGGAGTTACGGACAAACTCAGGTTCACAGACCCCTGGAACAACATCAGAGTCTAGCCTTTGAAACATGGTCTGCTCTGTTTGTACTCCAGTGAGAACCCCTCTTACAGACCATGAGTATTACACAGTCTCTCACTCCCTGGGGAACTCTTAGGCGTCACACTCCAGTGTGTACCTTGTGGGATTCTTGTTCATAGGGAGGTCAGAGAGCACGTGCATGTAAAGCTGAAGGAGGGAGGGCCCAATGGGGATGCCTCAGAACAAACTGGATATCAGAAGAGAAGAGGGCTCAGAACAAGAGAGAACAGGTGTGAGGAATGGCCTCAATCCTGAAAAACATCTGTGTGGGCAAGCAGTTCCCACCATGCTCACAGCTTGCCAGCTCTGCCAAGGACAGCAAACTTGAGACTCCAAAGGTTAAGAAGAACCCAGAGGAAACCAAATAGAATATTTGCTCTTAGCAAGGAAAACAGCCTTCAGTTCTGAGGGCTCGTGACTTCTCAAAGTCAGCAGGTAACAAGATAGCCTAAAATAGCCTAGGTTAGGCATCCCTCCTGACAGATGCTTAGGGATTTTTCCTGCTTTAGGATTTTCCCAGCAGGATTAGGACATAGCCACAGTGCTCATGTTCCTGAGGGCCCTTGAGCCATTTGTGTTCTAGGATGATCCCCAGTTCACAGAAGACTTAAACAATAATACCACGGTCTAGACCATCAGACTCACTCCTGGAATACGGCATGACACTAAAGTCCCAGGAGTGTCCAGCACAGTCTGGGTTGGCTTCCCCAGCAGAGTAGCACAGACTTCCACACAAGGAATCGCTGTACTGATTAAAATGTATGTACTGAGGCAGACAAAGATTCCCTCCATTGTAGCAGGACTGAGAACTTGCATGTCAGGCTGAAGCCTGATACAAATTAAACAAACGAGAAACAAACCCTTCTGGAGGGAGCTTATAATGGAAACACTGACGGGATATAATTAGGATCCCGATTTTGATCACTACCTTCTATTGAAGACCCCTCCGGTATACAGTAGTTATGTAAAATACCTGTACACTGTTGTCAAGTGGCACTTTAGAAAGGCATCAGGGCAAAGTCAATGTTTAAGAGCTTCAGAACCCATAATGATGATTAAATGGGGGAGTCGGCAAGTGCTCTCCCTGATACAAAGGAGTTCACAAATGGAGGAGAGCAGAGGGTTGCTGGTGGCCACCTGCTCCAGTCCTATCTGCTTCTCCTTTATGTCTGGACATTCTCAGTCTTCACAGTTGCTGTGCATGGTCTCATTGAAGAACCGGTGTGCAGTTAGAGACAGAAACCTGGAAGTTTTCCCTTACAAACAACACAACTGACAGCACTTCTCTGGAGGGGTTTGCAATCTAGTGCAGATAAGATAACCCGAGTTCAAAGCAAGGCTATGCAGGGGTGGTACCTCAAAGCTTCTTCTTCCATTGGTGAATTAGGAAAAGCCTGAGAAACAAAGGCTTTAGGAGACAGATAGGATTGTCAGGAAGAAACAAATGTGTGGCATGTTTGAAGCTTGCTAAGCAGAAAGGCATGAAAAACACACACGAAAGCCCTGATGCCTGAAGGGGGCAAACCACTATATGAAGAAAGAAAGACTGCTGGTGAGTCCACTGTGTGGATGACTAGGGAAATGTCTAGAGAATACCACCCTGAGACACAGAAAAGCTCAAAGCACCTTAGCACCTTAGCACCGCCTAAGCACCTAAGCACCGAGAGTTCAATCAGAAACGGGTCCTCCCAGAGCTGTGCTAATGTCCCCAGTGGCTTCCCCATAACACCATCACCACTTTTAGGAGATGTGCTACAAATTTAAATTATGCTTCAATATAATTGACTGGCTTCAATGCATTCTTTCCTTTAACCCCTCCACAAATACTCTGCCCTGGCTCCAGCCCTGAAATGTTACTTAGGCTGAAATTGAAGTTGAGACTTTTATTCTATTTTGTTTAAAAATGTTATAACAGGGGCTGGGGAGATATCTTCGTGGTTAAGAGCACTGAATGCACTGTCAGAGGACCCAGGCTCAATTCCCAGCACCCACATGGTGGTTCACACCAGTCTGTAACTCCAGTTCCAGGGCATCTGACATCTGGTCTCCACCAGGAGCCAGGCATGCAAGTGGCACATAGACATATATGCAGGCCACACACACATATACATAACATATAGTAAATCTTTTTTAAAGTTATAATATTTATTTATTGGTGCCTCCCTCCCCCCCCTCTCTCTCTCTGTGTGTGTGTGTGTGTGTGTGTGTGTGTGTGTGTGTGTGTGCGTCACAGCAGGCAGCAGGCATGTGGAAATCAGAGGACAACTTGGTGGGAATTGTTTCTCTTCTTCCACCACGTGGGTCCTGGGACTGAACTCAGTTTGTCAGGCTTGGCAGCAGGTGCGTTTACTTTGCTAGTCCATCTCACTAGCCCTAAACTAAGCCTTTTAAAGACATTTACAGATGAGAAATGAGAAGTAAACAAATTAACACAAGATCAGCTAAACTTCACTCTTACAATTAGGCAACCAAACCTCTTCAGGACTTTTTGGCCCTTTAATATATCTTTGACCTCAGCAAGAAGCAAGCGTTGGGTTTCCAATCAGTGAGAACTGACTGCTCTTAAGATGCCCAACATCTTGGTAGTCTTGGCTCCATATCTTGGCTTACCTTCTCAGGGAAGGCTGAGTTCAGAAAGTGCACTTTAAACCATCACATCTTCCTCTCCAGCACCCTCAATTTCTGTAAGCAGAATTACTGTGCATTTTCAGGAAGTTTTGAGTTGTGTGTGTGCGCGCATGTGAAAACCAAGTCTCCAGAGAAAGAGGAGGGAGGAAGGAGGGGGGAGGGGCTCCCTCCTCACTGGGAATCTGAGAAGACCTAGTAGAGAAGGGTCTTTAAAATTCTCTGTAACATTCATCCCACTGGGGTGCCTTGTGCCTGGCTGACCAGCAGGAGGGCTGGTGACGCTGTCCGCGGTCCTGAAACAACACTGCTCAACAGACTTGGTTGTTTCTTTTAACTCTGGGACCATGCTGACTGCTGAAGGTCCAGCTACCAAAGTTGTGTATATCTCATTTTCTTTCTCAAGACTAACTTATTACTTTGATCTCAGAGCAGAACAAATTGTGATTGCTGTATTCCATTTAGAGAGGATTTATAAACACTAAAAACCAGAATTTTCCCTTGGAAAGACACTGTCTAATCTATCAGTTTGGGATGCTACCACAAAATGCCAGAGATTACAGGTAGCCTATAGCCTCTTCTTTTAAGGATGTCATCTCATTTGCTTGGGATCCACCTCCCTCACAGTCCTGCCTCAGATGCTACCACAATGAGAACAGACTTTAGTGTGGTCCCAGCTGAGGTCTGACTACTGACTAATAGTGCAGAGAGCCATAGCCCTAGGCACTGGCAAGTGACACGTGGGTGTGGAAATGTGATTTCTGTACAATCTGTGCCCCAAACCCTTTAAAATTCAACACGCAGTGTGAGGAAATTTCCAGTCTTCACGGCGTGCTGAATGCTGACACATTTTCCATGACATCCTTTATTTCCTATTATCAGAAAGGGCAGGGTTTCTTCTGAAAAAGAAGAAAAAGAAGATACACAGAATATCGGTTTTAAGTGTTATTTTTGTTCTTGAAAGGGCTTCTCATAGTCTTTCAAAGAGAGCTTTTTTTCCTCCAGAGATTTATTTTGATAGAATTAGCTGAGCCTTGTCAGGGAGAACAAAATTTTTGTGAGCTTCCCATACCAGTAAAATGCCAAATTATATGCTGTAAGTTTCTTGTTTTATTATATCCGGGTCCAGTCAAAGAGAAAAAAGATTTTGAATCCAGAACTATTAGCATTTGGAGACAAAAGAGAGACTTCACTACAGCAGTTTGCCAGGAGCTGGTTTTCCCAAACCTGCAGGCTCTGTCACTCCGGTAATTTGATGCTGGTAACCTCCTCGCTGCTCTTCTGGACCAGAAAATCTCACTCAGGATAAATTCCTCCGCATCGGACAATCCCCCACCCTATAAAAAGATAAAATTTCACAGAAAAAAAATTACATTTAAAAGAGAGTATATTGTCTAGTCATGCTTGGTGACACACGCCTTTAAATCCAGCACTTGGGAGGAAGAGGCAAGTGGATCTCCACGAGTTTTACATCAGTTTGTTGTTTTGTTTTGTTTTTGCATAGTGAACTCTGGGCAACCAGGGGCCACATAGTAAGACTTTGTTTCAAAAGAATAAAATAAATGATAAAAATAAACAAAAGATGTGATACAATGTGCAGAAAGGAATTTAGATTTGAAGCCATAAACGTTCTGGCAGTGCCAGTCCCTAGCTAGACTACTTTGAACAAAATACCTCAGCCTCAGTGGGCCTCAGTTTCCTTATTTGTAAAGAGAAGGCAGATATCTACATGGAGGCTGTGACTCTATATTAAAACTTAACTACATTGGGGCTGGAGTTGGTGCAATGCCTGCTGCACAAGCATGAGGTCTTGAGTTCAAATCCCCAGCACCTGTGTAAAAAGCCAGGTAGGTATTCTTGTAATCTCAGAGCTGAGGATTCTTGGGGCTTGCTTACTGGCCAGCCAGTCCAATGAGTAAACTTCAAGTTCAGCAAGAAACCCTGTCTCAAAAACAGAAGGTAGAGATGAATTGAGAAAAACACAGGACACCAACCTCTGGATATGTGTGCATGCACACAAATTACCTATGTTAAGTGCCTAATTAATGTACTGGCTCACACAGAGCAAGCTCAGTAAATGGTATGAAGTTATGATTAATTATGAATGGGATGTTGCCATCTGAAGATCAACTTGAGAGACCAAGGGAAGATACCACCCGTAGATAGCAGGTTGCTAAGGTGGAAACATAAGCAGGAACCACACAGTCAGGCAGTGCTGGTTTGCCTATGACCATTCTCTGTAGGTTCATCAATTAAATTTGAATGCTTGCTTGGTCAACAGGAAGTGGCACTTCTTGAAAGGGTTAGGAGGTGTGACCTTGTTGGGGTAGACGTGGCCTTGTCACGGAGGCATGGGCTTTGAGGTCTCAGAAGCCCAAGCCAGGCCTTAGAGGCTCTCTCTTCTTGCTGCCTGCGGATATGGATAGAGAACTGTCAACTCCTTCTCCAGCATCACATCTACCTTCCATCCCCCATGTTTCCCACCATGACAATCATAAACTAAGCCTCTGAAACTATAAGCCAGCCCCAAATCAAATGCTTCCTTTATAAGTGCTGTCATGGTCATGGTGTCTCTATAGTGATAGAACATTGACTAAGACACATGGTAACCAAGGATTTTTCTTTTAAGTATGATGGCGGAGCTACAACACACTTTAACCAGGGGAATACATTAACTGGGTTTATATTTTAAAAAAATATTAATTAGAAACTGGACATGGTAGTGTATACTTGTAATCTTAACACTTGAAAGGTAGAGGCAGGGAAATCAAAGGTTCAAGATCATCGTCAGGTACAAAACAAGTTCAAAACCAGTTTGGCTGCATGACAACTTGTCTTGATGCTACCCTCCCCCAGCCACACCCCCAAAAAGGAAATAAAATAGGACTTTGGCTGCTGCGTGTGTGTGTGTGTGTGTGTGTGTGTGTGTGTGTGTGTGTGTGTGACACAGACTACAGTTGAGCAACCAGGAGGCTTTCTACTTGTCCAGGTGAGAGCTATGGGGTGGGGGGACTACATAGGGGTGAGATGCAATATGTCTTCATGGTGGATTTGGCAAGGTGCTGTATTGGATACATTTCCTGTTGGAGAAAGGAGGGCACTAGGTAACATTTAGGCTTAACTGGGAGAGTGAAAGTGCCAGGGAAGAGAGCATCCAGGCAGGGACTGGAGGTTGGACCTCAGGGGAGAAGTGAGGTAGACATCTTCATTGTCACCCCATAAAGTCAAAGGAGTGTGGGAAATGAGCAAGTGTAGAAAGAAAAGATATGCAATGTTCAGAGGTTGGAAAAAGCAGGGCCCTATAAAATAAACTCAGAAAGGGTACTCATGGGTTTGGCTGCATGAAGTCTATTGGTAAGAGGAATGGTGGGAACAAACACCGGATTATAATAAGTTCAAGAGCGAATGGCAGGTTAGGCAGCTTGTTCTCAGTCATTTCATTGAAAAGCTGGCTGGGGAGTTTGCCGGAAGAAGTAGCGTCCTAGAACCTTCTCTGATTTCATGTCTCAGATAGAAGGTATATAACAATGCTGACGGGGCTCTTTCAGCAGAGAGGGGCAAACTAACATGCAGGAGGGAAAGAGTGCAATTCATGGGGCAAGAGGAGAAGGTGGGGTCTGAATGTAAATGCAAGGGCCAGCCTTAGACACTGCTTGAGAGGAAGGAGGGCTGAGTGCAGATGCGAGGGAAAGTGGAATCACCGCTTATGTGTTTTCAGTATTACTGCAGCGTACTGGCACCTGGGAGCAGGATACACTGTCAGTGTAAGGTTTCACCTCACAGTATGAGGAAGCTGGGTTTTTTTCATTCTGATTTCTTTCCCACTGACTGTTCCTGTCATCCTCTGGTCTCTCTAACAAGGATCCAGTGTGGACATGGCATGCTAATGACACAATCCTTGGTCCAATCTCAGGTACTTGCTTCTGAATCTGGCACCTTACCAACACCCAAGAGCTTTGGGTTTTCTGACAATTAAATAAAAGACCTAGGCTTTTAACAATCACCCACCAGCTCTACTGCTCAGTTTGACTTCATGTCATGTTAACAAATGGAAAGGATGGGGGCGCTGAGGAAGAATGGATGAAAAGACACATCCTCCCTCCCGTGGCTGCCAAACCATAGCTCTGACAGCAAGACTGTGAGGCTCAGCTTCCAGGAGAATGGACCAGGGTAAGACATCATGACAAGTCCCACATCTAATCCAGTGTGTGTGTGTGTGTGTGTGTGTGTGTGTGTGTGTGTGTGTGTGTGTCACTACAATGCACATGCCCTGGCCAGATCAGGTCTCTCACTGCCCCAGAACTTGCAAATGAGCCTAAGAGGCTGACCAGCAAACCCCAGGGATCTGGGATCTGTATTGTCTTTATCTCTCTAGTGCCAGTATCACATGTACACTACCACACTTGACTTTTTTTTCTTCACACCTGGCTTTTTAAATGTGGATTCTGGGGATAAAACTTAGGTCCCCATGCCTGTGCCGCCAATGCTTCACCAACTAAGGCGTCTCCATGGTCCTCTATTATCCACTTATTGATTGATTGATTGATTGATTGATTGATTGATTGACTGTATAGAGTTGGGGATGGATCCCAGAGCTGTCCCATCAAGCACCCTCCCCTGGATTGCTCACCTTCCCACAGTCATTCCAAGAGTTCCCGAGACCATCCTGGACCCCTTGTGGTCAGCACCTCAACTATGGTTTGTTTGCTTTCTATCAATCTCATGTCTCTTTCTTCTAGTATTTATTTCCCTTTAATATGATCACTATCAGTTTAAGTCCCTCAGACTGTGTTATAAAAGCCCTAAATTCAAAATCAGAGTCTTTTCTAGTGATTTGATTATTAAAGCACTAACAGTTTGTCTTAGTTCAGATGTGAACATATCAAACAAAAGCCCCACTTTGAACGAAGCTTCGGGGCTTTGGCTGACATTGAAAGATGAAAGAGGGAGAAGACGGGTCAGTAATCAGTTTTTGTGACATCCTGCCGGCACTGCAGAGCTTCACAGATTCACAGGGGACAGCAGAGGCACTGAGATGGCAGAGATTGTTATGGCAGAAGCAACTGGAAAATGTCCTGAGCCTGAAACAGACAGATTAACATCACTGGGGCGGACAGTAATGACTAGTACTTAGAAATGCCAGAGGCTCATTCTGCCAGTTAAGACAAGGAAAAAAAACACATTTCCAGTCTCCTAAGACCTCAGATACTTCCAGGCTCTGAGGGCAAGCCCCACCCTGTGGATTTTGCAGCAAGGTTGGGCAGTCCCCTTGTGCTGAGAGGGCAATCCTTGCCAGATCTCCTACAGACAGCATAGTTAGAAAGGCTGAACACAGCAGTCACAGGACACGTTCTGGAGGCTAAGTTAGTAATGGCTCAATATTATAATTCAGTGTAACCAAGCCTTCAGCGTCTCTGGGTACCAGGCTTATTTTAATGGTACCAGGTAAATGACTCGTTTTCTCTGAATGCTCAGAGGCTCAACAAATGGCTTTTGAAACACATTTTTTTATTTGCCTTTGGAGGAATAATTAGAATGTCACTTCCATCACTGGCATCAGGATAAATAATTTTGTCTTGGCATGTGTATTTCTAGGAAACAAACAAAAGCTTTGGCAAAAGGAAAATCTCTGAAGGTCAGTTGCCCTCTTAGGGAAGGGTCTGCACTTTTCCCGTACCAATCTCATGAGTGAAATAAATGTGGATATCTGGCCCAACTGAAGGGACGCACTGGTGAATCAAGTAAAACTGCAGAAGGGTAGGATCTGACCATGCAACATAAACCACATGACTTCAGGCCTAAAGTGAATCTGAAACCCAGAGGGGTTCTAGAGTCGTTAGCCCACCCCAATCTGATCAACAGTGAACATGGTAGTGTTCCAGGTCTCATAACCAAAGGGAGATGTAAAAGAGGCCCTCTGTTCTCTGTAAGTACTGGTTCCTACAGCTGAGAAGGTATGGTGAACAAAGCAAAAGACTCAATGAAACACTTAAGTACACTGAGCCTCAGAGTTTGGAAATTAGGAGAACCATTGGTAAGGAAGAATTCCTGGGAGGAAGTGTGACCATGGTTCTAATGAACTCAAACATGTCTTCTTTTAGCCCATTTGCAATTGCCACAGTTCTTGCTGTGTCTTTGTATGTAGGCCATTCTTTAAAACAGTATACAGAAGTAGTTAAATGCAGTGATTGGCTTGGAACCAGCCTACCTGGATTTCAAACCTGGTTTGACCATTTCTAGAAGGATGATCTTTAGTGACTTGTCCTTTCTGGTTCCATTCTTTTCTTTCTTATTATTTATTTATTTTACATCCCAATTCATCAAAGCTTCTCCTTTCTCCTCTCTTCCTAGTCCCTCCCTCTCACCTCCCCTTCCTTCCTCCACCCATCCTTCCTCTCTTTCTCCACAGAAAACAGGAGCCCTCCCATGGATATCAACCAGCCTTGCCATATCAAGTTGCAGTAAAACTAGGCTCATTGTCTTCTATTGAAGCCAGATAAGGCAGCCCATTTAGAGGAAAGAGATCCAAAGGCAGGCAATGTAGTCAGAGATAGCCCCTGCTTCCCACTGTTCCAGCTTTACAAGTCCTGCATGAAGACTCAGATGTACAACTGTTAACCTATGTGCAGAGGGTCCGATCCTTCCCATACAAGCTCTCAGTCTCTATCAGCCCCTGTGGGTCCAAGCTAGGTGATTGTGTAGGTTTTTTTGTGGTGTCATTGACCCTTCTGGCTCCTTCAATCTTTCTTTTTCCTCTTCCACAGGATTCCCCAAGTTGCCATCAGTTGCAGGGTGAAGCCTCTCTGATGGCAGTTATGCTAGGCTTCTGTCTGCATGTATAGCAAAGTATTATCAACAGTAAGGGGTGGGCTTCCTCTCATGGCATGGGGCTCTATCCGGGCCAGCCACTGATAGGCCTTTCCTGAAAATTCTGCTCTATCCCCGATCCCTGCCTGCATTAAAAGTCTTGCTTGGTTACAGATGGTTGGTTTAGGCTCCACATCCCCCATTGCTAGGAGACTTAATTAGGGTCACCCTCATAGATTCCTGTGGGTTTCCAGGTTTCTAGCTCATCGCAGAGATGTCCCCCAATCCAGTTGTCTCTCCTAGTCTCTCCCTTTGCCCTCTCCCACCTCATCACTCACACTCCCAGCCGCACCTACACCTATAACCTCGTATCATATAGATATGATCCATATCTATCACCCTGCACAAAACCCAAGTCCAAGTGGACCAAAGACTTCAACATATAACTGGATACACTAAGTCTAGTAGAAGAAAAAGTGGGGAATAACTTTGACTCCATTGGCATGGAGACAACTTCCTGAACAGAACACTAAGAGCTCAGGCTCTAAGATCAATAATTGATAAATGGGACCTCTGCTTCCATTTGTTATAAAATGGTGTTGATAACAGAATCTACTTTATAACATTCTTTTTCTCCTTTGTAAAATTGATGACGTATCATGTGCTGCACAATCTAAAACATGAAGACATGTACTCTCTCACAGTCAAACATGACCACATCTGGCACCCCACCAAGCTGACCTGAGGGCCAGGCTCCCTAGGTATTACCACACAAGACCTGGGCCAGGACCAGGCCTCTTGGCCAGGTCCCAGCCCCTGAGACACTACAGCAGGTTGCATGTCCCAGCTCTGGACACTGGGAATTAACTTATTTAGGAGAACTAAATATTATACATGACATACTCAGTAAAATTTCAGTTTATTGTGTAACATTCTTTATTTATCTAAAGTGTATATCACGGGATCTGCAGAAGTTGAAGACAGTCCTCTAGAGCATGGGGCTCTATCTGGGGAGAGAGTGGTAGCGTGGAGCACAGAAGTTTATTGAAAGCTTTGTCTTTGAAAGGCTCATAGCTAAGCCATTTAGTTGGCAGGTCATGTTACTTTGGCTGAACTGCATCTTAACTTTTTGCACTATTTTAGTGTGGAATATTTTTAGAGTATTAGTTTCAACTTAATTATTTTATGTGTGTACACACGTTCATGTGGGTGCACATAACTGTGCAAATATAGATGTGTATGTGTATATGTGTATATGTGTATATGTGTGTATGTGTGTATATATGTGTGTATATGTGTGTATGTGTGTATAAGTATGTGAGTATGTGTGTATATGTGTATATGTGTACATATGTGTGTATATATGTGTATATATGCACATGTGTGTATATGTGTATGTTTATGTGTGTATATGTGTGTACATGTGTGTTTATGCATGTATATGTGTGTATATGTGTGTATATATGTGTGTATGTGTGTGTATATGTGTGTATATGTGTGTGTGAATATGTGTGTATATGTGTGTGAATGTGTGTGTGTTTGTGTGAATATATGTATATGTATATGTGTGTGTGTGTGTGTGTAGACCAGAGATCAACGTCAACTCTGACTCTTGTCTCTCAGAAGCTGTTTACTTTGTTTTTGAGAGTTTTCTCACTGGCCTGGAGCTTGCCAAGGAGCTTAGGCTAGATAACCAGGGAGCACCAGAGATACCTACCTACCTCTGCCTCCTCATAGCTGGCTATACTAGCCAGGGTTCTCTGAAGAAAGTATGTGGCATTGTCTCACATTAGAGAAGAGCTTGGTTATCTTTTAACCTTTCAACATTTTTTTACATTTTTTTTTGGGGGGGGGGGGAGTAAGGGGCAGGGATTTCAAGGCAGGATCTTTCTTGGCTGTCATAGAACTCCCTCTGTAGACCAGGCTGGCCTTGAACTCACAGAAATCTGCCTGCCTCTGCCTCCCAAGTGCTGGGATTAAAGGCATGCACATTGTGTGTTCACGTGTGTGTGTGTGTGTGTGTGTGTGTGTGGTGTGTATGACGCAGTGCACATATGGAATTCAGAGGACAGCTAAGTAGAGTTGGTTCTTTCTTTCGCCCTTTACATGGCATGTGGGTTGTGGGACAGAACTCACGTCATCAGGTGCTTTTATGAGCTGAGCCATCTCTCCAGCCCTCAGGTATCATTTTTTAAAACACGATGAAGTTATAACTGACAACGTGAGTTTACAGTAACAAGAGAACACAGAAGATTCACTGACACTTACACGACAATGCAGAATGAACACATGTTGACACTTAGAAGCATGATCTTAAAGGAACAAATCTAAAGGAGAGAGCGAGGATTCTGGTCCAAAGTCAACAAGTATTAGGTCCGCCCTTTTCCTACTATGAACTGCAAAACAATCTCTTAAAGAAATCCATGAGAGCCTCTCTCCGAGGTTCTGACTGAGGCTGTGTCCTTGTTCTTTTGGTACAGAAGGTTTTGGAGGGGACTCAAGTAGAAGCCAGGAGAGTCATCACCAGCAATCACTGTTTGCATCTTCATGCCTTGGGACTTGATGATTATACATCTTTCCTTCCCAGTAGGTGCAGATAGAAAAGTCAGATGGATTATTCTGGTTGACTTGGTTTGGCTTCCTGAAACAACACCTTTAGCCAAAAGGATAGGATTCACACAGGCTAGGCCTGTGTCACTGTGACACTGGAAATAAGATGTATGTCTAGACCCAGCATGGTGGTGCATGCCTCTAACCCAGTACCTCAAAGGTCGAGACTTGCAGATCTCTGAGTTTGAGACCAGTTTGGCCTACAAAGCTGGAGAGAGATGGCTCATTCTGGTAAAGTGCTTGTTTTGAAAGCATGAGGCCCAACACTCACGTAAAAAGCTGCCAGGGCAACACACATCTGTAATCACGGTGTTGAAGAGGCAGAGACTGGCAGATCTGTGGGCCTTGTTGCCAGTCAATCTAGCATAACCAGTGAGCTTTAGCTTCAGTGAGAGAGACCCTGTCTCAAAGAAAACGGTGACTGAGGAGAACCCTCAATGCCAACCGCTAGCATGCATTGGACACACATGTATAGGTGGGCACACACAAGTTCACTCACCACACACACAGTATGTCTACAGGGAAACCATTGTCCAACATCAGTTGCAAAAGACTACCTCAGCTCCTTAACTTCCAATATGCAACAATAACTGCATATCTTTCCTCCATAATTAATTCCCAAAGTGTTTTTTTAACACAATTCAACTGAATCACATACAATTAGAAAAATACCGCTTACCCTCCAGTGAGTGGGAGACAACCTAAAGATAGAAACTTCACTTTTACATCCTACTGTGTTCTCTAATTACAGGTAGTTTGCATTCTTCCCATTCAAGACTGGATGAGGCTCATCAGGACCTAATAGCCTATGTCTAAATTATAGATTGTCCCTACTAAGCATGCTTAAGGCATAGGAGTGGAAAGAAAATCAAATAATCACAATTTAAATTACATTTAAGAATGGCAAAGGTGGAAAATAACCAACAGTTAGTACAGTCCTCAGTGCTTCCTGTTGGGCAGGAATTATAGAGTTCTTTCCAAGGTACCTAGGAGTCTCTCTGTTTCTGTCTCTCTGTGTCTCTCTGTCTCTGTGTGTCTCTGTGTGTCTCTGTTTCTCTGTGTGTCTCTGTTTCTCTGTGTGTCTCTGTCTCTCTGTGTCTCTGTCTCTCTGTGTCTCTGTATCTCTGTGTCTCTGTCTCTCTGTTTCTGTCTCTGTGTCTCTTTGTGTCTCTGTCTCTGTGTGTGTCTCTGTTTCTCTGTGTATCTCTGTCTCTCTGTGTCTCTGTCTCTCTGTTTCTATCTGTGTCTCTTTGTGTCTCTGTCTCTGTGTGTCTGTCTCTGTGTGTCTCTGTGTCTCTGTCTCTGTCTCTCTCTCCCTCCCTCCCTCCCTCTCTGACCCCCACCTCCACCTTTTGTTTTTTGAGACAGGGTTTCACTGTGTAGTCCTGGCTGTTTTGGAACTCACTCTGTATTCCAGACTGGCCTCAAACTCAGAAAGATCCATCTGTCTCTGCTTCCTGGATGCTGGGATCAAAGGTATGTGCTACACTGCCCAGCACGAGTCACTGTCTTGATCAGCAATCCGGCTATAATGGTTTTACCTGCCAAATGATTTCCCTGTCTCTTCTTCCTCCTGGCCACATCTGAAACTATCAGAAGAAAGATTCTTAGTCACATCCTCAGAGGGCTCAAGGCTTGCTAGCTTTGTAGAATCTCAGGTCCATGTGTACAAGGGTCAGAACTTCTCTAGTTGTACAGTTTGCACCTTTTCCTTCAGACTCTAGTCAACTGGGTTAGCAGGAGATAGTAACCAATGTCAAGACCTTGTCAAACTACATCCTCTGAATTAGTCTGGATATAATTCCTTAATAAACCTGTATGGTAGAGGTTGTTATTTACCACACAGAATCCCCCTTGAGGCTTGAGGCCCTCATTTCTATAGTAGCTGAGACTGTTGGAAGCTGGTGGATCTCAGCTGACATTATTAACTGGGAACCAACCACCTTAAGTCTCACCTGGCTCATGGTCATGCTCTGTCCCCTGAGGGGTCACTAGGACAAGAAGAGCTCAGTGAGTGGATATAATGGCCCAATGGCTTAGCTGAGGGCAGTTGGAATGGTTCTCTCACATCCGAAGCTTACTGGACTTTGAGGCCTCAGTCGTGAATGGATTTTCATTTGACTTCCTTCTCCGTCTGGTCAGTCATGCCTTGTGACTTCCCAGTGTTCTTAGCACATACTGTAACAGCCTTCCAAGCTGACAAACTATGAATTAATGAGAAATGGAGGCAGCAAGGACCTGTCCCAAGATTCTAGGTGGCACCCTAGAGCATGGTGCTTGACAGAGAGGGGATTTATCACTTGGATCAAGGTACGGAAAAGAAAGACGTGGGAGAAAACAGTCTTGAGGCATCTCTCTATTCTTTGATTTCTCTTGAATTCCAGCTGTAAATCTTGTGATTTCAACTTCACACAAATTTAGAGTTAAGGCTGAGGTTTCATCTGGGGCGCCTCTCCGAGGTCTGAATGATCAGATTATCATCTAGCTGAGAGAGATGGGAGCAACGGGAAAGATGGCTGTGAAACAAAGGTGTGATGTGTGAACTTTTCCTGAGGAGACATACACACAAGCACCTACTCACACCAGATAGGGCTCCAACAACAGAGCAAGTGTGAGTCCATCAAAGTGAACTTTGGCAGGCCAATGAGTTTGTTTGGCTTACTTATAAAGCATGGGCATGGGGTGGGGGGAGGCATTTACTATCAAGCATATAGGTGACCTCAAACAGTTGTATCACAGAAAAGTCCTGCCCCACATGAATGACAACTTCCCCATCATGTCATATGTGGTGTCCCCACCTGCAGTTACCTTCTTGCTTTCCATATCCTCTAGGACCTCCTGGAACCCTGGGGCCACATGCAATCAGGTCATAATTGTGCATCACTGGCAGGGGGCACATAAGAAGAGAGTGGCCAAGATCTCAGGTGAGCATCTAATCACCCTCCCTACGCCTTCTATGAAGGGATGTCCACAGGCTCCAGCTCAAGGGTCTCTGGTGAGGAGTCACAGCTGCCTCTGATGAAGATGGCAAAGGGAATGGGGGACAGTGATCACATGGTGTGAAATGTCACAAAGGTGACACTCTCCTTCTGCTTTCAGATGATAGCATGGGAAGCAGCTTGGTCCTTTCTGCCAGAACACTGCTGGGAACCAAAAATGAATAAGAAGCAAGCAGGGCTGGGGATGTAGCCCAGTGATGGAATGTATACTTAGCATGTATAAGGCAGTGTCTTATAAGCATGAGATAAAATAAATAAGTAAAATGTGTGTGTATATGTAAACACATACTTTATATGTTAGCTTTCTTTTTATTCTGAATGATTCTCAAAGACTCTAGTCTGAGTAATTACAGATAGCAGTCTATCTTTCCACATCAAGTCGACATTAGTCAGGACTCTTTCAGACGGAAACAACAAACCCCACTCAAGTCGAGTAGTGAAACCACCAGGTTTACTGGACAGTCCAAGATTGGAATTTTCTATCCAGAGAATCAATCTCTCTGTCTCTCTGTCTCTCTGTCTCTCTGTCTCTCTGTCTCTCTGTCTCTGTCTCTCTCTGTCTCTCTGTCTCTCTCTCTCAGCTCCTGCTCCAATGCTACGCCTGTCTCCTTTCCACCATGATGTTCCCCAGAACTCCCCAAAACTAAACTACCAACCAAGAGTACACGAGCACACATGGGGGACCCATGGCTCCAGCTGCATATGTAGCAGAGGATGGACTTGTCAGACATCAATGGGGGAAGAGGCCATTGGTCCTGTGAAGGCTCGATGCCCCAAGCAGGGGAATACTAGGGTGGTGAGGTGGGAGTGGGTGGGTGGGTGGGGGAAAACCCTCATAGAAGCAGGGGGAAGGGTATGGGATAGGGGGGTTGCACAGGAGAAACCAGGAAAGGGGATAACATTTGAAATGTAAATAAATAAAATATTCAATAATAAAAAAATGAAAAAAAAAAAGAAAAGTGATTAAAACACTTTTCTTACTAGCTCCTGTAGACTTTTGGTTAGACCAGGTTTTAATTATAGGATCACCACTTCAACCAAGGCAATAGATATGTTAGTTAGGCCCACATAAGTTGATATAGCAGGATCTTGAAACTTATTGCAATGATAAACAATTTCCTTTCTACTTATGAGGATTGAATCCAGGACCTCACACATGCTGGGCAAGTGCTCAAGCCTTTCACGTATTATTTGCTAAGACCAAGCAAAGTCTTTCGGTCTTTTTTTTTTTTTATCTTAAACTCACTGAAATTATCAGAAGGAAAATTGAATAAATTAAAATAAAATAATAATTATTACTGTTGTTGTATTTTGAGACAAGGATTCTTTATGTAGCCTTGGCTGTCCCAGAACTTACTCTGTAGACCAGGCTGGCTCCAAATTCACAGAGATCTGCTTCCCTCTACCTCCCCATTGCTGGGATCAAAGGCATGCACTGCCACCACCTGATAGAAAATTATTTTTTTTAATTCACAGAGAGAATAACAGAAAGTTCACACCACATATACTCAGAGAAAATGAAATATGTTTTCTAGCTCTTTAGAAACAAAACAACAAAAACATCAATCAAAAAGGCGATTAAGAAACACATCACATTTTAGTAGTTAAGAATTTTTCTCAATAGGGACTTCTTAAAGTTGGTTTCCAGTGCTGTACCACCAGTTCCTGTCTTGAAGGGAGTCAGTTGTATAGTACACTGATATGCCCATTATGTTTGAGCAACATTCTGTATTGATTTACCCAGACACTATTTGCCCTGTGGGAGACACATAGACTTGGCAGCCTTCACACTTGGAGGCACTGAAAAAATATCAGCGACAATTCCTTGTTGCCAGCACGGCTAATTTTCTTCTAGTAAATGACCCTGCATCTGTTTTCCTACTTTGTGCACTTATGGAAGAATCTGTTTGACAGAAGGGTGGCTGAAGGCAGCAACTACGATGGTGTGGGCCTCTGCTCTTGAGGAGAATCCTGGGGCTGTATGCAAACAAGGGGCTGAGCAGAATATTTTTTGAATAATTGAGAATTACATACATGAATAAACTTGGATCTGAAAAATGTTGTCACAGACGGAAAAAGCCCTTGACTCGTCAGCTAAGTTGCCTGAAGAGAAAACCCAGTCCCGGCTAAACATGAGATCTGCTGCTTAAAATATGCTAAGGCTTCTAAGCGAAACTGGCATTTACACTCTAGGCTACCACTTGCTTCTGTGCTCACGCTATGGGCGTGTTTGTGTGAAGATGGAAGGAGACTCCAAAAGGCCAACATGAAACTATGGATGATAAATGTTGTTTTCTGATTCTTTGGGAGTCCTGAAATAATTTACTATAAGACAAGAAACAAGTTTATTGATCAAAGCCAAACAAGATTAATATCTTCTGTTTTACAAATTTCCCTTTAGGGTGTAAAGCATCCTCCTCTCAGCTCAGAATCTCTCTCTCTCTCTCTCTCTCTCTCTCTCTCTCTCTCTCTCTCTCTCTCTCTCTCCTCTCCTCTCTCTCTCCTTTCTCCTCTCTCTCTCTCTCTCTCTCTCTCTCTCTCTCTCTCTCTCTCTCTCTCTCTCTCTCTCTGTGTTTCAAGACAAGGTTTCTCTGTGTAGCCCTGACTGTCCTGGAACTTGTTCTGTAGACTAGGGTGGCCTCAAATTCAGAGATCTATCTGCCTGTCTCTGCTACTGCGTCTGTGTCTGTGTTGGAATTAACAACATGTGCCACTCCTACCAGGCTTACCTCCCTCATCAATCAGTAATTAAGAAAATGCCTTAAAACTGGATCTTTTGGGAGCATTTTCTCGATCGAGGTTCCTTCCTTTCAGATGACTCTAGCTTGTATCAAATTGACATAAAACTATCTAGCACAGGCAAACTACTTTGAATGTCTCAAGAATGTCTTCTAGTCATGCGTAGCAGCATATGCCCTTAATCCCAGCATTTGGGAAGCAGTCAGATTCGTGTGAGTTAGAGGCCAACCTGGTTTACATAAGGAGTTCCAGGCCAGCCAGGGCTACACAGTGAGACTCTGTCTCAAACAAAATGTCTTATCACAATTAGTTTGCTCATACTAAGATCAATCAGCATTAAGAAATGAGATATAGTAGGTGAGCCAATATCCAAGGATATGACATATAACAATACAACTATTCTCTCTCTCTCTCTCTCTCTCTCTCTCTCTCTCTCTCTCTCTCTCTCTCTCTCTTTCTTTTGGAGAGGGTCTCATGTAGTACAGGCTAGCCTTGAATTTGCTATGTGGATGAAGATGCCCTTAAACTTCTTATCCCTTTGTCTTCTATTCTAAATGCTGAGATTATAAATTTACACTACTGTGAAGTTTGACTTCTAAATTGCTTTTCTCAGTCACTCTACTCAGACTATTCTAGATGATGGAAATTGGGACTCTAGCTGTACTATCTGATTTTGTGTGTCAACTTGACATAAGCTGGAATTATCACAGAGAAAGGAGCTTCAGTTGAGGAAATGCCTCCATGAGATCCAGCTGTAAGGCATTTTCTCAATTAGTGATCAAGGGTGGAGGACCCCTTGTGGGTGGTGCCATCCCTGGGCTGGTAGTCTTAGGTTCTATAAGAAAGCAAGCTGAGCAAGCCAGGGGAAGCAAGCCAGTAAGTAACATCTCTCCATGGCCTCTGCATCAGCTCCTGCTTCCTGACCTGCTTGAGTTCCAGTCCTGACTTCCTTTGGTGATGAACAGCAATGTGGAAGTGTAAGCTGAATAAACCCTTTCCTCTCCAACTTGTTTCTTGGTCATGATCTTTGTGTAGGGATAGAAACCCTTGTTCCGCGCACCTCCTGAGTCCCTTTTCGCCCGCGACAAAGGACACGAGAGACAGTATTCGGGTAGTTACTGCAAAACGAGGCTTTACTCTGTAACAGCAAACGTGGAAAACGTGGAAGGACGCTGAAGGGCTGAAGACAGGAAGAGGCCTAGCTTAAATACACCCTAGAGTGACGTATTCACTTCTGATTGGCTGTTCGCTCACCACCCAATATTACGCCTCGGGATTGGCCAGTGACTTTGGCGGGCTTTCTGCCTTTGCAGCTGCGCAGTTAATTGTTTACCAGTGGGAAGACACGAGGCCAGCGCCATCTTGGAATGGTGAACGTATAACCACTGATCACGGCTTCCTACAAACCCTGACTAAGACACTAGCTTACCAACATCTGAAAGTTTTACATTGCTCAGAATAAACCAAGGAGTGACCAAGGACTATCACTTTGGACTTCTCTTCAGCTATGTCCAGCTTCTTGAGTATGTCTAAGGTATTCTTTGAAGACACTGGCAAGGTCTGAACTGAAAATGGGCAAACAATGTTCATCATGATCCTCCTATCTCCCTCCCTTTCTTTCTCTCCTTCTCTCCTTCTCCACCCATCTTTACCTGAACTTGTAAATAGCAAGGTCATGTGCTGGGGATACTCAAGAGTATTGACTCTTCTATTGTGATGTCACATGTCTTGGTGTTGGACATGGAGTGGCAGCATTTAATATTTGTCCTGCTGGGTTTTGGTCTTTCTTTGGTCCCACCCCTCTTTTCTGAGACCCCCATTGCTTCATTTGGGAATGGAGATGTTTACTCTGCGTCACTGTATGTTTGAAGTACATAGTTTGTTTGATTCTGTAATTCCTTTAAAAGAAGATTAGAGCAAAGATGTGGGTGTCCCTTCTCCCAGGGGTCGATGGCCACCAGCCCATGAGGATGAAGGGATCAGAGTCGATGAACAGGGTCATCTGAAGGCCTGTGAGCACAAACAGATATGACCACACATTCTGGGATCAGCTTCGGGGATACAGAGCAACTTTATTTGGGATGAATCAAGGGTTATATAATTATGGGGATGGGGAAAGGGATGTCCAGGGTGGGCAAAGGTCATTGGTTGAAGGATAAGGTACTGAGATGCCTCATTAGTATGGGGAGGCAATCCAGGAATCTCAGGTGCTAGCTGAATGGGCTCTTACCTAGAGGAAGGAAGTTGAACCTGTAATCTACCAAGGCAATGTGACACTCTGCAAGAAGAGATATGTGGTCTGGGATATCCTAAGTTGAGAAGAAGAAGCCTCAATGACCAAGGGAGTCCACCATGTTGCACTGAGCTTGGGGCTTTCCAGTAATGTCAGACTTCAACCTTAGCATCAGGGTTCAACAACAGCAGGAGTTTACATTGAGATTCAGCAGTGACTTTGAGATCTGGGGCTGGACTATATACATCTGACATTCTGAGACGGCCATGATCCTTCAGTTCCAAGGGTGGAATGCTCACTTACATGTGGGGTACTCCTTACAAACTCATATGTTGAACATATTGCCCCTAGCTGGTGCTATTATTTTGGAAGATGGTAGAAACTTCATGAGACAGGGCTTAGAGCAGTGGCTCTCAGCCTGGGGGTTGAGACTGCTTTAGGATTGAATGACCCTTTCACATTGTCACATAGCAGATATCCCACACATTAGATTCTTACATTATGATTCACAACAGTAGAAAAATTACAGAATGAAGTAGCAACTAAATAATTGTATGGCTGGGGGTCGCCACAACATGAGGAACTGTGTTAAGGCCTTGCGGCATTAGGAAGACTGAGAACCATTGGCTTACAGGGAGAAAGTAGGCCACTAGGCCATTGCCGTTGAAAGTTATACCTGGTCACCAGCGCCTTTCTCTTGTCTCTACTTCCTGTCCCACAGGAACCCCCTCTTCTCCACATTCCTGCCACTGTGATGTTCTGCTCAAGTGAGGCAGGCAAAGAAAACATTGACTGAGATCTCTGAAACTGTGAACCAAAATAGACCTCTCCTCCTTGGAAACTGTTCATGTGCGACACTGTGTCACAGTTAAAAGTAGCTAACACAGACTGGTGCTGTGATGGGGTGTTGGGTGACATGTTATTTTGCTGGTTGTTGTGGCATAATACCTGACAGAAACAATGAAAGGAAGGAAGGAGTTGTTTTGGCTCATGCTTTGAGAAGGTATCAGTCATGGAGGAAGGCCTGACTCTGTAAACATGAGGTTACTGGTCACATTTCATCTGGAGTTGAGAGAGATGAAATACTGAACTTCACTCTGTCTTTTTATCCACTTTGGGACTCCAGCCCATGGAACACACACACAGTCACTCACTTACTCACACATTCACACACAAACCTCACACTCACATATACACACACACCCCACATACAAACCCTGACTCTCACACACACACACTCATACATACACACATACACACATACCTCACATATACACACCCCACATAAACCCCACACTCACAGAAACACACCCCACATACACACCACACACTCACACACACAAAGACCTCACATATACACACCCTGCATACACATCCCACACACAAACCCCACACTCACACACATTCAGGGTTGGCTTCTCACCTAAAACCCTAACACCGAAGAGCTGGGCTCCTCCCAAAAGCCCACCTCCAAGGTGATTGATTCTAACCTTTAAGACCACGGATCACAACCAAGGAGTAGAGTTTTAGGAGTAAATGCTTAGAAAGTCCATTATCATAATTACTTCCACCAACCTCATTTCACATTTGCATCCAAACCCCTAGTCTTCCTTGGGTGTGACCAATGCCTGGATTCTCTGCATTCTCTTTAGAAGCTATCCTTTACTGGTTGGTTCATTTCCCAGCACTGCACAGCAGCATCTGTCTGTAACTGCACTCCCAGGAGATCTGAAGCCCTCTCCTGACCTTCAAGGGCACCAGGCACACTTGTGGCCACACGAACACATAAAACGCTCATACACATAATAAATATTTTTTAAAAAGCAAGTGAATTTGTATCATAGCCACACATCACATTCCCCAATGGCCTTCCATCTCATCTATGTAACAGTCCTGATTCTCAGCTCTCTGTGGGTGCAAAGGTCATTCAAAGTAACACCCTGCAGGATCTGAATGACAAATACCAGTCTGGCCTCCTTGTCCAACCCAAACCCCCCCCCCCCCCATTCTTTTCATCTGGTTTTCGGTTTTCTCTACTTTAGGGTTTTGAATTTGCTGTTTTCTGGAACTGGAGCAAGAGCTGGCTCTCTCTTTCCTCCAGAATCCTCACTTCCACTACCTCCTGTGGGATTCTGTTCAAATTATTTTCTCTGATTTTTTCCAAAAAGAGCAACCTAAGGGAGAAAGGTTTATTTTGGCTCATAGTGGCTTCAGACCATCATGGCAGCAGGAGCTGGGGTTACATGTGAAGACCCCCAAACTCGAGAGACCCTTCCTCAAGTCTCAGGAAATCATGACCCAAAAATCACAAGAAACCATACCTGGGCCGGGCGGTGGTGGCACACGCCTTTAATCCCAGCACTCGGGAGGCAGAGGCAGGTGGATTTCTGAGTTCGAGGCCAGCCTGGTCTACAGAGTGAGTTCCAGGACAGCCAGGGCTGTACAGAGAAACCCTGTCTCGAAAAACAAACAAACAAACAAAAAAACAAAAAAACAAACAAAAAAAAAAGAAACCTGGATGCAATCAGCAGAGGTTTATTGGGGAGAGTTCGATAGTCAATGGTTAAAACTGCTCGTCCACACAGGAACAGAATTTTGACAAAAGGCCCACAAGCTGAGGTTTTTTTTTTAATAGCATGGGGTAGGGAAAGGAAGGCATTTTCGTGCGGTTACACATGATTAGTTGTTTTACAAATTTTGAACATAACACTGGGAAGACCAAGGGAGGGAGAGGTAACCAAGAACAGTGGAACATTCCAGAGGAATCCAGCCCAAATGATCCAGAATCATGTGAAAATCACTCTGCACATTCATTCAAGAATGAAGCTTTACAATATATATATTTCATAAAATGGTCTTTATAATTTTTCACTCTACATATGCACTTGCTGTCAGGAAGCAGCTGATTGAGGTACCCAGCGCTTTCTCCTTTATGATTCAGTCTTCTCACTCATCCAATGGTGCCACTCACATCCAGGGTGGTTCTTGCCACTTCAACTAATCCAATGTAAAAACGCCCCCACTTCCCCAAAGGCTAGTTTCTAAGGCGATCCTAAATTCTGTCGAGATTAATCAATCACCACAGACGGTAACCAGCCTTTAATTTCTTACAGCACAATTCTTATCTGTCTCTTTAAATGTGTGAAATTTTGTTTAAGTTGAGATTTTTTTTCCTGTTGTATCCCCAGCATCCCAAATTGTGCTTAGCACAAAATATGTGTCCATAAATAGTACTAATGCTGAATGAGAGAAAGAATTATATTCTATCATAGCGCTCAATAGCGTAACTTAGAGCAAACTCATCTGGGGGTCGGGGGAGGCGATTGGCTTCTCCAAAAGAAAGATAAGCCAAGTTAATTCTAAACGTATACCCATTCAATAAATGCTCAAAGCACCGAGTGTCTTCAACTGAGAAGGAGCTTCCACTACAAAAGAGGCTGCATTCTGTGCGCTCAGTCTGTTGTCTAGCAGGAGAAACAGTCAGATGGGAAAACTTCCAGAGGGAGAATTTGACTATTCACCTGGTAGCAGTTAAGGACTAGTTAAGTAGAGAGTGGTAAGCTTGTTCCCGGGTTCACGGGAGTGCACCGGGAACCCTTTCAGTACGCAAGCCCTGTGAGGGCAAGAGCTTGTTTTACTCAACTGCACCACTACGTTAGCGGCTTAGTGCATTAACTGAAAGGAGAAGCGGGGTAGCGAGAAAGAGAAACTTCAACCTTGACATTTAAAATTATACGGCCTTTGTTAAAATCCATTTATTTCATGAAGCGAGGCATTGCCTATTCACTTAGGATGAAGTCTGTATATTCGTCTACCCCATCCCCAGTCACACAAATTACATATAGTTAACTTGGAGGTCCAGAACCTCCAGTTCCCTTCGGCGACGTTTCCTCCCGCCTGCTTTTCAGAGAGCTCCGGCAGGAACTACGTCACTGAGCAGCTACGGCAGCAGCTCACAGCAACCTAGGCGCACTCCGGGATGTGCGTCGTCGGCCCTTCCCGGCAACCCTCGGTGTCGCTCCTAGTTGGCCCCCCACAAGCCTTTGCGCGCTCATGGGCGGAGTCGACCTCTAGGGGGCTGTACCAACTGCAAAATGGAGGGGAGATGTGCCCGAGCTCGCTGAGAGCCGGGGCGCTGGACACGGAAACAGGGACACTGTGAACCGAGGACAAAAAAATATACATGGTAAAACCAAGGGCTGATTCAGGTGATCTCGAGAGCTCGGCTTGCCTTCTCCCGTGAGCCTTGCCGGGGCTCCGCCTCCCCCTCCGCTGGGCGCTCTCGGCTTTTGGTTTGTCTTACCGGGGGGAGGGTGACCGGGTCATCACGTGTTCCTCCAGGTCCTCTGCAGGAGCGTGCATTCTGCCTTGGGTACGCTGGACCATGGCAGCCCTGCTGAGACCCGCGCGTTGGCTGCTCGGGGCCCCTGCGGCCCCACGCCTCCCGCTGTCCCTGCGCCTCCCTGTGGGCGGCCCCGCTCGGCTCTCCTCCGTCGTCCGGGTGGCTGCGGCTGGTGGCCGGCCGGCTGCAGGGTGAGTACTGGACCTTTCCTCCTGACCGGCTGCGGCGGAAGGGCCGGTGTCCTGCTCCTTTGCTCTAATTCCGTGGTCCCGGCAGCTCAGGCATGAACCCCCATGCCTTGCCAGTGATTTGGGGTGACAAGGTTGAGCGTCTTGAGAAGGTCATGCTCGAGGGCATGGCTGGCTTCCGGCTTGCTGCTTGAGGTCGCCACCTGCTCGGGCCGCGGATGGCCCGGGAAGCTCAAGGGCTTTGGGGGTGGGGTGGGGGTGCTGAGGTGGGGGCAGGTGTTGTGCCTTTCCTTAGGAGTACCCGGTGTACCTGCTAGTATGTAGTCTTACGAGCCCTGGGGATGGGGTTTGAAGTTTCGAGTGACCCAGGGATAGTTTTAGAGTTTGACACTTGATTATGGCCACTTCAGGTTTTTGCTTGCGTTTTATTGAGTGGAATATTTCTTCAGTATTTACACAGATGTCATGGGTTGGAGATTGTCTCAATAGAATGGATTATCGGACACATGCCTGGGGCTCGCTCTGATGGGATCTATGTAGTTACTTCAAAAACAAGTTCAATTCCTAGTCAGTGTCAAGTTTTTTTGTGAGTATGCCCTTCTGGATTGAGGTTATAGGGAGATGAGTATGTTCACTTAATGAACACAGATATTCTAATCACCAGATAAAGATGGGTGCTTAGGCTTTAGTACCAGAGAGAAATTGACAGTTGAACCACCCACAAAAGAACTTTAGGGTCTAGCAGAAACACTTAGGAAGTCTGCCCTGGAGTGGGGAGCCATGGACTGAGGGTGCTTCAGTTTACTTGCCTCATGCCATTAGACAAATCTCTCAACAGCCCAGGCCTTAAGTTTCTTTAGGACGATTTCATGAGATGCAGGGCTTGTTGTGTATTAACTGCTTCACCACTGAAGTAACTCTTTGTGGGCCAGCCAGGCACTGTGTATAATTAGATGAAGGAAATCCCTTATGATGTCTCAACAACTTAGTTGTACATCTTTGGAGTGATGCTTATTTGTAAGTTAGAGCCTTGCCTGTAGTTTTGTGGTAGACCTGAACAGTGAACCTTCAGAAATCGTGCCCCTAGCTTTTGTGTCTTCTGAGACAGTGGTTCTTAACACGAGGCGGTGGCCAGTGCTGCTCCAGTGCTGCCATTGGTGTTCGCTGTTGGGTTTGGCAGAAATTGAACACATTTTAGTGACAGGCTTTTGGTCCGGGTATTCATCAGACCCAGGTTCCACTTCCTTGCTGTGTAATCATGGACCTTTGACTGAGCTCTGCTGGATCCATCTTGTCTGTAAGGGAGGGTACTGAGTGTCTTTGTAAAGCTTGTTTTGTCGTTCAGCATCTGGTGTCTCTTTAGAAGCTTTCTCTTACCACGATCCAAAAAGTGGCCGCATGGATGGCTCCTGAAGAAAAGGCACTTTCCCTGGAAACCTGACAACCTTAGGTTGATCTCAGGACCAACATGGAAGGAGAGAACAGCTCCCACGACCTGTCCCCTGGCCTCCATGTGTATGCACATAGCACATACAAAAGATACTAGAAGAAAATGACTATGCTGGGGTCTTGTCTACGGTGTGAGCCACACGTGTGTTTCCTCGGTAGAAAGGAAACTATTCAAGCACAGTACATGGTCTTGATCGAGACTGTGTTCAGGTTCATGGCAGGCAGTGAAGGAGTATTTGTTTTCTTTCTCTGGACTTTGAACACTTTCCCGCCAGTCTCCTATCCCACAACTTCTAAGCCTGTCTGGAAACCACAACCTTTCTGAGAATTCTATTTATTCTGTGTCTTGCCCATGGTCTCCTCTCTCCTTTTTGCTAACTTATTTACTCTTGTACACTGTTTTCACCCTATGGCTGAGGCTTCAATGTCTTACTACTTCTTTTTTTTTTTTTTTTTGAGACAGTATCTGTATATAACCCTGACTGTTTTGGGACTTTTATCAGGATGACCTTGAACTCACAGAGAACCACCTGCTTCTGCCTCCAAGTGCTAAAATAAAAGGTGTGTACCGAATGACCGGAATCTTAACTATTTAAAAAAAAACAAAAAAACCTCTTTGTTGTATATGTTTGTGTGTGTGGTACCTTCAGAGGCCAGAAGAAGCTGTGAAGGCTCTGGAGTTGCCTGTCAGTGGGATTGCATGCCATTGTGAGTTGGCTGACAGGTGCTGGGTACTGAGTTTGGGTCCTTTGGAAGAGCCGGAAGTGTTCTTAACTGCTGAGCCATCTACCCAGTCCCATTTATTAAAACTCAGCTTCTTGAGGAATACAGAAAAACACCCCCCCCCCAAATCTTACTTAACTATCACCCAGAGAGAGCCAGTGTCATACTGTTAGTGTGTCTCCAAAAGTCATTTATGAGTCTGTGAATGCATATTGGTTTTCCTTGCATTTTGCTGGAGACATTGTAATTATCAAGTCTGTGTTTTGGGTCTGAGTCTCTGACAGAATCTGCCTTCTTTTCCTTTCCTTTTCAGGATGCCCTTTTCTGGCACCAAGATGGTACTGTCAGTTTTGTTTCTCAGCATTGTTTTATACCTGCCTCCTTGCTGCTTTCCCCATGTTGTATATTACACGCTCATGTACTTAGAGAGGCTTTGCTCATGCCTCCTCACTTGTGCGTTCTTGTAGCTGTCCCTTTCATCTCCAGCGTGTTAGGCACTACTTGCCTCTCTAGCCCGGCAGCCGCGTTGGTTTTCCTGGATGGAGGACGTCAGTTGGATAGCTCCTTGCCCAGCTACAGGTACTTACTTCAAAGCCAACACATCTTGAATGGAACACAGCTTTTCTCCCAAGTCTGTGCTGTGAGTGTTGTGGTTTTTGTTACTCAGGAAGAGCTTACATGTGTTTGTGCTTTGTTGTTGTTTTGTTTATTTTTCCCACATCTGGTTGTCCCCTTTCATTAACAAATGAGGAAATCCTGGGAGCTCTGCCTCATCTGGAGTGGATGCCCGTCTCTAGTGCCCCATCTTCCTTTCTCCAGGGTTACTGGTAAACTTGGTCATGTCATTTCATGTTCCCTGCTGTTTCCAGGGCCAGGTCCTGGCAGCTGCTCTCATAGGTGCTTCTGTCTTTCCATGCAAACTGTTATTCCTGCCATAGCAAAAACTGTTGTGTGAAAAGTGTGGAAATGATAATAGAGTCCTGGCCAGGGACTGGACTCTGCATGTCTTAGCAAGCTTGCAGATGACAGAGGTGCTGTTGGACTGATCAAGAGAGCTTTCCTGGGCCAAGGTGCACATTTTTCTGCTTTTGAATGTGGTGTTGCTTCCACTGTCAGGCCTTTCCAACTGCCTCTGCCATATGTCCCTTAAGTCCTGTTACATATATAACCCCCAGATGCTATTACATTGAGAAGGGTAGTATGAGATGAGGATTGAAAAGGGCACTTAGTCCCTGCTGTGCTGCATTGTGGTCCTGCATCATGGTGCTGGACGTTCATCTTGGTTTTGCTTTCCAGCTCTGCTGTTCTGAGTTGGACTAATAGGTATTTATTGAATGAAATTATTAGAATTGCTTGATCTGTTTTCAAAATCAAAGCACCCAGAAATATGCACCCGTGTATAGTTCTTGCTCTTCAGTTGCACTTTTAGTATTTCTGTCTTTTTAAAAGCAAGTTATGCTGGGCAGTGGTGGCACACGCCTTTAATCCCAGCACTTGGGAGGCAGAGACAGGCGGGTTTCTGAATTCAAGGCCAGCCTGGTCTACAGAGTGAGTTCCAGGACAGCCAGAACTACCCAAAGAAACCCTGTCTCAAAAAACAACAACAAAACAGATTCTTCTAACTTTTACCTTCTCCATGAAAAGATGGGGGGGGGGGGGGTTACTTTCTCCTGCTGTTTTTTCCCCTTGAAGCTACTCGTACTCCTCCTGGGATTTTAGAGTAATTCTCATGTTTCCCTTGCAGAGGAAAGCTAAACTCGTATTCTCGAAGCTAAGTGTGCGTGAAAGTGCACCTGGCTAGATGACTGTGGCCCAGAGGGGACGATTACGCTGTCATTGGAAGAAAAGAAAACTTTCATTTTTTTAACCAGACGTTTTAGAAAGCTTTCAATTGTTTTAAGTCTGAGCCTTTGGGCTTATGAAACCCAGGATTCAGCCTCTGCTCTCTGTAGATAGGCTTGTGGGCAGTAGGAAACTATGGCAGACAGGCCCATTTATTGTCGTTACACCCTTGTAAGAAGAACTCAAAAGGGACAGTCACGTTTGTTTTGGGGAAGGAGACCATCCATCCTCCATCTGTCCTTCAGTTTGAGCGTGGTGTGTGCGTTTCTTGTAATGTGTGTGGGTGCACATGCCACAGTAAGCATATAAAGTCAGAGGACAACTTTCAGTTTTCTCCTTTCCCCATGGGCCTCTAGGGATAGACCTCAAGAATCAAACTGAGACAAGTGCATCTAGCCACTGAGCCATCTCCCAGGCCCAAGAAGGAGCCATATCTTGCAAGAGGATGTGTACTGTGTTCCAAGTGGTTACAGGGTAAAGAAGATGGTGAACTTAGAAGCCACACTGATTTTGTATGGGGTGGTGAGAAAGCCAGTTGACTGCCATGTTAGCTCCATGATTGATGTGGTAGAGTCATGACCCAGAGGAGGGTTTGACACGATTTATGTAGACTGAGAAAGACAGCATGGCCAGTCAGAAACAGTATTGGTGCTGCAGATGACCTGGAGTTGGATTACAAGTGGTTGTGAACCTTCTGCCATGGCTACTGGGAACCAAACTTTTTAGGTATTTTGTAAGAACAGTGTGTGCTCTTTGGCTGAGCTGTCCATTCAGCTCCATAGAGACATTGCACATGATACACATAAAACTAGATTCTAGCTTTAGAATCTAGGCCCTGCCATCCTGATCTTATAGGTGTTCAAAAATGCTAATGCACTCGCCAGCACGTCCTGCCATAGCTAAGGTATGGAGAAGCTTGGCCCAGAGGGGCATGAAGATGGAAAGAGACTGCTGTTTTAGACAGCAGCTTGGAGCAAGTACAGAGGGGCTGCTAGTGGCATGAAGTCATGTTGGGAGAAGGCTAAATTCAGCAAGACTTCGGAGCATAGTGGGGTTATAGTAATACTTCAGGGACAAAATCTATTATAACTTAATTTTCAAAATGCACATTTACTGTTGCTTTCTATAATAAGACAGCAATTACTTGTTAAGTATTTTTTTATTAGTGTTAGAGTTACATTTACACCCCGCCCCCAAGGTAGATGTGTGTGGTGCAGGAGAGCAGCCCAGGGTAATGTGTGTGGTGCAGGAGAGCAGCCCAGGGTCTTCTGTGTGCTGGGCCAGGGCTTCGGTACTGAGCTCATCTCACACTAGCAGATGTTTTTCCTCTGGTGGAGAATCTAATACTTAGGAAGCTTGATGGCATTTCTCTAGGTCATGTAGCTTACATTAGCACAGCTTGTCTTTGAAAGAGGTGTTAGGATCTCTTCTGATGATTGAAAAGAGGAGAAATGCTTTAGTAAGTGTTTTGATTACATTTGCTAAGCTTACTTGCCAGGCCCATCAGGGACACTTTCTTAGGGTTGCCCAAACCCAGGGCACTGTGTTCTGCCTGCAGATTTTTACTTGTTGTTGGGACCATTCTGAGTACTTACTGTTTATATATTTAATATTTTGTTTATATTGGTTTTATGTTTAAACTGACATTTAATAAATTGGTTTTATTTTATGTAAATGGTGCTTTGTCTGCATGTGTATTTGTTCATCATGTGCATGTAATACTTATGGAGACCAGAAGAGGCATCGGATCCCCATGGAGCTGGAGTTACAGATGATTAGCTACCATGTGGGTGCTGGGAATTGAATTTCTTCTAGAAGAGCAGCCAGTGCTATTAACCACTGAGCCATCTCTGAAGCCCTTAAACTAATATTTTTATAACTTTATTTGTCTTGAGCAAAAATGTTAATATGAAAAGAGCTAGATGTGATTTTTAAAATCTTTTAAAAAGTAAACCTACTGAAATGGAGAATCCTTGTCTACAGGTAATGTTGAAACAGTCCTGCCTAGAATTATATCGTGAGACTCACTGCATAATCTTAGTTACGCTAACAAGTAAGCTCTCGTGAGGGATGCTGTTGTCTTCTTGGTGAAAAACAGAGTTTGGTTTAGCTTTATGTAGGTGAATGTTTTCCTACATGTAGATCTGTGTACCATGTGTGTGCCTGGTGCCCACGGAGGCCAGAAGGGGGTGTCAGATCCCCTGAAACTGGAGTTAACAGCTGGCTGTGAGCTGTCATGTGGGTGCTGGGAACTGAGCCTGGCTCCTGGAAGAGCAGCCAATGCTCTTAACCACTGAGCCATCTCTCCTGCCTTGTCCTCTTAAGGTTTAGGCTTAAAGGGAGAGTATCTGAGACTGAGTAGTTATTAGGAGCAGAAGAATATTTTTCATAGTTTTGAAGGCCTACAAGTACAGTATTAAAGAAGTTGACATTGGTGAAGGCCTTTTTCTTACTTTAAAAAGTCTGAATCTGTGTCTATGTCTGTCTATCTCTCTGTGTAAGTGTCTGTGTTGGTATTTGTGTGTGTGTGTGTGTGTGTGTGTGTGTGTGTCTGTCTGTTTGTCTGTCTGTCTGTCTGTGCACTCACACATACCAGTATGGAGGCCAGAAGACACCTGTCCTCTCAGAGATGAAGTTATAGACACTTGTGAGTTGCCAAGTGTGGGTGCTGGGAATCAAACTTGAGTCCTCTGCAAGAGCAGCAAACACTCATGGCAATGGAGCTGTCTTCTAACCCCTCTGCTCTTTATTTTCTCAGGCCTCAGTATGTATTCTATTAGTGGCCTGTAATTTGCAGTGTAGACTAGGCTGGCTTTGAACACTCAACTATGCCTCCCAAATAATGGGTTTAAATTAGGTGTGTGCCACCACACAGACATCTGCACACCTAAAGGCATGTGCATACACACCATGGCTTACATGTAGAGGAGGTTGGAGGACAACTTGCAGGAATTGGTTCTGTTCTTTCACCATGTGAGTCCCAGGGATTGAACTTTGGTTGTCAGCCTTGGTGGCAAGCTGTCATTAACCTTCTTGGCCATCTTTCCAGCCTTGTTTTCTGTCTGGGTGTCATCTGATGGTGAAAGGCAGAAGAGCAGAAAACCCCTTCCTGAAAGACTCCCTGAGAGCTCCATCTTGCTGTCTGTTATGGTGACAGTTGAGATCAGCATCAGATTTGAAGAGGACATTCAAACCATAGTGGAGGAAGTTGTAACAATTCAGCCAAAATCTCAAATTGTGAAAATGGTAGAGCTTGAACCCAGGCCAGTGAGTGCTCTTATCACGGTCCAGGGAGCCTCTGGTTCATGTCTGTGAGGGTGTACCTCCAGGTGCTCAGAACAGTGGCACACAACAGTAGGCAGTAAGCATGCCTCTCCGCAGCATCTATATGTGGCATTTTCTTTGTTATGTGAGAAAAGGGAATTATGGTGTATCCATGAGACTTGTGGCCTAGAGTTTGTGCTTTGGTCAGATGGGCCTTGGGAATGATTTTCTTTCCTCTGTTGTAATTCCCGAAGCTCCTCTGGCAGCTGGAGAAGGGTGTTTGTTTGTTATCAATACAAGTGATCATGCCTCTGCCTCTACTTAAAAACATTTTAGACTTTGAAGGGTACTTAGGATAAAACTGCCGTTTGCCTCACAACCCACAACCTACCTGGTCAGTCTCTTGTTGCCTCTCCCCCATGTCACTTTTATTACTGTGGTAAAGCACTTTGAAAAGAAATCTTAAGGAGGAAGAGACTTCATTTGGCTCCTGGTTGCAGAGGGATGAGAGCTGGCCATGGTGGAAGGAGGCATGGCAGCAGGAAGCTGAGAGCTCACATCCGGCAGGGAGCAGAGGGAGCAGAGTAGGCTGAGGTCTCAGCTTTCAAGCCCACCCCAGGTGATGCACTAGCTCCAGCAAGGCCACACCCCCTAAACCTCCCCAAACTGCAGCACCAGCTGAGGACCAAGTGTTCAAACGCATAAGACTAGAGGAGCATTTCTTATTCAAAACCTTCCCTGCCCACACGTCCTGTCCAGGCTTGCTTACTCAGCCTGTAGATTTTTCAGCCTCTGTCTGGAACACTCACGAAGGTTATGTTCTGTGAGTATTCCTTATCCTCATCCTTGGTCCTGACGTGTTGCTGAGGATGACCTGCTCCTGCATCCACCTGCCCCAGCCTCCTGAGTGTTAGGATGAGCATGTCCACCGCGCCTTCTAGCTCAGACAGCTACCTGTCTAAAGTGGAGACTTGCTACTTTTTTTTATCAATGGCCTCCTTGCTCCTCTTTTTTCTATTGCTGCAGCTGAAAGTTTGAAAGGAGATTCATCAGTTGCCTTACCATCCGACATACTGACACACAATCCGTCAAATGAACTTGATAAGTTGCTGTGCAAATATAAAAAATTAGGATCCTAAATAGCATGAAGACAGATGGTTTGGGAGAGACCATCTGTGTCTGACGTGTGTGAAAATGTTTGTATTCTGGTTCCAGCAAGGGCCTCAGAGACATCAGCAGGACTCACGGACAAGATGTGAAGGGTGTGTGAATGGTGGGCGATCAGGCAGTGAAGCAGCTGTGCTGCCATCTTGTGTTTGCCACCCAGTGTACCGGGGTTGGGTGTGTGTGGGCGCCAAAGGTGGCGGAGCGCTGACAGACTGGAGTAGTGCCCGCAGTGGCTGTGGGTCACCTCACTGACAGGGTAGCAGAGGCTAACACAGGCCTGTTGAGTGGTGATTGAAAGGTTATAAGACATGAGAAATCTCTGTTCATAGTATAGTGTAAGAACAAGTCCAGTGTGGAGCTGTACAGGAACTGCCCTCGTGCTGCACAGGTACATTGTAGAATCCACAGTCCTTATAAAACCTAAACTGACAGTGAGCCTCGTCTCACTGACAGCAGAGACTCCCCGTTGTCTAGTTGTTCTTGTCTGGTTGATTTTCCACCACTATGCAGTGTGGCTCCTGCAGATTGCAGCTGGGCTCCTGTTAGACAGGACTACCCAATGCCAGTGTTGGTTCTTTAGCTTTTCTGTGATTTGGGAAGTATTTGTCAGTTTTTCTTTTTCACGTGTAAGACAGGGGTTATCATAATAATTTGCTGCTACTTAGCATGCATTAAAAATAGCTATTAATAGTACACTTTTTGTCCTATATTTCTATCTGTATTTTTAACCCTGATAGTTCCTAAGTGACTTTAAGCCATGTCATACACTGGGGAAGGAGAGAAGGGGTAGAAGAGTTTGAAGACTGTAGAGCAGTTCAGTGTAGTGCATGGTCAGTAAAAGGAAAGAGTAACTCTTGAAACAAAACCACGGCAATTATTTTTAAAATCCACATGTAGAGAGTATATGATCCAGCTTATAATTGGGCAGAAATTCTGAGCAGATACATCACTGGAGAGGACTGAGATTGCACATAAATATAAAAAATACCTAAGACTTCATGAGTCAGTAACAAATGGTAAATTGAGACACTGAGGACCTACTACTCCTGGACAAATGGCCACTTAAACCAAAACCGGAAACCAAATGCAGCAGGGTTAGAAAGACAGCTCTCATTGGTAGCTGTAGCAACACACTTTGTATAGCTATTTTAAAAGCTAGTTCTATAACCATTTACAAAAGTATTACCCATATGAAATCTGTATTTATGTCTTTAAAAAATAGATATGTATATCAACTTTATTTGTAACTGGCAAAAACCAGGATAGCCTTCAGTAGCTAAGTGGATTGAGTAAGTTTACCCACACTATGAAATACACATTCATAACGAGTTACTGAGCAGTTGTATGGCAGTCGGAAAAGACAAACCAGAAGCGTAGAGTGATCTGCATTTGCCATAGATTTAGGAGGAAGGCCAGAATGATAATGGAGCGGGGCACAAGGCACGGTGACATCATTCTGTAGGGTCCTATAACAGTGGCTACACACTGTATTTGTAGGCACCGAATGGGCCCATCAGTGTGGCCATCCATACCCAGAGTGAGCGTAACTGCCAGTGCCAGCTAGAGTATCTTAGTCAGGTTTCTACTGCTTCAGTGAGACACCTGACCAAAAGCAAGTTGGGGAGGAAAGGGTTTATTTGGCTCACACTTCCACATTACAGTTCATCATTGAAGGAAGTCAGGACAGGAACTCACACAGGGCAGGGACCTGGAGGCAGGAGCTGATACAGAGGTCTTGGAGGGATGCTGTTTACTGGCTTGCTCTCTGTGGCATGCTCAGTCTGCTTTCTTATAGATTCCAGGACCACCAGCCCAAGGGTGGAACCACCCACAGTAGGCTGGGCCCTCCTCCATTGATGGTTAATTAAAATGTGCCAGTAACTTGCTTACAGACAGATCTATATAGAGGCATTTTTTCAGTTGACACTCCCGCCTCTGCGTTGACTCTTGCTGTGTCAAGTTGATATAAAACTAGCCAGGAAAGAGGTACTAGTTGACACTTGTCAGTTTGTCATTCTAGCAAATGCAGGATGCCAATGTGACTTGGTGGTTGGGGAAACTGGAGAGGAAGATGTATGTGTGTGAGCTGTACTTTTCTCAAAATCATTCTTTAAAAAAAATGAATCAGGCTTAGAAATGATTGGTTCAAGTTTATCCTCTGATCCATATATTCATTCATTCATTTCATTCGTGTAGTTATGTATTTCAAAATATGATACTCTGCCCCACCATTATTAACAAAAAAAAAAAAAAAAAAAAAAGACAGCAAAAACAAAACTTTAAAATACCAGATTTTACTGGACAAAATCCATGGGTAACTGGAATATGTTTACCTTAAAACATGAGGAAGCTGTTACCATTGGTGGTTTCCTGAGCTGATGTATTCTCCTTCTGTGGTTACGTCAGTTGGAGCATTAAACTTTAGGCAGGATGCATCAGCTTGTGCAGGCCTGAATGGTGAGCTCCTATATTATGTGGACCCAGCTTGGCCAAACATGAGCATGTCCCCCTCCTTTCTGTGACAGCACACACATTGTTTCTGATGTGAAGCTCTTGTTTCCTTCTAGATATGCCAGAGTTGACTTAAAAGTCAGTTCTGGCTGGAGTTCAGGATAGAGTGTTTGCTTTGCATATGGGAAACCCTGGTTTAGTCACCAGCCTTGTAAAGGGAAATTAATGGAAAAAATAAATTCTGGACTGTGTTGTTGTTAATGTATACTAGCATTTAAAGTTCCCTTTTAAAAAGTTGTGCTTCACAGAGATTGAACTGCCAACCAGGGAGCCTGCATGGGACCAACTTTGACCCTCTACCCATATGTTACAGTTGTGTGGCCTGGTCTTCATGTGGGACTCCTAACAGTGGGAGCAGGGGCTGCCTCTGCCTCTGTCGCCTGCCTTTGGAACCCTTTTCTCCTACGGAGTGCCTTCTCTAATAGGAGAGGAGGTGCCTAGTCTTACTGCAGCTTGATGTGCTAGAGGCTGCTTAATATCCAGCCTGCCCTTTTCTGAAGAGAAACGGGAGGGATGGGGGAGGTAGAAGAGAGGACCAGGAGGAGAGGAGGGAGAGGAAATGGGTAAACTGCAGTCGGGATGTAGAAAACTTGTGTGTGCTCTAATAGTCATCTGATTTGAGTTGTATAGAACTTAGCAAGTTCACCTCTACTGCTCAGAAAGCTCTGCATTATGTGAATTATTGCACATGTTCTGAGTTATCAATAGTTTTTGGTGATTATTATGGTAACAAATAACCATTGAGGCTTTTGATAAATAGGGGAAATATGCATCTTTTCTGTTTGTGGTTGTTAACACATCATTTTAGAAACTCTGCTTGCTTAACAAACAGCTGTATATACGCACGCACACGCACACACACACAGAGGATATCACCTTACTTGGCAATATCCCAACCCACCTCCCCAGCTTCTGATTTATTTCTGTATATATGACGCAGGTAGCTGTGATTTGTCTCTGGTCACTGGTATAATTTCTACTCCAGTATCAGTTACAGACTCTGGTTTACAAGTGACAGAGCTTTTGATGCCACTTCAAATACACAATCAATTTGTGACATAGGAAAACGGTGGCTTCGGGAACAGTGAGATCAAACCTAGGGCCTTTTGCGTGCTAAACACATGTTCCATCGCTGACTATGCAGTTAGCTCACCACTGACTGGTAAAAAGGCCTACATGCCAGAGAATGTGGTTATCCTGAAAGTGTTTCTTGACTTAATATTAGGCATAATACTTAGTATAACTTAGTGGCAGGTAAAATTAAGATATTTGGAATAGATCTCCAAGAATTACATATGTTAAAAAGTAAGATATTGAATTCACAGAAAGCCTTTAAAAATTAAAGATTTATGACAGTAGTAAGGGTTATTTTTTAGGTTTGACATTTGTGAATCAGGTATAGCACTTATTCCTATAGCGTGAAATACCACTGATAGCATGTTTTAAAACATTCAATAGTATATTAGACTGCATTACGAAAATATTGATTTCAAGAGAATTGTTTCTTCTAGAGATATCGGTAGCTCAGATTGTAGGGTTCTTGATTAGCATGGGCCCCATCCCTGCACCAAATAACCTGTGATGCAGGCCGCTATCCTAGTAGAGGTAAAAGCAAGAAAAATAGAAGTTCAAAGTTATTGTTGGTTCTATTGGAAGTTCCAGACCAGCCTGGACTAAATGAGACCCTGTTAAAAAAAAAAAAAAAAAAAAAAAATGGTTTATTCTGTAGAAACATATTATTCTGATCTTAGCTAATCTCTTATGACATCCTTAAAATCATGTTTAAGCCCAGAGTGCAGTTTTACTTTTGATGGTTACTACTTTAAAGAGCGAGGGAAGCATTCAAACAGCGTGTTGACAGACACAGGGCTATGAAAGAGGATGCCTCGGACCTAGTTACAGCCATAATGACGTAGCCTGGTTACCGCCATAATAAGCTTATGCCCAGGAAAAAACCTGAAGGAAGCTTTAGAGTTTGGCGTCCACCTTGGCCTTTTGTTTCACTTATACACATGAGAAGACTTTGTTATGAGCTGCTTTATTTTCCTTTATTAAGGAAACAATTTTAGCTTCTTGGTTTGAAATGACTTCACATTGAAGATTATTAATCCACTCAGAAGCACTGTGTGTGTGTGTGTGTGTGTGTGAGAGAGAGAGAGAGAGAGAGAGAGAGAGAGAGAGAGAGAGAGAGAGAGAGATTGAGATTGACTTGCTCCCAGTAGCATTGCTATTTCATTGCATTTTAGTATTTGGTGACTGTCAGAATTTCGTATAAACTTCATACAAGTGATGCCCTGTGTAGATAACAATTTACTTAGTTTATCACTAATTATATTTCATTTTACAGAGAGCTACTGAGCCAAGCCAGGTTGTATGCCATTGTGGCTGAAAAAAGGGATCTTCAAGAGGAGCTTGCTCCTGTGAGAAGAAACGCCAATCAGTTTGATTGGGCTCTAATGAGACTGGACGGTTCTGTCCGGAGAACAGGCCGCATTACAAAGGGGCTTCTGCAGAAAGTCTTTGAGAGCACGTGTCGCTCAGGTATTTGAGAGTTTCTCTGTAGGAAGGTGAAGTTTTAAATGAGTTCCTGGAAGCTCACTGGGGAGAGCATCATTTGACATTAAGTGTCAGCTGTGACTGTGATACTGTTCATGTGTTAACTGTGTCTCTGATCCTGCTATCCTTCCAGTTCATCCAGGCAGAGTTTGAAGTAACATGAAAATATCTTGTTTTAGAGTTCATTTCAGAGTCAGCAAATAAAAACGTCCATTTGCTTCCCCTAGTTTCTAGAGTTGCTTACAATGATAAGCTGAGGTAGAAAGCACCAGGTTTTCTCTTCTTTCTTTGTGTGGTGTCAGCTTTTCCCAAGGTGAGTTCAGTGAGGACTGACAGGCACCAGTCAGCTGTTGAACAGGTAGATCACGTTGATCTTGGATAGTCTGACAGGAACTGCAGGCCCTTTATTCCCAGGTTTCCCTCACATCACAACTACAAAGTCAAATGGACTAACACATACAATTTTGTGTGCACTTAAAGATTCTATAAACTCCCACAGTCTGTTTGTGGGTGTCCATTCAGTACAGAGCAGAGCTTCTATGACAGTTACAGTCACGTGCACTGAAGGGCCAGAACCTCTCATCTACTCAGAGCTGCTCAGCTATTCTGACTTTCCATGGTCACCCTCCCCAGCCCCTCTCATCCTTTCCAGTTCTAGGCACCCACAAGTCTATTTTCTGCCCCCTTAGGTACTTGCTCTGGATGTACTTATAGATGGAATTATACACTACATGTTTATTTTTGTTTCATTTTAAAGTCGTTTTCAGGGACATGGAGATGAACTCAAGTTTCATAATGATGAGTCCTTGTCTGCGTTCTGTCATTTTCATAAGACACCGAGAAGCTTAGCCTTTGACTTGTAGTAAGCACTGCTTAAAAGTTTGCTTCTCTTTGGACTCAGTAGTTTTACAGATTATGTAAGTTTCATAACCTAAGGCTTCTTAAAGCAGACTACTATTAAAAATTTAAGTTGTAATATTTACTAGTGTTGTGGATTGGGTGGTGTTTGCGTACTGTCTTGTCTTTGGTGAGCCAGGAGGCTGTGGATAATTAAGAGATATTTTTCTTGATCTCTTTGAGCTTCCTTCCGACTAAGCTTTGATATCTGCCTCCATGTCATTGGGGCTGTCACCTGTAATCGGCTAACTGTTTGTGCACAGGGAGCCCAGGGAGTAATCAAGCCTTGCTTCTGCTGCGCAGCTGTGGCTCACTCCTGCCTGAACTGAGTCTTGCAGAGAGGACAGAATTCGCTCATAAGATATGGGACAAACTTCAACAATTAGGTATGATTGTTTTAATACATGATATATGTAAAGGTGTGGGTATATTTTTTTTCTGTTCCACTGAAGGTATTCTTCACATAAGTATTATAAATTTATTTTATCGTGACTTCTTGATTCAATACTTTTTTTTTTTGCAGTATGTTTATTTGGTGAGGTATAGTGACATCTAGGGGCATTAAGAATAAAGTAGTTTTCATATCATGAATTAGAGTTTTGATGAGGGAGAAAACAGGCATTGGGCTGTGGCTGTAACTTTGTAACTCACCCTACAGTCCTGGAACATTGTTAGAGCTCAGCCACAGGGAGTGTACTCACAGGAGGACTCTGCTGGAGCTACTTACAAACAGCGAGGGGCTGGACAGTCCTAGTGCCTCTCACTGGGGCAGACCTATACATTATGGAGGTTCTGTGATAGAATTGCATGAGTCTGCACATATTGTAGAATTAGACACAAAAATTAAGAGGTTAAACAGCATATACAATGTACCATCATCCACAAGGAGTGCATTTTCCTGTGTACCTGTATCCACTATATTGAAATATTTTTGGTCTGGAAAGGATGACAAACACCGTGTATAATTTTTACTCAATACATTCTGGTTTTGTTGTTGCTAAGTTGCCCTGGCTAACATGGATCTCGCTCTCAGAGGATGATGGCCTTCAGTGTTGGGACTAGACTATGCCACCATGCTTGGCTAAATACTTTTTTTTTTTTTTTTTTTTTTGGTTTTTCGAGACAGGGTTTCTCTGTATAGCCCTGGCTGTCCTGGAACTCACTCTGTAGACCAGGCTGGCCTCAAACTCAGAAATCCGCCTGCCTCTGCCTCCCAAGTGCTGGGATTAAAGGTGTGCGCCATCACCACCCGGCAATACTTTTTTTTTAATACTTAAAAATTTTGAACCAGCTGGGGTATAATGGTACGTGTCCCTAATCCCAACACTTGGGAGACAGAGGCAGGCGGCATTCTATAAATTTGAGGCCAGCCTGGTCTACATAGTCTTAAAAAAAATCCAAAACTAAAATTTTGAATATTAAAAAATAATTTAAAGCCCACTTGATAACTGGTATTCATTCCTGACTTTTAAGTGTTTGAAGAGCAGAAGGAAGCTGCTTCAATGGGTTAAGTCTAAAGCTGTTCACCCTGTGTGAACCGCCTTTCCCACCCCTTCAGTGGACTTTTTAAAAATAACTGTTGATGCTTTAAAAAGTACATTTGAGGACATTCTGTAGTAATTTCATTGTATAATCATGTTACAGATCTAACACGTCATTCCCTGTAATGCTCTATTAAAAACAAGACTGAAGAGATCTGACTCCCTGTAATGCTGCCTGCTTATATGGTCACACACATCCCAGGATAACTGTCAATGTAACCAAAGACATTTGTAGATCAGAGTTACATGGCACCACCAAAAACTTGGACACCACTCTTAGACTAATAGGATGGTCATGGTGTCATTTGTGGGTAGAATAGGCTTAGTGGTTGTCCTAACAGATGTTACTGTAAACAGTATACACAGAGGAAGAAGACAAGGATGTTAGAATATGGCTAAATAATGTTAGCAGGCTGAAAATGGGTTCACACTGAAGGAGGAGCAGGTTCTTGAGGCAAAGGTTTAAGATGACCTGGTAAAAATTAAGAAAAATTACCAGCAGTCCTTCTTTATAAAAGGTTTATAGTCACAGTTCATCTGCAGCATGGTAAGGACTGCTTTCTAGGAATGCCTCTGCCATTCATTCATTCATTCATTCATTCATTCATTCAATGTATATGAGTGCTATATCTACATGTATGCCTGCATGCCAGAAGGGAGCATCAGATTCCAGTAGAGATGGTTGTGAACCACCATGTGGTTGCTGGAAATTGGACTTGTGACCTTTGGAAGAGCAGACAGTGCTCTTAACTGCTAAGTCACCTCTCCAGGCTGCCTCTGTTACTTTTAAATACAGAGGTATTAGAGTTGTCACATGAGGCAGTGCTGTGCTTCATAAGTAAGCGCCTATCCCTGTCTGCAGAGTTTAGTTATACTACAGATAGGATGTCAAATGTTCTTCTAAACATTTGAATTACATTTCATTTATAGGTACCGTGTATGATGTCAGTCATTACAATGCTTTACTTAAAGTATATCTTCAAAATGAATACAAATTCTCACCTACTGATTTCCTGGCAAAGATGGAGGGAGCAAACATTCAACCAAACCGAGTAGGTAACTGCTGGTGTGGATCCCGAGCGGCCACGTCCGCTCCTGCTGTTTCCAATACGCGGTGCTTATGCATGAAGATGGTAAACAGCCCGTTTCATTGCAGGTAACATACCAGAGGCTGATAGCTGCCTACTGTAACGTTGGGGACATCGAAGGTGCCAGGTACGGAGTCTATAAATGCAGGCTACTTTTTAGTTTCATTTTTATTTATTTATTTATTTTGTGTTTTTGTATACGTGTGTGTGCACAAGTGTGGAAATCAAGAGCACAGCTTGCAGGAGTCAGCTCTGGCTATCCTGGGGATTCTGGGTTCAGTTGTTAGGTTTGGCCATAAGCTCCTTTTCCTGACAGACTATCTCATCATCTATAAATGTAGGTTTATACAAGTAGATTTATAATTGTATAATCTTAAGATGTATCTACTTTTTTTTTAAAAAATTGTTCTTTATAAAGGTAATTATTTTAGAAGTATTTTAATGTAGTGAATTTAGTAAAATTATTTAAATAAAATGATATTATTGTATAAAAGGGAAAGAAGTAAAAGTTGCTATCTTAATTCATCAGAACAGAAGCATAAATTGTTAAGATGCAAAGCTGGATATACTTTTTAAGCCCTACGTCCTAAGGGAGCTTTCATCAGCCATTTAAAGTGTTCATTTATAGAAGTAGGAATATTTTTTTTTGCCCACTGATTCAGGTGAAATTAGTTGCAGTATTTCTCTGCTTACATAAAATTTATTGCCATTTTAAATTGAAGCTTAAGAAATAAGGAATGGGTTGAAATATGTAATATTATTTTTTAATTCAATGTATTGATGGTCCTTCCTGCCCCCATGCTAGGGATTGAGCCCAGGGTCTTTCCCACGTGCCAGGCAGTGAGTGCCTCATCACTGGGCCGCACTCCTAATTACTAGGAGCTTTCATAAGAGTATTCAAATTATTGATACTTCAAGGAAAATTTCCTAAGAAGGGGATTATTTTTCCCTTTGTTTTTTTGCTGTTGTTGTTGTTGTTTTGTTTAAAAAGGACATGTGCTATGTTAAACAAAAATAACTTAAGGCCAGTTTATACACATGTCATAGTAAGTCTCTGATAAATGTCCCTTCTCTATTGCAGCAAGATCCTTGGATTTATGAAAACAAAGGACCTTCCAATTACAGAGGCCGTGTTCAGTGTTCTTGTCACAGGGCATGCGAGAGCTGGGTAACTTTCCACCGGGGTTTGGATTGTCGGCAGTTTAAATCCTAGGTTACTGCAGAGAACTCATAGGACATGTTTATTCACACTTCCAAACACTGTGATGTAAGGTGGTGTACACTGAGATTTTTATGACTTCCCCTGAAATTTGGTACACAGAATTTATAATTACTCAATGATAAAAATTAGGCTTGATCTGAGGTAATTAAATAATAAAGTTTACAAATCTAGGAAGTATTTTTATTTTTCTCAAATGAGTAGTCTACTCTGTTGTTCTTAGGTAAAGCTGTGTCCTTGCATTCCTGGTGTAAGAGGGATTCTTAATTAATGCTTATATAGTTTTACATAAAGGGGTGAGGTTACCTGTAAATATGTCAGATGCTTACGATGGTGTCTAGTAGTCCACAGATAATGTAACCAGTTTAATGAATATTTGCCAGTTTGGGGTATAGTTCCACATACTTAAAAGGATTGATTTAACAAGGTTAGGCCTCATTTTAGACTGAGTGATTGTATTCAGTAATCTTATGTGTTCTTTGAAATAATTTGCAGGGATATGGAGAATGCAGAAAATATTCTCACAGTGATGAAACAAGCTGGCATTGAGCCTGGACCAGACACGTATCTGGCCTTGTTGAATGCATATGCTGAGAAGGGTGACATTGACCATGTTAAACAGGTATGGTTTACGCTCTGCACGTCAATATTGAAGTCATTAAATGAACTTGTGTTATACTTTATGTGAAGCAAAAAAACATAGCTTGTGTCTTTTAAGATTTTTCCTTGTAAAGAGTAATATTCCAAGAAAACTCTTAGTTGGGTGTTGATATGCTACAGTTATTTTTGGATTGGGCAGTTGAGTCTTGTTTATTTAGCATTAATACTTCTAATTTTTCATTCTGATTGCTACAACTATCTTTAGATTCTAGAGAAAGTGGAAAAGTCGGACCATTACTTCATGGACCGTGACTTCTTGCAAATTATTGTTAGCTTTAGTAAGGCTGGATATCCTCAGTATGTCTCAGAAATTTTGGAGAAGATTACCTATGAAAGAAGATCTATTCCAGGTATTTAAGAGTGTTTATCTGCAAGCCGTCTGTTAACACTTGGATTCCTGCTTCTTCCATGGCCAGGGCACTTCCCTAACACCAGAAGACCATGGGAGGTGAACAGTGAGTGCCCGGGTGGTGATCGCAAGAACAGACTTAGACAGATCTTTGTAGTGTTTGCAGTTCTTAATTTTTTTCTTTAAAAATTTAAACATTTTTGTTTATTTGTATGTTTGGGTGTGCATTTCCCACAGGGCATGTGTGGAGGTCAGAGAAGGCAACTCGCAGGAGTCAGATCTTTCTTGGGGATGGAACTCAGGTCATAGAGCTTGGCAGCAAATGTCTTTCTCTGTTGAACCATGTTGCTGGCCCTATTTTTTCTTTGGTGTTGATTACAATTTAAACAGATCACTCAGTTTAGTAACCACAGATGTCTTTGTTTCCTTCACAGATGCAATGAACCTCATTTTGCTTTTAGTCACTGAGAAGTTAGAAGATACTGCATTCCAGGTTTTATTGACATTGCCTCTGTCCAAAGATGAGAGCTCCAATAGTTTTGGGAGTTTCTTTTTGCGGCACTGTGTGACTATGAATACGGTATTCTGCCTCTTTCCACTTTGTAGATTGTGGTTAGCTGAAGTGGGACTCTTTAAAACAGGAGAAAATTGATGAGAGTAGAACGATTGTAAACAACATAAAACTGTATTTAATGTTGAAGACTTCTGGATAGAAAGGAGGGATTCACATTTTGTTACCAAAGAGATTGACTGTTGCAGAAGGTCAGGTGGTCAGGCTCTGCCCACTGATTGATTTGGTGTCTTTTCCCACAGCCTGCTGAGAAGCTGATAGACTACTGTCAGAGGCTGAGGGACGCCAAGGTGCACACATCTTCACTACAGTTCACTCTGCACTGTGCTCTTCAAGCCAATAAGCCTGGTACTGTATTTTTTTTAGTGACGACCAACATCAAGTGTCTCTGAGGTAGCTTGCTGACATGTTTTGGGTTGTTTTGTTTTTTGTTTTTTTTTCCAGCTTTGGCAAAAGCAGTGATGGAGGCTTTGAGGGAAGAAGGGTTTCCTATCCGAACTCATTATTTCTGGCCATTGCTTGTTGGGCATCAGAAAACAAAAAATGTTCAAGGTGAGGTTTGCCTTTTATGGGGTCATAACTAGTCGGAGTCTGTTGGAATTCTTTAAAAGCACACTTCGGAGAATGAGATCTCTTGAGATACTGGAACTGTGGTAAATCAGATTGAAGTGGATTTTTCCCACCTTCATTTCATTTTTTAGTTCATCTCTTAAATTTTTGAGCTGTGAAACAGTTTCTCTAGCTGTAGTGAAGTTACATATGCTTGAGTTCATAAAGCAGAGAGTGTCCTCGTGTCCTTTGCGGGCCACTGCAGCAGGAGAGGTGTAGAGGGGCACGTGTGACCTGACAGCCTGTGACTGAAGAACGGAAATGCTCGGTCTTTCAGCTTCTTACGCACGTTTAGGCATTAGCGTGCTTTTCCCTGTACACATGGGATGTCTGTAGGATATGAAGAAAATGGAACAAATATTAAACTTTAGAGCACAGTGCCTAATTCTTTGGTTTGCATTACTGGTAATCAGAAAGAATAGTCTCATAAAAGAGGCTTTTAACAGAAGTACCTCCCCCTTGGGGAAACAAAAATGGTCTTTTTTCATTTTATCTCACAGTGTAATGTGCTGTGGAATGAGATGCAGAGTTGTTAGTGTGACACTGGGTGACAAACAGCGCACAAACAACAAAAAAGTGCTTTTAGCAGACTTTCACATGGCAATTTTATTTTAAATATATAGTTGTCTTCTGGTTTAGAGGAGATAGTGAAACAAGTATTCCCTAATTGTTTCTGGTTATAAAAGTCTCTAAATCCTTTTTAGAAAAGTCTTTGTGAAAACAAGATGTGAGTTGATTAACTCTTTGTCTGCCTCCAGTGCTGAAAGAGCAGGAGGCAACCGTTAGTCTTTCTCATCCCAGAACGTTTACAGCTTCCCATCAAACTCTTGGTTTAGTCATGTTAGTACTGTTCACATTTACACAGTAGTAAGGTACCTCTGTGTGTCTGTGTGTCTGTGTGTCAGGGAAGTCTCCTGATCGCACCACATTGTAGTGTCTACAGTGGAGTCGGGTACTCCGTGAGTAATAGTAAACATGAAAGAACGAGATTGTTTCTAGCTGGAGTGAGCTGAGCCTGTGGGACATGGGCTTATCTCACATCTGTCTTTCCTTCTCATCTCAGAATTGAGATTTTGAGGATGCTTTTGAAAATTCACATGATATTATCGGGGAAGTTGAGAGCCAAAGGGGCTCAGTGACTGACCGTAGCTGACTGCCAGTGTGTCTGCCTGCATTCAGAATGAGTTCTGCCTGTTGAAATACTGCTTCCTGCCATCACTGCTCAGTGACTGTCAGATTGTTTTATTTACATTCCTAGTTGTCTTTTGGAAATTAGACACTAGATTTTATGTTAAGGATGTCTTCTCAGGAACAAGATTTTTAAGTCAATCCACGTTTTACTTGGAAAAACACAGAAGCCTATGCTTTGTTAGAGGTACTGACTCAGGAGTACAAGAAAGCGTCAGTTGTCCCTCAACTTTTAAAAAACCATATGCTTGCTTTAGACCTCGTCTTCTGGAGGTCCTGAAGATAGGAAAGTGTCCTATGCAGTCCTAGAAGTAGTAGTCGGGGGCTGTATGTTTTTCTGTAGTTTTTACCACTACATATCAGGCCATATGAGCCTGCTTTGTCCAGTCAGCATGCAGTCTAGACTGATGGACAGATGGGACAGCAGCTGCTCAGGAGCACTCAGTGAGGAGCGAGAAGAGCCCCAGGGAACAGGTCAGGCAGAAGGATTACACTCCTGTTGAATTCCAGGGAAGAATTTCACCATGACCAGCCTCCAAAAGATTCTTTTGAGTGCTTCATGCTTTTCTGTGGTACAAATAGAAAAGTCACTACTTAGAATATAACGTGTTTTCAGCAGTCAGACATAAATGAGAGGAAAAGCTCAGAATTGGGACCCAAATGTCCTTTGATATAATTAGAAAGCATAAAAATAAGAATATGAAAGACTGGGTCAGGCATATGATACATGCCTTTAATCCCAGCACGCTGGAGGTCGGGACAAGTGGATTGGAGCCAACCTGGTCTATAGTGAGTTCCAGGAGAGCCAGAGCTACACAGTGAGACCCTACCTAACAACAACAACGACTATGGAGGGACTTTGTATGGAGGGGCAGCCTGGAGAGTGAAGTCTGCTTGAGTCAAGGGGTGGTAGTTATAGTAGAAGTGCCCTATTTTTAAAAAGGATTTTGTCTCCAAAGAAAGTGAGTATATTTGATTGATCATAGAAGCCATGACAGACGTTCTTAGGGGGTGGGAGTGGTCCAGGTAAATCATGCCTATTTTCCTAGGGTGTGGATTATTGTAAAAGTACTGAGGAAATTTTCTCACTGATTCAGAGAATAGCCAGAAATGTAACTTTCCTGAATTCCAAGTTCCTTATCTCTGCCCTGCTGTGTTTTATCTCATAGGAGTAATAGATATCCTCAAAATAATGAACGAAATGGGAGTGGATCCTGATCAGGAAACATATATAAATTATGTGTTTCCATGCTTTGATAATGCACAGGCGGTTCGAGCTGCTTTGCAGGTGGGTACAAGTGTGCTTTTCATGGCTAATTGAAGAACATCTCACTTGTTCTCCCAGTTTTTCATTATCATGACAGAACCATTGAGTGGAGAACTGAAAACAGTCTTGTACAGTTCTGAGACTTTATAAATACACTGGTCAGTGTATGTAACTGTATAATGTAACATAATGTAAGAAGACCAAATTGCATCATTCTTCTGTGTTGATATGACTGTGTGCTAATAGGCAGAACATTAAAAAGACTCACTCCTCATTCTTACCCTGGAAACTGTTCTCATTATTTTTCCTAAATACATTAATAGTATATTCATTATCCTGCATTTGAAATACACTCTTGGTTGGACTTTGAAACATTGCTTTTCTGCCATGCTTCTTGACCCTTCCAGGATAGGGATGGTATGGATGAGTGTCATTTGAAAAGCTGACTTCTGGAGAGATGGCTTAGCAGTGGGAGCACTAGCTGCTCTTTAAGAAGATCCAGATTTGATTCCCAAGTGGTAGCTCATCCTGCCTGATTCTGGCACCAGGAGATCTGACACTTTTTTTCTGGCTTCCACAGACACGCATGGCACATAGATATGAGTGTTGGCAAATATTTATACACATTAAATAGAAAAAAAAATACAAGAATTGCCTTTTCTAATTTCAAAGTGAAGTGTTATATATACAGTTCCTTACACAGTCTTGATTTTTCTCAGAATGTTCCTTTCTTTCCTTGAAACAACTTCATAGTTATAACCATTTTAAAACTGGGAGTTGTATCTTGAGGGTCTTTATCTTCCCGTACTTCCTGTTTGGGGAGGATGGGGCTTCAGGTGGCACTTGGTAACTGTGACTTTCTGGCACCAGCTCCCATACACTGGCATAGTAGGCATATGTTGTCATGTCGAGTTTTTATTCTGTGCTAGGGCTCAAGCCCAGGACTTGGTGTCTGCCAGTGAAGTGACTCTGACAAGTGAGCTCTGTCCCCAGCTCTCTTCTGTAGGAAGAAGACATTGACCTTATGCTGTATGCGCTCTACAGTTAAAAATATTTGTGAACAGTGACTTTCTGCATAGTTTATTCTTGGCAAAATACAGCCTGAGGGTCCACTGCTATCTCACGTTACTCTTATTTTCTTAGAACTGCCAACCTTTTTTAGGGGAAAATTAGACCTAAATTGTAAACTTGCCTGAGCTTTGATTGCCTATATTATTATTTCAATTACCTTTTCGGTTCATTGTTAAAGTTTCAGTAGTCAGTATTATTGGCTTAGAAACAACCATACTGTTAAATGCTTAATAGACCTTCTGGCATTACTAAGGTTTTTAAATTCTTAGCTACAAATAAAATATCATTTTCATCAGTTTAAGATTATGACAGTACTATGTCATTCATTGATCAATTGGAGACGACTGGCCAGTTAGTAACTTGGTAACTCATCCACGAGTGGTTCCTTGAGACAGTCTTATGTTTTAGATGATTCAGTTGTTCTTAACAGTTTTCTTTTCATACCTGAGTATGCTTAAGAAATCTCTTTGGAAAAGTGGCTATTATTCATTCTCTTACGTTTTTATTTGCTGTCTCCCTATAGTAATATGTAATTCTGTAAGTCATTTTAATGCTTGTGTGACATTTTATTTTATAGATATGTCATAATTTATTTTTATTCTTTGCCTTAAATTATCACGGTGGTTTATAACACTGTACTATATAAAAATCATTTGAACTAAATTTTGGTTCATACGCTTAAATTATTTAACGTTGGGACAAGTGCTAAAGCAACCATTTGGAGTTAAATCAATTTGATCTTTTCTTTACTGCATGTATAAAAATACCATTCTAGTGGGATTGGAGGTGGCTCAGTGTTTAAGAGTACTGACTGCTCTTGAAGGAGCCAGGTTTGATTCTTAGCACCCACAGTCAGTTCCAGCAGATCTGACACTCTCCTGCTCTTCTGGGCCCTGCAAGCGCAATGAACACATGTTGTTCACAGACATTCATGCAAACAAAAGATCCATAAACATAAATGAAAATGTGTCGTATGCCATTTCGTTCTGTGCTGAAGCCTTGTAAATGAGAGGATTGCTGTCTTGAGTAAAATGGCCGCCCATGTCGTTACTGCATCTTCAGGAGCTAGTGCTCTGGCATGAAGGGCCTGCTTACCCAAGGCTTGGTGATGCAGCTATGTGGACTTCCAAGAAGGCTTTGTGTGTGTGTTTTCACGACAGAGTTTCTCTGTGTAGCTCTGACTGTCTGGAAACTTGCTCTGTATACAGGCTGGCCTCAAGATCTACCTGCCCCTGCCTCCTGAGTAAGGGGATTAAAGGCGTGTGCCACCACACCCACCTAGAAGATTATTTCTTTAAAAAGATAATAGATTATCTTGGTACACGATGATAAAAATATATGAAATGTAGGAAATTGAAGTGACATCAAAATATTGTTAGCTGTTATTATTATTGAAGTGTATTACCATTGAAGTATGCTTTATCCCCAGGAAAATAAATGTCTGCCTGAAAGTACTACATTTGCTCAAGCTGAAGTGAGAAATGAAGCAATAAATGGGAATTTACGGAACATTTTGTCATTTTGTAAGTATTCCACGTAAGACAGACGTGGTGTTGGTTTCAGTGTATACACGACAGTTCATACAGTGTGAGCAAGAACAGTTTCAGTTGTGTTAAGGTCACTCTGAGAAGCCAGTTCATGGCTTGAGCTTGTGGCTACTTTGGGAGTAGTTTTAAGGTTGGGAAGAGCTTGAAGATGGACAGTAGAAATCTGCTTAGACATCTGGTAATTGGAAGCTGTTTCCCAGCTTTAGGTAACAGCACAACCAGTGCTCTCTGAACATTGAAAAATATCAGTTATTCTTTATGTAAGATCAGTTCTGTTGACAGAAAAGCACAGTGAGGAAAGCAAACAGCCAGAAACAAAATCTGATTTTAACTTTGTCCTTTTCTGCATATCTTATATTTTATTTTGAGTAAATAAATGTTTTTTAAAGTCTTTGTTCTTTAACATGTTCACGACATTATTTGTTAGGCATTCAGGTTGTAGGAAAGGGGTTTTGTTTATTTGGGAGTTTTGCAAGTCAAGGCTGACTTAGTTGGTCTTGAACTCACAGCTTTGTCTGTCTCCTGCCTCCCTAATGTCAGGATTAAAGGTTTACTTCTGCCTGGCTCAGAGCAGTTTTGATCTTCTTAAACTTTGATTGTTGTATATTCTCTGTAGAAATGTTCTGTCATTTACACTAGAGACTGTTGGTAGGACGGGGCTCAGCATGCAGTCAATGTGGAGAAGCAGTCAATGATTGTTTACTAAAGCTGGCTGCTCTCTGAGTATTGGTTGTGCCCTCTCCTATATACAGAATGTATGGATTTTCCATAGATTATGTAAGAAGATGAAAACAAGGGCATTAGCAAAGGTGTGTGAGCTTCCCCTCCTACTACATGTTCCTCCTACTTCATCTTCACACTCACCAGAAAGTGTCACGTGGTTGACAAGAGTCAACAGCCTTCTAGCTTGCTCCGATGTTTCTGGCCACCCTTTAAGGAAAAAAACATTTCACAATATTCTTTGAAATATTATTTTTTGTGTGAAGGTGGCAGATTCTTCTGGAACTGTAGTTACAGACAGTTGTGAGCTACCACATGGGTGCTAGGAATTGAACCCAAGTCCTCTGGAAGAGCAGCCAGCGCTGTCAACTGCTGAGCCAGCTCTCCAGCCCCAGAGTATTTTTTTAAGAAGCTATTTATTACAGTTTAAAAGGAAAGATGTCAGAGAGTTAGGACCAGAGAGGGCCTGAGCTTGTTCTTCTCAGTGCTCCTTTAGACGAAGAGGTCTTTGAAGAGCTGTAACTGCTGGCATCTGTCCTTGGCAGCTCTTAGGTATGCAGGAGAGAGAATATCATATTCTAGGGAAGAATGGGTGTTGTTTTCTCTTGATTGGATTCATGTAGGACACAGTCTTTCATTTGTAGGTATGGCAGAGCTCAAAGTTGCTGAGAGGTATGTGTTGTATGCATTTCAAATTTGGTCATATTTTAGACGATTTTTAGATATTTCATTGAAATATCTTAAATACTGTGAGATGAATGGAAAACATAAGCTCCTTGGTCAAGGGTTTTATAATTGGTTTAAAACACTTCTTATGTGAGAGCTAAGTTTTTATGTATAAATTTGAGTTAAAATTAAAAAGTATTTTCTTTCCACAGCATTTCAAAAATTAAGTCAACTATCTTACTCTATATGCTATGTATCATGTTCAGGACTTGACTCTATAGTGGATTTCTCTCAGCCCATTCATTCTGTCACTCAACAGCCATGTTACACATAGTATAAAGATTCAGGTAATTAGACCATGCCATTCTAATAGAGCTATAAGCAAAAAACAAGTTGAGGAAATGCCAACAGTGACCCTGTCTGTCACGTAAAACTAAACCATACCTTTTTTTTTTTTTTAAGTATTTATGGCAAGGTTTACATGAAAAATGAAGTTTACTGATCAACATTGGAACATTGCAGTTGTAGATTATCAAGTATGCATGAGCAGTAGAGCAAGGAAATACACAGAGAGTGGGTGGGTAGGGGAGCAGTGGAAGCCGGTGCGTCGCAGGAGTGAGGGCCTGTCTCTTTGTGGCTAGCTGCTGCTGTAGCTTGGATACAGATTGTGGCCGCAGCAAAAAATGGGTGAAAAACTGAATGGTTCACCAGGTCCCATCACAACTTTTGGGAAATAACTTTGTTTTGTCTTTGGGAAGGATGAAAGTCACCTTGTTAATTCCTTTAGTGCCAGTGTCTAGTAAATACACTTTCAGTTACGTAGCAGGCCAGTTTATTACTATTTACATATTAAGGAATAATTATGAATTTGCTACTTTATGAAAACAAAAGGCTTTTAAAGGATGTTTTGTTACATGTGTGTATTGCCTCAGCAAGTAACTTTATATGAGACATTTTATTTTTTTAAAGTCATGTTTCCCAGTTGAAAGTGAAAAGGTAGACAAACCAAGTCACCACATCATTTGTAGCTCAGTGTGGGTCATTTTGTTTGCTTGACCTGAGATGTTTTAACAATTGTTTTTCTTTTGCAGTAGAATCGAATACATTGCCTTTCTCGTTCAGTTCTTTGAGAGGCAGCCTAATTCTAGGCTTTAGGAGGTAAGATTATCAGCCTAAATATTCTCTGTCATTGGACTGATTTTCTTTGTGTTTGTGATCTACTAATGATGGAAACTGGCTTTGAGACAAGCTCTTACCCTTGGAAGATTTGGGCTGCGTTAGGTTCGGGCAGCCTTTCCGTTACCTTTCCTAAGAAACGCACAGAAAGAAACTGCTTGCATGCACGTTCACATTACTCTGTGAGCATTCAGTTTTAATGGTTTCATTCTGTACATGCTACTAATTTACTCTTACATGTTCAAGGACAATGAACTTTCCCTCTTGTGTCCCTCTGTTGTCTATTACTACATTGAGATACGGAAGCAGGCAAACCTTACTGAAGAGAAGAGAGCTTTTGTTGAGAGGCTCAAAAGTGTGCTGGTGTTGATTTGCTCTGGTGCGGCTCTTTGGGCCGAAGCCCAGGATGCCACCTCACATCATGACAAGAACAAGCGAGAGGAAGCTAGAGAGCAACCCAAGGCTTGAGCTCCCTCTTCTAACAACTTGTTCTAGTGAAAAGCTCAGGAGGTCTACCATAATTCCTTCCCAGAACGATTGTCCAGTGCTGAAAGACCTCCATTACATCTTACCTTAGGTCATAGTGAGAGCCAAGCTTCCATTATGTAGACCCTTGGGAAGAAACACAAGGCATACCATAGTACTCTCTAATTTTGTTACTTTTTAAATAGTCACAGAAAAATCAAAGAAGAATGAGTCCTTGCCTCCCTAGTCCATGGTTTTTAAGTGTCTGACTATGCTGTTCGGATTCCTGCTGACTGCGTACATGAACATTGGTTTCTTTTTCTGAACTAAGTTGTAGACAAGACACCACTGGATGTTACAGCATATGTTCTTCAGAATATCAATATTACCCCTAAGGTACTTGAAATATATTATCTGATTCCTATAGGTCATGCTCAGCTGTTGCTGTTTTAAGATGATTTAGTATGTAGAGTCGCTGCTGCCAAGCCTGACACCTGAACTCAATCTCTAGATCCCACATGGGAGAAGGAGAACTCAGTTTTTCCACATGCTCACAGCTCTGTGTAAAGCTGAGTGTGATGACAGCCACTGTACTCCCAGTGCTGTGAGGTGAGGCAGACAAATCCCTAAAGCTCTTTGGCCAGCCAGCCTAGCCTCATTAATGAGTTCTGGGTTCAGTGAGAGACCCTTTCTCGAAAAATATGGTGGAAAAGGAAGATTCCTGCAGTGGTTTCTGGCCTCAGCGTGTATGCATACAAGAGCATACACACCCATCTGCTCTTGCACAAGCAAGTGCATACACATCACACATACACTTTGGGGGAAACAAAAGAAAGAGGGAAATGGTTCGGTGGTTAAAAGCATTGGCAAGCCTGAGCTTAGTCCCTGGAACTGAGAACAGCACAGAACTTGTCTTTCTATCTCTGGATGTGACTGTATCACACATATATACACGCTTACACAATGATAATAGAACTTTAGAGCATAGAATATAACTGAGTAGGTAGAACTGCAGTAGAACCAGGTTTTAAGAAGTAACATTTACTGTGTTGGTAATGAGGTGTAAAGGTCATTCACGTTGTCCTTGATGTGGACACAAAAAAACTGTTTTCACTTACACCTCAGGTCATCAGAATGTCTTTTGATCTCAATATTTTCTAGTCAGTTTGAATGGCATTTTTCAAAATTTCTAGACTTGTGGAAGTACTTGCATCATAAAAGTAAGCCAATATGGTAAGAGCAAAAATCCTAAATGGTACATCCTGGTACATACCTGGGCAGAGGCTAAGCTGACTGAAGTCTGCGGCTTCTTGGCACTGGAAGACGTCCTCTGCCTTTTGTGTTTTCCCTGATTCTGTTGATTGATTTTGAGTCGTAGTCTTTCTATCAGTGGCTTGTTACAGATGCAGTAAAGTTTTAGGTTGAAGTAACAACATTATCCATAAGAAGATGGATGTGCTCAGAAAATCTTTATAACTGTAAGGTCACTTCTTTACCCCAAAACTTAACAAGAATTTAAAATTACATGAGGGTAATTTCTGTCTTTTATGTCAGCATTAATATAGTCAAGTCTTTAATGTGTTGTTAGAATAAATAGCAATATATTTTAAAATCTCTCAGAACATTCTGTATAGTAGTCAAGCCACCTATTTTGTCTATTTTGGAGAGTCATTGTTATATGTGAGCAAATTTAGAATTGTTTTAGTGACTAGGACAAAATAGCATGATGTAATATTGGCTCATGTATGGGTCAGCCATGCTGTGGCCAGTAGTCTGTGTTAACGTATGAAGCGCCTACCCTTAACATAAAAGGCTTATCAGAAGTGCCTTATTCCCAAAAGCAAGTTCATCAGAAATCCAGGAAATCACAGATCATTGTAACTATATATCGAAGTTACTTTTGGTAAACACATGGGAAATATGGATGTACATTTTATTATGCAACTTTGTTAAAACCTTAATAGTTACAGTGAGTCCAGGGTCTAACTGGGCAATTGTTCCTAGTCTGTTTGGTTATAAGGGTTTTTTTTTTTTTCTTTTTCTTGTTCTGTATTAAGTTTCTATTGCTGTTATAAAATACTGTGATCAAAAAACACTTGGGAAGGAAAGAGTTTATTTCACTTCCTGATGAAGGGGTCTTGGGGCAAGAACTGAAGTAGAGACAGTGGAGAATGCTACTCACTGACTCGCTTCCCGTGACTCAGTCTCCTTTCTTACACCTCTCTGAGATCACTTGCTCTTCTATCTATATCAGTCACCAATCAGAAAAGGAAAAATAGCCTACCGTTTGGCCATAAGCCAATCTGAGGGCATTTCTCAATTGAGTTTTCCTCTTAGACGGCTCTGCCTTGTGTCAAGTTGTTAGAAGTCTAACTAAAACACTTTCTTTTTTAAAATATATCATTATTGTTGGGTAGGGAACAGTGTGTGTGTGTGGAGTTCAGAGGGGTTGATTTCTCCCTTCACCTTTTATCTCTGAGGATCTGAAATGCATCATGGGTTTGTGCAATGTGCAACCTTTAGTTGTTGAGCCACCTTACTGGTTTGTGTCTCCATCTCTGGCCCACCATATGCAGTCTTCTGGAGCCCATGCAGACCTTAAGCTTCCTGTGTAGCTGACGATGGCCTTGAACTTGTGATCCTCCTCCCACCTTGGGTGCTGGGATTAGAGGTAGCACAAAGCCTTCCGCTGTCTGTGCTGTCACCTGAGGCACATTCCCAGGCCCATCCCATAGTCATGTTGAAACACATTATTTTCTTCTATCTTTTGAGAGTCGTGGAAAGAACCTCAGGAAAAGCTTGTTGAGTGCTAGCAGGCCTGACCGTGCCTGCTGCAAGTAACCTGGCTCTGGGCATCTGGACCTCTGAAACTTGTTAGGGAACAATCAGCAGGTTAAAAACATACTATGTTGTCTTTTTTAAAAACAAAAAATTTATTATTTGGTTGTAGTTTTCTATTTTATAAATTGTTTAATAACATACATGGGCAAAGTAACTTAAGTTTCAGTCATTTAAGTTTAATGCCTCTTTTTGGTTATTATTATTATAAAGAGATTTTCTACTTCAAATTTTCTAAAAAAATGAAGTTACAAAAAAAATATTTTGAGGCCTCAGGACATTTGGTAGATTGCTTGCCTAGCATGCATGTTTTCCTGGGTTCAGTCCCCGGCACCACATGAAGTGGATGGAGCAGGCTGACCTGTGCCTGTGATCTCAGCCCTCTGAAGGTGGAGGCAGGAGAGTCAGCACTCAACACATCTTCTCTGGGCTACATGGGGCCCTGTCTTCAGACAAGTAAATCAATCACAGTTGGAAGTGACTGGTAGAGAGTTCTCAGTCAAATGTAGGATGCAGTTGTGGTTAGAAAGAGTAAGACTTTTCCTCTTATCAACAGTAAAACAAAGTGTAAGTGAGAAATTGAGATGGGGTCCCTTGGCGTGTAATTAAGAGAGAGGGGTCCTTTGGTGTCTAATTGAGAGAGGGGTCCCTTGGCGTGTAATTAAGGGGGTGTGTGTCCCTGGGCATGTAGTTGAAAGCCCTCCAAAGTCCTGAGCCATTGCAGGAGGCAGCTTTTGCACTGAAGTCAGTAGCACATTGGAGAGTTGTTGGAGAACTGGCAGGGTGGCAGGCCAGGGTTTCATACATAAGAGCTCTTTGGTCAGGATGGATTTTCTGACTTATTCACAACAGTCTGAATTTGGCCTCTGGATGTTGTTTGGAAGGGTTGCCAGCCATATGTTGAAATGAAAAATCGGGTTGTTGAACATAAACTGTATAAGACCAGACATTAGCCTTACTGGAGTTATCAAATCAATGCCAGATCTTCAAGTCCTCTTTGTAAACTGTGGGTGAGATGCCTTTGATGATGTCCTGACCTCATCAGAACTGAAAGATGGGATGAGATATTTACTCCTAATTAACTACTTCCTAATTGGTATAGGAAATGCGCCAAAGGCTTAAGCAGAAGTAAATGGGGAAATAAGCCCAGATCACAGCATTGGTTTTGTCTGTCTCTCATTGTTACTCCTCTTGGCTGTCAGAAAGTCTGCCTGCTCCGGCTCCCTGTCTACTTTTCCCACAGACTCTTAAGGGAAAAGAAGCTGGTGGGGCGCTGTCAGCAGCACGGTCCTAGGCACCCAGACAGCTCTAACCTTCAGCTCCACAACACAATCAGAATGTTGGTGTTTTCTTACAGATTGTCTTCCCAACTTCCATTATCGGTCTAAAAAAAGCTTGCTTAAACCTTGCAGTCAGTCCACAACAGAAATAGTGCCAGTGTGTTTTTTAGTCCTGTTCTTCAAAACAAAACAAACCTGTTTTTAATTAAGACAGACTTAAGTTAGGGTAGTATAGAAAAAACAAAAAAACAAAAAAAAAACCCCTGTTCTTTACAAGTTCTGCCTTCTCAGAAGCTTATTTTCTTTGTAGGTACAACAGAAGCAAGACTTATTTGTTAATTTATTAGATGACAGGTGCCAAGGTTCATAACCATGCTATCTGGGTTCAAAATGGCTCCAGGGTTTTCTTTATTGTGAGGACTTGGGGAAATTTCAGCTGCACTTTTTAATTGTGAATTATATTACACATTCAGAGGAGTCTCTCAAAATTGGATGTATCATATAACAAACACACCTGTCATCCCCTGAATCTAGGAACAAGCTGTCAGTGGTCCTGTAATTTCTCTGCAGGTCCTTCCTGAAGCCACATGCCGTCCTGACATGGTTGTAAATAGTTTAACTCTGGTGCCAGGTCCTCGAAGACTCATTTGACAGGCTCTGGGGCAGGGCAAGCTTGAGCCTCTTCTGGGGAAATGGGAAAGCTCAAGACTTGGTCCTGAGAAGCAGAAGGGTCAGGCCTTGGGGAGCCTGGGACCAAATACAGGCATCTCTCCAAGCTCATGGCCTTCCTCAAACATGTAAGAAAATGCTTCCGTGGATGTAGTTATGAACTTAAGCACAGGGAAGGAGAGGGAGGGCAGTGCCTCTGCCCCTTCCTGATGGACAGACAAACGCAGCAGTGCTCTGCCCCTTCCTGATGGACAGACAAATGCAGCAGTGCCTTATACTAACAAGAAGTAGTCGGTGCTGGCGCTGGCACCTGTGGTGTGGACAGTTAGGTGCTGTGCACAGTAACTGTCCCTTTGCCTTGCTTGTCCTGGGACCTTTCTCCTGGAGGTTCTCTTTCATCCAGCCGGCATCTCTGCTTCCACAGCAGATGTTCTTGTTTCTCTGTGTGTAGGAGAGGGCATCCTTCTGTATCTTCCTGAGAAGCAGGCTTTCTTTTTTTTCTTTTTTCTTTTTTCTTTTTCTTTTTCTTTTTCTTTTTCTTTTTCTTTTTTTTTTTTTTTTTTTTGGTTTTTCGAGACAGGGTTTCTCTGTGTAGTCCTGGCTGTCCTGCCACTCACTCTGTAGACCAGGCTGGCCTCGAACTCAGAAATCCACCTGCCTCTGCCTCCCAAGTGCTGGGATTACAGGCATGCGCCACCACTGCCCGGCTAGAAGCAGGCTTTCTTAATATTGTAAAATTACCACAGAAGCTTAGTATTACAGCTGAACCTGAGGACAGACCTCAGCAGTCATGGGAAGCCCACATTCATTTGTGGCCTGTTTTGAAAATGGTGTGTCATTTAAACAGGCCATATTTAAGTCCGTCCAGGTTATTTCTTTGTTTCATTTAATTGCTTTCAGGTTTTATAATACAAAGAATACGTGTGTGTGTGTGTGTGTGTGTGTATATATATATATATATTGCCCTCTAGAGTGTAGTATCTTATCTCATCATTTGTATTGCCTCTATGTCTGTTACATTGTGTGTGGGGGGGGGGCAGTTCTGGATTATTTGAGTTTAATCACATGGCCATCCTCTACCATTCCGTATTTCAGTATGTAATCCAAGAAGACAAGGATATTCTTTCATGTAACCTCAGCACAGCTAACAAATTGAGGAATTTAAGGATTCCTGGGCTACTTTTAGCTAACATACAGTTTATGATTCCGTTTTAAAGTTTATGTCCTTTTTCATATTTTGCTTCCTTTTGTACAAAGTCCTATTCAGGGATGGCTATTAGTTGCCATTTATTCCATTTGTTTTAAATTTTCTCTAACCTGGAATGACCTTGTCTTTTATGACACTGTCCGTTTTTTACAGAAGGTACCTCACAGTGATTCACTGTTGAGCTTCAGGTTGTGTGGTTTGTGCAGATTGCTTCTTCAGGGAGTTGTATCCAAAGACTTAGTTACTCATTAGCACCTGGGAGTGATGCTAGTCTTGATCATTCAGGCAAGATAATCGTCTTCTTCATGTTACAAGTGAATCGGATACGTGGGCCCATGCATGTAAGCCTACTCTTTCAGACGTGGACCCTGATGTGTAGAGGCAGGTGGCTTTTTAGTGGTCTCCATCCAAACCAAAGTTTATTTTGAAAAATTTAAATTTCTTGAATTGTTCAATTCGTTACTTATTTACGTGTTAAAGGCATTGATTTTTTTTTACAGATTACATAATTACTGTTTTTTGAACCTCTGGGCTTATTTTTAATCCTTTGCTGCCCTCTACAGGTCGATGAATATAGATCTTTGGAGCAAGGTACGTATTCCTAATACCGCAAACACAATGTGATACGTGGAAAGCCATCAAAAACAAGTTTTAATAGCCTCATACATTTTTGATATATTATTGCAAGCTAATGGATTAATATTATTATTATATTAATTAATTAATATATTATAATATATTAATATTATTATATTAATATATAATATTATATATAATAATATATATTATATATATATTATATAATATATTAATATATTATAATATATTAATATTATTATTATATTAATTAATTAATATATTAATTAATATTAATATAATATTAATATTATATTAATATTAATGGAGGCTTGATATTGGTAGTTTTAAAACAGCCTGAAAAATGTTACTCAATTAGTCTTTGACTTAATCCTAAATTCTTACCAAGGTTTTCATCTTTCAGAACAAAAATGTTAGAATTATTGTGGTGACGTTTAGTCCTGCAGGCTTCATAGTTCTCTGGTGGTGCTGGGACGGATGCCCACGTTTCCTCAGAGTGCTGGTCCACTGAGCTCACTTCCATCCCAGTTTTCTTGCTGTATTCATGTGTATCTCTGTTTGTTTCTATTTCTGTGTGTAAATGGTGTGCAGACCAACCCAGTACTGCTTGTTAGTTGAAAGAAGTCAGCTGATTTAATGCCAGAACAGTTAATGATAAAAAAATTTTAGGTCAAGAAAAATCTGATTGGACACTATTAGCTAACCTTCCCAGTTTAAGTTTGTTAAGTTTTATATATTTGGTGTCCAAGTTGGACCCAGGGACTTATACATGCTAAGCAAATCAGGCCCAAGTATTTTTTTTTAAGTGTAATTTCATCCAGTTATCTACCTAGCATTCCTACAACTGCCATTCAGAGTTGATAGTTAATTTTAGTATATAGTTGGATTATATGGAGAAGCAGTTCACTGACCAAGGAGACATTTATTGGTGTCATTAAATGGATCTGTTGAAAATTGTTACTAAATACTACAGTTGTCTCAGATTGTCTGTGCAGCTACAGTTTCTGTAGAATTTACTAGATTGCTACAGATTTACAGATTCTGTAGAATTTACTTATGTTGCTTAATAGACAGCTTATAGAAGGCTGCTTCTCTTTTTAATATCACCTACCCTTTGGATTACATTAGGTGAAACATACCTTTCATGATAGTAGAAGTAACTGAAGTTTGGCTTTTATTAACACTAGTGATATATGCCAGGCTAGTCTCAGCTGTGGACAACACATAGAGCAGCCAGAGTCCTGTATGTTTCTGCTCTACCTTCAGCCTGAGGATTTATATATAGGGTCAAACATTATTTATGGTTACAAGTCAGTGCCAGAGGTGTATGTTAATTTTAATAGTAAAGTATGCACTTGTAAGATATTTTTACATTTAATTGATAAGAATTTGAGTTCAAATACATTTGAATCTTTGACTCATTTTAAAATCATTTAAGTGAATGAAAAATGTCACTGAGAAATGCAAAGTGTATATTGTTTTCTGGTCTAGCACATTTTACTTACTATTTTCCTAATATTTTACCCAAAAGGGGAACAATTGATCCATTTTGAGTAGACTCTGAATATTGTGATGAGAAACAATGCTTTACTGTTCTGTAAGAGATTTTCTGTCTAGGAGAATTAGTTTTGAATGTTTAAATTCAAATTTAAACATCACATTAGAGCCTTTCTTTGTGATGTTTCATAATTCTTCAGTTTTTCTTCTTTTTTTATTTTATTTTATTTATTTTATTACTTTTAGAAAACAACCGTACTATTTAAAAACCGAATGTTCTGTGTGGTGGGTGGGGGTGGGGTGGGATTACTGTAAAAGAGAGTAATACTTCACTGCGAGAGGCTTTGTTATTTCAAAAATTCAATCTCATATTGTATTTGTTTTGTTTTTTTGCTTCTCTTGCTGCAATGCATGAATTTCCTGTCTTACCAGATAACAGAATTGTTGTACAAGGATGAACGTTATTGCCAAAAGCCTCCAGGACCAACAGGTAGCGTTTCTATCTAGATGATTGTAACTTATCCACAAATCTGTTCTTCTGTGTAATGATGGGCTAGAAGGATTACAGCAGTAAATACTCTGATTTTGAAAGTGGAAATTTGAAAACACTTGGCTATAATAATCTATATAGATAAGTACATTTTGAGAGCTCTAAAGTGTATAGTTTTATTATATTTTTTTTGAGACAGAATGTGGAGCCCTTGAGGTATAAATCAGAGTTCCTGATAGCATCTGTGAAGATAGTGTTAGATACCAGTCTATCTCTATGTCTGTATGATTTCAGGGTTTTGCATGTGTGGTTAACTTTGTGCATGAAGTAGAAAAGGTCTTTGATTTTTTTTTTTTTCACTTAAATACAACTTACTAAAAGATATAATTCAGGATTTAATGAAGTCAGGACTATATAGTTTTCTATAAGAAAGTGTCCCTCTTGAAAGTTCAAACCTCCTTTTCTAGGCATTGACACATAGCCCTGTGAATTTTATGCTTGAATGCATAAGAAAATTACTGTTGTTACAAAACATCTTTGTTAATCTTGGTTTTTCATTGGCTAATAGGCAGCTCTCCGTGGGATTACTGCATCTGCTCATTAACACTATTTTAACTTTCTATGCTCAGTATTTATCAGTCGCTTCTAATTTTCAAAATATTGTCTACAAAAAATTAGTATAAAACTATGTGAAGACTTTATTTACACTTACTACCTGTGCTTTGGACAGGGGAGGGAAGACCTGGGCAGGACCACATCTGTCACAGACTGGTGGAGAAAATAGATTGAAGTAAGATTCAGTACTGAGAAGCTGTCACTCGGTCTGAACATAATTAATATTCCTTTCACTCAGCAGTTAGAGATGCTCCCACACCACAGTCTCTATGCCTCAGTGATCACTGTTGCCACCTCAGAGCCTCTCATCAGGGTGACATCGCACACCAGAGTGATTTCTTATAAATTAATCGTGATAACGTGACAGTCTCGGTAATTTTAGTAGAATGCTTTATTTTTTTTTTTTCCACAGAAGCTGTTGGCTATTTTCTTTATAACTTGATTGACAGCATGAGTGACTCAGAGGTGCAGGCCAAGGAGGAGCGTTTGAGACAGTACTTCCATCAGCTGCAGGAGATGGTACCATTTCATGTTTGCTACATACTGCCTGTCTTGCCTGACATGTATCTATTAGGTTTCAAATGCTGCTTTTAGTACACCCAGACCGCTTCTCAATGACACGGCAGAGTTAGAGACTTAAATTATGTCTGAGGTAATTTCTGTTAGACAAATTTCAGGTTGGTGGTCTCAAACTCAGCATTTTCTTTACCCCCTCCGTTTCCTTCTCACAGAATGTTAAAGTTCCTGAAAATATCTACAAAGGCATTCGTAATTTGCTGGATAACTACCATGTTCCTGAACTGATCAAGGTGTGTGAGTGTAACCTATCAAACTTTATTAATTGCTTCATTTATGTAGGGGTTCTTTTTTGTTTTGTGTTTTGTTTTTTTGTTTTTCGAGACAGGGTTTCTCTGTGTATCCCTGGCTGTCCTGGAACTCACTCTGTAGTCCAGGCCGGCCTCACATATGTAGACCTTTTAAAAATGTTACTTAAATTTAACTTGAAGGGTCAAAATTTTTCTGTTTCAAAAACAACAAAGCTTTTATTGATTGCTGGTAGAAACTTTACATATTAAAGGGTATATCTAAAACATTAATTACAATGATTAATGCAATATGAATAGGATTCCTGCAAACATTTAGAAAGGTAGCATTAAAATGAGGTGGGGCTTGCAGAATTTGCCTTTGATATTCACTAACATATTTTTTCTCTATCTTTTCTAATTCTGTACTAATTTGAATCCCAATTTTAGGATGTTAAGGTTCTGGTTGACAGAGAGAAGGTAGATTCTCAAAAAGTAAGTAGTATCTTACTTGTTTTTTTTTGTTGTTGTTGTTTTTTGTTTTGTTTTGTTTTGTTTTTAACTGCTTCTAATGAGAATTCCAAATAATGTCCCTGCAAGTTATCTTGTCTATCTCTGAGTTGGTAAATTGTTCGCCATCTCAGAAGAACCAGTAGGTCCAGGATGTTCGCATATGATCTAGGAGAGAGTTATGAACTCTCCCCATTCGCAGACCCTTGGAGCATTTATGGCAGAGACAGCTCACAGGACAGAATGACAAGGACTGCGTTTTCTTTCCATAGTAAACTTTTGTTCTTCCCATGTAGACTTCCCAGTTCACCTCATCTGATTTGGAATCAACACTTGAGAAACTCAAAGCTGAGAGCCAGCCTGTGGGAGATGTCCTGAAGCAGCTCATCCTGCTGCTCTGCTCAGAGGAGGTAACGCTCACAGTCCTTTCCTTTTCACACACACTTTCTGGGGTGAGCTATTCTATATAGACCCCAGTAAGTAAAACCAAGTATAATGTTTATGAATTTTACACTTTATTATTATGTGTCATGCTTGAGAACAGTTCAATTAAATGAAAGGCTAACTAATTTCAGCGACACCTTGAATGGCATGTTTTCTGGCTGCTGTAGTTTGTTTATGATAATCTGCAAAGTGAATGATAGTAACAGCGTGATAGGTTTATCATACATGCCAAATGTCCTTTCAAGCCATGGCTCCGGTCTCTCATATCCAGATTGTCAAGCAACTGATACGCGCAGTAGTCATTTGCAAGTCAAATATAACGAGCTTGTTAATGCAGGGATTGAAATTCCATCTTCCTGTTAGAAAAAAGCTTTCTGAGATAAAGGGTCTCTTGCCTTCTCCAGAAGGCCTGTGGCCACACCTTACATTCATGTTAGTTGGTTTGTCTGCAGTTGGTGCCATATCACACACTTTTTAAGTTTCTGCTTTGGTATAATTTTTCATATGCCTGTGATTTTTTAGGGGGGGGGGAAATGTACTGTGACTAACTTTGATATGATATCATGGCACTGCTACATTCTAAACCAGGTTTTGTTACATTGCTTGTGTACTGAACTATTCTGAGGAGCTTTTCAATTCTGTGTATTTCTACCTCTGCAAATTAGACTGTTAAGGACGACTTGGGAAATATTGTAATAGTCTAATTTTTAATTACAAATAAGAAATCTTTTAAGCCCTGCACATATATAACTGGCTTGCATGTGTACACACACACATACACATACACACACACACACACACACACACACACACACACACACCCCTAGGGACAGAATTAAGAGTGTGAAACCGTTTATTTTTTAAAATACTGTTAACTTTTTTTTAAACTCTGAACAACACAACAAAAAAACATGGTATTTTGCCTTACATTATTTTTTTTCTTTTTCATTAAATTTTTTTTCTTGTAGAATATGCAAAAGGCCCTTGAAGTGAAAGCAAAGTATGAGTCAGACATGGTTATTGGTGGCTATGCAGCTTTAATAAATTTGTGCTGTCGACATGATAATGTAGAAGATGCGATGAACTTGAAACAAGAATTGTAAGTGTCTTGGCAACTGAACAAACCAGCACATAGGAAAGTGCCCTTGGTGCATTGTATGGCTTGAATATTGCTGTTACATACTTTAAAAAACTCTTTTGTTTTCAGTGTTTAAGTTCTGTGCTAGACAGGCTCCTTAGTCCCTGATGTCATGCTTCCTGCAGGGTCTTTTCAGCTTAGGAAAACATTCTAGTTCTCCAAGGAGTGCCATGGCGGCTTTCTCGTGAGCTACAGCGCATTCCCTTTCTGTACCATTGTACAGAGTCCTTTCTGCTCCCAAGAGTCTTTGTTTTCCTTACTAATAGATTTCTCATATGGAAATTTTTAGGTATTTGAATGTTTGCAGTGAAGGCTAGAATTGTGAAAACAGCCGTGAGGGCAGAGTGTGTCTTCAGTGTCTCCCTGTGCAGCGAGGCAACGTTTGTGGTTCTGCATTTTCTCTTGTGCTTTCCTGACTGTAATTAACTTTGAATTGATACCTGGTTTCAAACATGTTATATGTCAAGGCCAGTATCACAATTCAGACATTTGGTTAGCTTTTGGAAGGTAATCAATTGACTATGAGTATCCTTTTTGTAGTTAATTGACTGCTTGTAACTCTGGCTTATTTTATAGTGACCGCTTAGATCCTTCGGCTGTTCTTGACACTGCCAAGTACATAGCCCTTGTAAAAGTATTGGGAAAGCATGGCAGACTCCAAGGTAAGCCCCAGGACATAGAGGAATTATGCGATGCCAGTCCTTGCCACTGGAATCACGCGTGAATTGATATTAATGGTGTATCATGTTCTACAAAGTGCTTGAACACTTTGCATACAAATTTGCATGTGAATCCGACCAGCTCTGCATGGGCAGTGTAGGCCATTAGTTTTAATGGATTGGCAAGCTTGTCATTTACATTTGCACAGCTCAGTGCCTTTTGCATTTCTGCAGCTAGTTTTTATTAGCATTGCTGTTTGGGTTGAGTTTGAAGATCATGACTTATGGCACAGTTTGCTTATGTGCCTGCACTAATGGCTTTGTTTTTTGCTTAAAAAGATCTGAAGGCTGAACCTAAAACCTGCAAACACAACCTGATAGATAAGGCGGTGAATGAACTGCACAGCTCTGTCTTAACCTTTAGTAACATTAACAAGACGGATATTTTAGTTGAAAACCGAATTTGATTACATGGATGATTTGCATGCTCTAATTTCCTCGTTGGGAAACTGCTAACCCTAATAATGTAATTAATTGCACTTGATCTGCAGTCTTCCTGGTGCTAGTTCTTGGTGTTCCTGTTAGCTTTGTACCAGAACTTTCCCCTTACATTTCCTCTCTTTTATTTTCAGAAGAGACGGAATGGGAACTTTTTTGATTTGAATGTTGACATTTTTTTTCCCTAGAAAGTCTTTCTAACACAAATTAGCCTGCTTTTAAAAATCAGTTTTTGTAAAATGGTCAAACCATTTTGTTTGTATAATAATTGAGAAGAAACATTATAAAAATGCATGTACTCCATCTCCTAGAATGTTTGTGTGTGCCTTACTAATGAAGCGTAATGAACCTACTGTATTAGCATGCAGTCTTTGGGAAAGCTTTCATTGGCTCTGCTTCGTTAATTAGTATCGACATAGCAAACAGGCCGTATCGGTATCAGACCATTAGTCTGGCTGAAGATACAGTGTAAACACATCTTTATTATCTGGCCTCCTGACAAGCCATCTGCCGAAGAAACAATGGTGTGATTTAGCAGATGTTAGCTCTGAACGATAAAAGCATCCATTTAGGAGGATCTTACAGCTACAGGGCAGAGCATACAGGGCTACGTGGTGCAGAGTGGGCACGTAGTCCCTATCTATAATTTGTAGTCAAAGATGCAGGGAAATGATAAAACCATGCTATTGTGGATTTATAATTGTAGTCTCGTTTAGAAATGCAAGTAGTAATTATCTCGAAATCGGCATTATACACTAGAATTTACATTCCTGCTGGGCTTGAAATGCTGTTCTAATAGCGGTTTGTTTTCCCTCCATGAAATTACCTAAGGGTCTTTTGTGTTACTTCATTGTAGATGCTATTAACATTCTAAAGGAGATGAAAGAGAAGGATGTTGTTATCAAAGATGCAACAGTCTTGTCCTTTTTCCACATCCTCAATGGTGCAGCTTTAAGAGGTGAAATTGAAACAGTAAAACAGCTTCATGAAGCCATCGTGAGTCTTGGGTTGGCAAAGCCGTCCAGTAACATAAGCTTCCCATTGGTCACTGTGCACCTGGAAAAGTAAGCTTTTTGTACTTTGGATTTGGGATGGTGGAATTATCAGAATGCGCCTGATCGTTTTGGGGTTTGCTCTGCAAATTACTCTGATGTGGAACCCTTGAGTAATTTGCTGATGTATAAGGGAACCAAGGTAGACTAGGTATCCCTTGAGATACCAGCAGCCCAGCGACTGTCTTTTACCCATCTAGTGACTTGTTGGTTTTTAAAGAGCGTATAATGGTATTATATGAAATTGTATCTGGTTGGATGTGGTGGCGCACACCTATAATCCCAGCACTCTAGAGTTTGAGGCTGGAGGTTGATAGCAAGTTCAGACCAGTTTGAGTTATGTAGTGAGTTCTAGGCCAGCCTTAACTACAGAGCAACGCCTTAACTCCAAAAACTAAAATCGAGCCAGACATGGTGGTGCATGCCTTTAATCCTAGCACATGAGAGGTAGGAGGCAGAGGCTGGGACAAATCCAAGTCCTGGGCCAGCCAGGGCAATAGTGTGCGAACTCTTAAGGAAATGAATACATAAATACAAAGATTCCTCTAACCTTTGGGTCTAATAAGTGCTGGTTATTAATGACTATAAAAAACTAGGATCCTCTGGAAAGTTCTCTTCTTATACTCCATACTATTACCCAGGGTATAAACAGAGGCCTCCCTGGCATTCCTCCTCTGTTTTCTACTTAACCACACATACCAGGACTGAGAAGTATTTCTCTTTATGGGAAAATCAATTTTGTCGGTAAGGCAAGATTTTCTGAGATTGCAATTTTTCCTTTGCAAATGTCCTTGTTGGTTGGTGCCCATTTAAGGCATTCTCTGCAGAGCAAGTCAGTGCTTTTTCTAACAAGGAGAAACTGCTATAAGGGTGATCAAGTGCCCTCTCTTCCTCTTTCTTTAGATGGTTTGAATTTCCTACACCTTGCCTGTTTGTCACTTATTCCGTGCCTTAATGTCGTTTATAATCTCTTGTGATTAAGATTTCCTAGTTTTCTTGTGGTACTGTCCCATCAGAGCAAAACTGACTTTTTATCTTTTAATTTTTCTCGTTGCCTGCCATCATTTCTGATAGTTTTAGTTTTATTAGGTAGTATAGTGACTGTATACAAAAATGATAATGTTGGGTTTAAAATATAGAAATGAACCTGCACATACCCAAAATAATTGCTTAGCCATCTGCTCCTAAAGATTCTCAAGCTAGATACTGTACAGATCTTCACTTCACAATGTCAGTCGTATTCTTTTCAAGAAACAGTGATTCAAACAATTGCTGCTACTGAGTTCTCAGACTCACAGCAACTTTAAATAGAAATCCTATAATTAATATGCTTCCTAGTGGATTTTCTTGATTGTTTAAAAGGCCCATCTCTGCAAATTGCATGTGGAACTCTACACAGGGATTTGAAAGAAATGGGCCCAGTGCCCAGAAGAGTTAGGCCCTCCTACATCACTGGGCAAAACCAAATAACTAACACAGAACGAGGTCATGGTAGAAAAGTACCTAACACACAGGGCCACTTTGAAGACGGAGAAGACGTGAAAGTTTTCCAAAAGAGGTCTGCAGATGGGGCTCCTGAGCCAAAGGGCAGCGTACTGGCTGGCGCTTGCTCACAGCTTGTCAGATGCTTGTCTCTGTCACATTTGGCTGTCTTTGAGGAAGTCTAAGTCAGGACCTTTTTTAAATGGCGCCATTGTGTCCAGATACTTACAGAAGTTATTACTTTCTGTTTTCACTTTTGTGAGGTTTTCTTTGGTATTGTATTATTCTGGGTTTTTTTGTCTGTGTGGGTGTGTTTACAGAGATAGTCTCCATAACAAGGTCTTTTTGTTTGATCTGTCATGCCAAAAACATTATGTTGACTGTCTTAGATTTTTGAAAATAATAAAAATGAAACAAAGGAAGTGTCATATTTAAAATACTACCCCTACCCCCAACAAACAAAAATAAAAAAACTCTGGTAGCATTTTATCAGGAAAAAGTGGGATAAATACTGACTTGAAACTTTAATTCAATTATGTTTTGTCTGACTGATAGAAGATAGTTACCTAATTCAGAATCATGACAAGTTCCAGGGTTAACTATGCCAAGTCTCCCCAGACAACCACAAGTATTTGATTTGATTCCATAACGTTCGCTTTTTACTAATATCACACATAATTGACTCTGCAGGTTGTGAGCTCATTTGCAAAATAGCCTTATTCAAACTTGGGATAAAATTATGAAAACAACTTCAGAACACTGTTTTAAAGATCTTTCTCCTTTCATTTAAAGGCAGGCATCTTTCTAGGACGTTACTGCAAAAGACTAAAAAGGGGATATCATTTTCACATTACAATTCTGATGCAAGTCGTCAAGGGCCTGTCAACCTGCATGTTGAATTGACTTCCAATATTTGGATAAAACCCAGAGGAAATAGTAGTATGTTAGCTTAAGTTACTTGTGTACTGTAAAAGTAGTTTTGGAAATAATGCATTTTGTTTATATGCGTTTGACAAGAGAAACCATAGGTTTCTGTAATTATAAAGAATTTGGTAAACTGACCTGCTTCTACATTATCCACATTACACTTACCACCGACTAGAGAGGAAATACAGCTAAGTTTCTCATGTGCTTCTTATTGGTGCAATCTTTAAGACCTTTATCTATATATGTCCACCTGAATGTTCCTGTAAATGTTTTTTGTTTTATTGTGAATTTTGTATATTTTATTACACTCCTACTTGACTTAGGGAGATGACAGAGGCCCTCTGATATTAAAGGAGAATGAACTTGCTTTAAATGAGTTGAAAGAACTTTTGAGTAGTCTGCCCGCTGTAGTAAAGAAAGCGAGATTAATAAGAAAGATGCTGGCTCAGACTCTTGGGTCTCACTCACACAGTCTGTTTGCTTTTGTTGCATGTGGAAAGTGTCTGAGGCTGTTGCACTAAATTCTATGGGGACAGATGATTAAAGGGCTGTGATTTCTGCTTTCCGTTTGTGTGTGCTGCTTTACGCTGTAATCTAGAAATGCACAGACATTGTTTACTTCTCTACCCAGAGCTTTTGCTAAGTTAATGTTGAGTTCCTCATAAATGTCAGAGTCTCCCTAAGATGAACTTGTAAAAATTTAAATTTTGAAGCAGTGCAGCCTAGTTACATATATGTAACATAAATGGGAGGTGCATTGTAAAATGCTGGTTGCTCTGTGGTAAACACTCCCCTTCAATTTGAGCATCTTCATTTGTACTGGATACTTTTATTATATGTGGGAATGCTTGCCTTCCAGAGTAAAACTCTTTATATGTTGAAAGGAAATTAAGGAGGTTTGGCTCTTTTACTCCATTATTGCAATTAAGAATTTAGCATCATCAGTGCCAAAGGACAGAAAGTGTTTCATTTGCCCTAGGGGACAGGACAGTGATGAGATGATTTTTCGTCAAGGATCATTGGGTCGTAATTAAGTTACATTCATGGCTAGTACTCTGTGAAGGATGATTGGTAAATGACAGGCTTCGTGTGCTGCTTACGGACAGTGTGCAGGAAGGGTTTTTCTCCCTCTGTCAGAAAATCCTGTTGAGCCTGATAATGTAAATGTGGCATTTTACTCTGAACAAAAGAGCAGGGAAATGAGCTATCTTGTCTAATCATTCAGTTGTTTAACACCGACTTCCAGTTTAGACTCAATTGGCTGGAAAGCACTTGACATGTGAAGTTAGTGCTGTTCCCAGCGCATGTTTGAGTAAATTTTAAAGTAAGTGACAGCTAAATTGTACCTAGGGAAATTACAAAGCCTTCAACACAGTTAATTTTTTGGGGAGGATTAGTTGTAATTGCAACACCAGTCTCCTTGAAGATTCTTCATTTATAGATGATGAACGGGAGAAAAACAAAACAAAAACGTCCATTTATTCAGCTCTCAAGGTGCTGGTCTTGTTGACAGACAGTTCTGTGCAGGCGATTGTGTGCTGACCAATCTCCCCCATCCCAGCTCTGGGTGTTCTTAGAGGTTTTGGCCTTTTGTTTGTTTGTGTGCGATGCCTCCAGTCTCCACCCTGATCTCCTTATGAGACTCCCTGGTGAGTTCAGATCTGAGAGCTGGTCAATCACAGTAAGCCATTCAGGAAATTGCTGCTTCACTAATACTTTATACATAATGTTGAAGTACTTTATTCCAATTAAAAAACAAAATTTGTTGTATTTTTTGATGTTTCAATTATCTACTTTGAATTTGAAATTTATTTCCTACAGATGTGTGAGGAGACCAAGTCAAGCTAAAGAAGTGAATTGGGAGTTGTCTTGTAGTTGTAGGAGGTCAGAATTGTGTGCGACGTGTGTGGCAGCATCTTGAAGCCTTTGAGTGAGGAAACCTTTCTGTGAACGGGGGCTTCCTATGAGTGTGTGGTCAGCTTGTACCAGATCTAGTGTACCTTCTTCTGTTGTGGATATTGTAGCACACCTCAATTTCCTATTCAAGACTAAAAGAATGGGCAACATTGGATTTGCCATGCGAGCAAGCATCACAGCCCTTTAAAAATTCTATGCACTGGTGCAAATATATAGTTTATATTAGTTTATATATGTAGTCATATTTTCTTAAAAATGAAATACAGAGCGAACCGGCGGTGGCGCAGCCCGTAAGGCGTCCACCTGCAGAGGGCGCGGGTCCCTCTGCGCTCTCTCTCTCTCTCTCTGTGTTCGAATCCCGCTCACTCCTGCTCGCCTCCTCCTGCGTCTCATGGGGGGAAAAAAATGAAATACAGACTCTAAAATAAATACAGTCCTCTAAAATAGTTAGTGGACACCATGGATAATAAAGAGAACGCTTTCTTACATTTTCAGATTATTTCCTAGATGTTTGCATTCCTATTGTGAATATGTATGGGCCCTGAATTAGAATTACAGAATCACTTTTTCTCTAGTTTTATCTTTATTTCACATGATTTGACAATGCTTATGTATTAGTATTAGTCAACACTCTGCTTTTCAAAGTGGACTGCTCTTTATTCACATACAGTTTTAGTTGTGGCCCCTCAAGTACATACTTAGAATAGAGTTTCTAGTCTTCAAAGATAGTACAGGGGTGCGTGTGTGCGTGTGTGTGTGTGTGTGTGTGTGTGTGTGTGTGTGTGTGTGAGAGAGAGAGAGGGGGGGAGGGAGAGGGAGGGAGATCTGGTTTGTGAGAAAACAAGGACTGGAATTTGTTTTTGTGGAATAAACTTTACAATTGTGTATAAAACCTTAGGGACCTAACAGACTTGAAATAACAGACTAAAGGTTTTGAATATAGATTTAACAGATTAAAAGTTTTTTCAAACAACTACTATTTTAAATTATGTTTTCTAGTCATTTTTGATGTACCAGGTGAATAGAGAAGTTATGAAGTACTTTTAGGTCACAGGGCCTGTGGTGTGCTGCTCAGGCAGTGTGCCATTTCACACTGTGTCTAGGGAGAATTTTCTTCCTCTTCTCTTTTACTATGTTGCTGCTCGTAGTGCTTTCATTCTGACAGCAGTGGAGTTGAGTGGCACGGGACCGGATCAGCTGGGCCGCAGTGGGCCTTCCTTCTGTGCTGCCCTCTTCAGAGGGTCAGAATCCGGAGTCCTGGAACATACACATTTTTAATTTCCATCACCTGTTTCCAAGCTCTATCAGAAAAGATCAGGATGACGTAAAGGACATGAGAAAGGCAACCATTTAAGTGACAACAACTACCTATGAGGTGCAGCTGGAAAGTAGAGACAGCAGGGACCAGCCAACCGTCATTTACTTTATCTCTGTCTTCAGTCCAGTTTGTAGGGAGTGTTTTGTAGATTCAATCTATTCTGTCAGCAGCCTAAGGAGTGATAACATTGGTGTCTAAAGTTACTAACAAATATATGAATTATTTCCATTTTTCTGTTCTTGTCTTTTCTGTTGTTTGGTGCATGTATAATCTTTAGAAGCATATATTTGGAGACTAAGGACTATTAACATGTCGCTTTGATTGACAGAACAATTAATCATTCATTTATTGATAGTCTTGACCTAATGTAGGGGAAATACAGTTGAGACAGTACTGTTCTAGTTTGGAAGTCAATTGGAAAAAGTAGATTTTGCCATTAAAAGAAATGGTATGTCTTAGTTTTTCTCTTCCAAATGTGTTCCTAGTTTTCTGTGAAGGGGAATTGTAGGAAGCAGGAACCGAGCCTGTGTCTGAAGCAGAGGAAGCTGTGACTGAAGCTGCAGGGTGTGTATAGTAGCTTCTGCAGCGCTTCCTTCCTCCTATGACAGTAATCTAGCCTGCAGCATCGACTTTCGGTTTTGAAATTAACCTGCAATTTAGTCTTCACCCCAAATGACAAAAATTCAAATGACTCAGTGGGGTGCCAGAAGATGCGCTGTAAACAGGGCTTGGTGCTGTACTGCAGACTTCCCTTTACTGTGGGCTCGCTTCTCACCGTGTCAGCATCTCACAGTGAGCACGTCTTCTTGCTTCCCGTAGTATAGTTCAAAATCTTATTGTATATAAAATAGTAATCTGATCTAGGGCAACATAACGTGTGGGATGGACAAATGTAAGGCTTTCAGCAGTAAATTATAAAGGGCCTCCTCCCTTTATGAAAATAGTTGGTGTGTGTGAGAGAATGTACTGTCCAGAGGAGTGTCTCTGAGTGTCCTGAACTGCACTTTTTGTCTGAAATATATCTCATGTTCTCTCTTTTTAAAAAATATTATTTTTAATGATTTATTTATTTTTATTTTATGTGTGTTGGTGTTTTGTCTGCATGTATGTCTGTGTAAAGGTGTCATATCCCCTGGAATTGGAGCTGACACCAGTGACCTGCTATGTGGGTACTGGGAAGTGAAGCCACTACTTTTATCTGTTGAGCCATCTCTCCAGCCCCATGCGTGCGCACGCTCTCTCTCGCTCTCGCTCTCTCTCTCTCTCTCTCCTTTTCTTTCCTTTTTTTTTTTTTTTTTTTTTTTGAATGTGAAGTGTCTTATAACATAATTGCCCTGCAGGCAGTGGTGATTTCTCCCAGTGTCTGTGTAGTGAAGTGCTTGTGCTGAGAATGAGAGGCCCCACGCCGCTCTCGGCTTCCTCTGTTCTTCAGGCAAAGCCATGACTCTAGAGGCCTCATTGGCCCTTCTCTTTAAAGAAAAGAAAAGAAGAGAAAAGGAAAGAAGAGAAAAGGAAAGAAAAGGAAGAGGCCCAAGCATGAGGATTGTTTCTAACATCTCTATGGCTGTTCTGGAGCTCTTCTTCACACTGTCACTTGTCCTTTCAAAGGGAAAAAAAAGTACTTTGAAGACCCACAAAAATACCTTTCAACACTCTTAAGAAACTCTTGACTTATTAAGCACTCTATTTAAAGGTGCCGTGACTTAAAATGGAGCAGTCTTTCAGGTTTACCTGTAAAGACACAGTGTTTAGAACTGTGTAACTCACTGCTGGGTAAGAATACCCTAGTTTGAGGAGGTACTGTTTTGTACAGTTGAAGCCCAGGACTCTTTCCTACTCCTTGTAAGGCTGTGGGTGAAAAATCCCATGATAGCATTGCTAAGTGCTCGCACATGCCTGAGAGCTGGGTAAAGCTTCCCAGTCTCAAACTGCATTGTCACAAAGGTCCCTGAAGTAATAGGGAAGAAACTGTGATGGCTGTAGTCCTTGTTTTTAGAACTAGCAGCTTGATACCAATTTATTATACATACTAATAATAAAGTTAGAGAATGCCTTCTTTATTTCGACCTTCCTCCCCTCTCCAAATACTGTTTCGGAGGCAAAGTCATAAAGACCAAGCAGGGGAAGTGCTGAACTGTTACTTGAACAGGTCTTACAGAAAAGGGTTGTTCTGGGCTTTCTACTTGAGTATGGGGTTTTATGTCTTTATAAGTTCAGTTGCTGACAGGTTCTTTGCTCTGTTGTTTCTGAGAGCCTAAACTGAATTTGATAAATTTTTTTCTTCATTGTCAATTTATTTTTCCAAGGGATGATTTACCTGCTGCTCTTGAAGCCAGCATTGCCTGCCATGAAAAATATAAAATATTACCCAGGATTCATGATGTCTTATGTAAGCTGATAGAGAAAGGCGAGACTGATTTAATCCAGAAAGGTTAGTGACTGTCAAATCTTTTCTTTCTCATATCTTTAATCTGAATGTTGAGATGTGAAAGGAGAAACTGTCACACTTGTAAAAGGAAGTGATTCTGAGTATTGGAGAAACCTCTGGCTTCCATGCCTGGTCCTTTGGGGATATTGCCTCTCTGTTGTTCATGTGCACTCTACTTGTTAGTGATGTGCCTTTGTGGTATATAACTTTTATTCTTACCCTCATGGTTCTCTTTAAGCTAGTCTTCAATATTTAATGCCATCAATATGTGCTATCACACAAGCACTCTGACTCTAACTCAGACAAAACCACAGTCTATTACCTTCATCCATATTTGTTCTTCTTCTTCTTCTTTTTTTTCAAAGCTGAGGACTGAACCCAGGGCCTTGGGCTTGCTAAGCAAGCGCTCTACCACTGAGCTAAATCCCCAACCCCCATATTTGTTCTTTTTTACCTGTCCAGAATTGCATGATACTGTCTCACATTTTCGTATGGTCTGTGTTTCCCTCCTCTGCTGTGCAGCAATGGACTTTGTGAGCCAGGAGCAAGGGGAGATGACGATGCTTTACGACCTCTTCTTTGCTTTCCTGCAGACCGGAAATTACAAAGAGGCCAAGAAGATCATTGAGGTATGATTCTTAACGTTGCTATTCTAATGTGCAGCTATTTAGACTCTTAATTAGAATACATTTAAAAAAATTTAACCTTTAATTATCCTTGTTCTGATTCATGTTAATAGAATTCAGTCCCAATAATAATAGGAAGAAGGTGGCTCGGCCAGCTTTATTAAATATAATTGCAGTTCAGAAAAGGCAGTCTGGTTGTATATTGAATTTGTTTCCTCACTTTGGTAAATTCACTGTTATATATCAAAATGATATTTGCATATTAAATCTTGAATTGTAAAACAATTAAATTAAACTGGTATTCCTGGGTGTAAAGTTGCTAATCCTCTTTGCAAAAGAATTCTTTGTTCTTAAAAGCAGTAAAATTCAATTTACTGAAGACCAGGCTCAGATTTATTTGTAATGCTTGTCTATAAGTTAATCAACCAAACAAGTACTGTCTGTAATGGTTTGGCATTTAATTTAAATTTTCTTTGTTTTCATTTTTTTTTTTTTTTTTTTGGTCCCTACTATGTAAGCAGCTTATAGGAACTAGGTGACAAACCCGGCCTTTTTAGGATTAATATGTTTTATCCAGGCTCTACTGAAGTGTTTCTCGCTGGAATTCGTAAGGCAAAGCTAATGTGAGGTCTGTCCACATGCAGGTTAACTTCATTATCACCAGTCCTGAGTCTAGACGAGAGCGCTGCAGGAAGTCACCATGGAGTCATAGAGACTCAACAAACAGCTCAGAATGAGCAACTTGTGTTGCTCCAAGTCATGCTTTCCTGCTGCCTCTCTCTGTCTTTTTCTGAAAATGTCCAGGGTTCCAGGTTGGCGCTTGGTCTCCTTATTTTTATATAAACAGAAACTACTGGTTGTGAAACTGAAGGTGTAGATGCGGGACCCAGAACATCATTGCTGGGTCTTCAGTTTTCTGTTTTTTTCCGGACAGCATCTCACTATGTAGTTCTGGCTCCTGGAACTTAAAGAGATCCGCCTGCCTCCGCCTTCCAAGTGCTGGAATTAAAGGCGTGGACCTCCATGCCTGGTTTATATCTTCAAATGTTTTAAAGAAGAGAACAATGTACAACAGTTGCAGTGTATTTAGCACTCTTACTGCCCATAGAGGCTTGATTGCCACTGGTGGGTCCTGAGTAGGGAAGTGGAGCAGGAGGGCCAGAGGGCCTGAGTGGTCTCAGGCTGCGATGAGGTAGTGGGAATAGACTCTGGGAGGCAGCTTCAGTGAGACAGTTCATTTTAATGGGGGACAAAGGCTATTTAAACCTTTGCTAGAGTGACTAGGGGCTCTCAGGGTGAGTGTATATCATTAGCCAAGAAATACCTCATTTTCATAAGGAGGAACTCCAGGTGCTGCTGGACATGACTTTATAAGGGGAAATGCAGTTTAACCTGCCTTCCTCCAGCGAGGCAAAGGTGGGGGCACAGGGTAGGGTGCCCTGGGACATGCAGACCTTGGGTTGTGTGGGTATCAATTCTACTCCATCCACCTCTTGCTCTAGGCCTGCTCCCCGGCCCCACAGTGCAGGACACTGTGAAATTCAGAACTCGGTCTCTTTTTTTTCTGTCTCCATACATGTCAGTGTCTTAGATGGTGCTTGTAAAACTCCGTTAATTTGTGCTGTCTAAAAAGTGGTTGAGCAGCTCTGAAAGTGGGAGCACTGCTTCCTACTCTGTGCACAGTGTCTGTGGGCCCCTGACTGAGGACATGTGTGCCCCCTCCCTCTGTAGGGTAAGCAGAACCCAATAAAAAATGCCAGAGGCATGAGAGCCAGTTTCCTTTTGGCATTTATTAAACTTTCCTAAGCTGTTTTATTTATAAGAAGGAATGTAATATCTGTCTCTAAGACTCAATCACATAATGTGTATAAAGCAGCTTGGGCATTTCCTGGATTATGGTAAGTGAGCAATAATTTTAATTCTCTTTGCCCCTCAAAGGTAGAGGTTGTTTGTCTCCTTTATTCTACATAATTTCAGTGTGAAGCTTAATGTGAGGTATGTGAATGTCACATACATGACATTACTTTAGAACTGTGCCCTCATGGGTCAGTTAGGAGTGACTTAAAAAACAATGCATGTGTATAGAATTGTTCAGTGGGTTAAAGAGCTCTGTGTAGGGGTTGAGGAGAAGATTCACTGGCTAGAGTGCAAACCTGAAGACCTGAGTTCATATCCCCAGCACCCATGTACAAAGCCTGTGCCGTTTGCCTGTAACTCCATAATTAGAAGGCTGAGTGAGGCAGGGGCAGCCACTCTAGCTAATCAGTAAGTTCTAGGTTCAGAGAGAGACATGGTCTTAGAAAATGAGGAGATATCTGGAGTCAGCCTCTGGCCTCCACACATACAAGCATATGCATGCACATTTAAATTAAACACACGTGTGCATACATATACAAGTGTAGGCATGCGCACTTACTTAAATACACACACATATGTGCATACACAAAAAAATAACTGCAGAACCACTGTAATGGCAGCAGCAAGAAGAGACAGGTGTGGTAGGTGAGAATGTCTTTAAAGGTCTGTCCCATTGATGAGACTGTTGTTTTTATTAATTGTTTTGTGGCTTATGGAGGTTAAGTTATGGTGAGAATTTGTAACACTTAACTTTAATTAACACTTAAGTTAAGGTGGCAAAAGATATAAGCAAGATTAAATTTATACATAATATGCCCTGTTTTGTTTATCAAACATCTGGTGTGTATGCATATGCTATGTGCTATGTGGTCTTTTAACATAGCCTTGTATTGAATTCCAATATGAGGGTCAACTTAGCTTTTAACATAGCTTAGATATTTTTAATTTTTACAGTGAGTAGCTTTTGAAAAATTTTTTCTTCGAAGGGAAAAAGAATGAGAAAGTGTGAAGTGGAGTAGGAAGAGTCTTAGGAGCCAAAGAAGACTCCTTGAACAGATCTGTGTGAGAGAGACATTCTACAGCAGGAAATGTTCACTGGCTTGAGGACTGGGAGGTGTGAGCGTGCAGGAGGGCCATCCTTCACCCTGCCATGTTAGCAGAGATGAGCTTAGGATGCAGATAGAGGGTCCATAAAGAAGGAAGTGCTGCCTTTGTTCTTAAAAGGACTCTTTGGCAGGGTCAGTTGCTTCCACATGTTAGAAACCCTCAGGGGCAAAATAAGGAGGTGGGGCTAATTCAAAGAGGAACAGATTCTGGGTGTACACAGAAGGAATCTGAGTAGATTATGAGGGCAGGGCAGCTGAGACAGTGAGATTAATAAGGATCTCAGGGTTGTGGGCATGGGATTTTTTTCTTGATAATACTTAGGGTAATGACACAGAAGGTCGTGTGAATTAAGGCTGACTCGGATGTATACAGCATCTCTGTCTGTGAGTGGTAGGCGTGCCTTGGCTGTCTTCTGAAACCTCTGCTAAGGCGATTGAGAGCATCTAAGCACTTCCCATTTTGACCAATTTCTCTCTTTCCTTTCTTAACAAATACTGATCATGTCTTATGGTCTCATCAGTGAGATAGGCCTTTTAACAATATATTGCTATCAGGAAGAGTTCTGTGGAAAAGGGCTATTTTAGACTGGGTCTTCCTAAGGAATTGGTGTCTAGGGGAGAAGTGAAAGGTAAATTGGGAACTGACAACATAAAGCAATTCAGACCAAGGAGGTCTGCAGCACAGAGACCCTAAGTAAGGACAGTGGTCCCTCTTGGTTGTGCCTCTTAGAATAATTCCTGAACAACACAAGCAGTGTGGTATCAGCCTTGGATGTCCATGCTCTGGTGAACAGGTCCTTCCCTGTGCTGGGCTCCTGTCCCTCTTAGCAACGTGTTCTCTACAGACTCCACTTCAGAATATGGCACATTCTGGAATTAACTGTATCACTAAGAACATGCTACCACTTCCCTGGTTCTCTGAGGAAGGTAAAGTCTGTAAAGTGTAGTCTGCACCTTGTCCATTGGTCAGTCACTCGTCCAGCCCCACCCCATCTACAGAACCAAGTATAATTACAGGTCTTATTTTAAAATATGTCAACTATAAAGACTCAATTTGGATACTTACTTGTCTAGTCGTTTTTGTGACCCTTCTGTGCTTTTTTTTCCCATTTGTATAGAACTGGAATTAATGGGCTCTGTAGCTTCCTTAGTACTTCACTGGAGTCAGCCGCTCTTCGTTCCCCGTGTGAAGTTCATTAGAGGCTTCTCTGAGGATTCTAATGATCACATTATTCCACTGTATAAATGAAAGACATTTGATTTGCTTCTCCCTCGGGAAACATTTCCACCCTTTGACTTGAGTTGTCACATTCACTCACATCTTCACGTGCATCTTCAGCTTTTGGACCATTTTCTTTAGATGGTTTCTTGGCAGTGAGTTAATCAAGACAGATGTTTGTATAGATGAGCACCCCCCACCCCCTTTCTGGCTCATTACATTAGAGATTTGAGTAGAAACCAGGTTTCCAAGTTTTAGCCTAGAATTCCTATTTAGAAGTTAGGGTCAAATAAGATGGTATTTCTCTGTAAAGAAAAAACAAAATGTTACTTCATTCCTTTCCAGTTTGAGTACTCCATGTACCTCCCAGTATCGTCATGATTACAGAGCATACGATAAAATGTGTTTCCTGCGATCCACTTTATTTCAAGGCTGTAAATTAAATTCAGGGGGAGATGACATATACAAGCAGGAAGTTAAATAATGCTGTGAGATTTTACATCGCTCTTAAGGATTTCTGTGAAGAGGTCTTTCATTTGACTTCATCCTGAGCCATCTAGTGGTCAGTTGTCACTCACTGCTTGGCCATGGGTCAAGAGCTGCAAAGCTCAGGTACAGATGAGCGAGCGACCGCTCATCTTAATTCTCACCGCTTTCCCCGGAACTCAAACCTGTGTCACCAGCTAGACAGTGAGACTACAGCTGGGACTCTGTCATGCTTAAGTGACAGTCAGGTACGTCTTCACATGAACCTCATAAACAACTCTGAGAAACAGGGCAAAGAAATTGAGGTTCAGACTGTAGGTTGTAGAGTCAGGGTGTGGCAGCCATGAATGAAGTTTGCAGTCAGGACAGTTCCCATTTCTAGTGCCTTCTTCAACAGGCCCCTATCTCCATGCCTTTTAGACGCCACACCCCAACTTTGAATTTTCAAAACAACCTTCTCTTACTTTGTTTTCCCCTCCTCATCTCGTTTCCTTCATTTTATATTGAATCCGAGGTCAGTGTACTGTCTTGTGCAGGGAGAGACTCTCATTTAGATGGCACAGGGTTAACACTAGAACGTTGGAGTCTAGTGCTGTTCTTGTTACTTTTTGTTCTTTACTTGATGAATATAAAATTTATATTGCCTTCTTTATTAAGGTCAGAGTTCGATTCTGTTTGCATCGTGCTCAGAAGGCTAGTGTTGTGTCTAGCTTTCAGATAGATGTCTGTTCCCGGACGTGTAGTTGGGAGTTCCCTTTAGTATTGTCTTCCGTTGCCCTGATGAAGAGGCCCGCTGCTGTCGATAGTAGACTGTTCATCTGACTCGCTCAGCAGCAGTCTCCTCTTTATATACCTGATCTTTAAATGCATATCTGAAGGTTCTAGAGAAAGGGACACAGGGTAGAAGGCTCACTGAGTGCCACTGTGTCACTGTCCTCTTGTGTCTAGCCTAACTGGAGGGATACATAGTTGAAGTGGCTTCTGGGGAGCCCGGTGCACATAGTTCTGCTCTCTATCACACTAGCTAATGGAGCGTGTTTGATTGACATCGGGGTTTTTTTTTTTTTTTTCCAGTGTTCCATTAGTATTGGCAAGAAAAACCAAAGCAAGTAAAAATTTACTGTTTCAGTCAAATTTAAATTTATATGAAGGTTGAAACACAGGGAAATTTTCATGTTCTTTCACTTGAAAATTATTTTATATTTATCTTTATTAACATGCATAGATGTTTATTATGCCCAAAAAGTAATGGAATGAAGTTATTGAGTAATGAAAATATTTTGTTTAACTTTCTGCTTATGCAGTGGAGCTGAGTATTGCATTAGAACTGCAGAAAGCTGCACTCTACAATGCAGTAACTTGGGTAGAAACAAACATGGCAGTCTTTCTATCAGACTAACTATTTACCCTTGCCATCCATTAAATAAATCATATGTAAGGAAAATCAGAAAGAACTAGAAGTTACCTGTTACTTTACTGTGCATTAGCTAGCCTTTGGTGTTATGTTGAATATTCCAGTTAGGATTCAGTTATATCATCCTGTGTTTCTATTGCATTTTTTATTGCTGCTTTCAACTGCAGTATTTAACATTCAGTAAGATGCTCAGAGGTAAGCCAGAAGCATTGCCGTCCAGCAGCCTAGGAGATTTAGTTAATCTGACCTAGATGTTCTTTTGATGATTGAGTTTTATATATGAAAACAGTTCTCAATTTCAAAATGAAACATGGGGGAGATGGAGTGTATAAGTCCGCTGTCCTGCCAGCAGCAGGGATTAATCAGCCCGAACAGGAAGAGTTATCGTGAGTTGTGCTGCTCAGATCCTGTGGATTTGGGTCTGTAATAACGTTGGAGGTTGTAAGTGAATGTAGCTCTTGCATTTTGCCATGTTCTAAAGAGGATTGTTTGTTCTTGTCCAAGGGCTTTCTGTGTACATTGATGTTAATTTCATACCCACTGTGATGTATAGTGTAGATAGGAGGGAATCCTTGGATACAGACTACATGTGGAGGTTAACATTTGAAAGTACGTTTTAAGATAAGGTCAGCTTACTCTGTTCGATTTTATCCTAGAGTCTAGATACTTACATGGTTAAAATGAATGCTCACAACTTAAACTCTGCAGTTTTCTGTCCTGTTCCCCCAGCTGCAAGCTAATACTTTGTTCACTAACATTGTGCAGCGTGTTCGTTTTTGACTAGAATCTCTGGGCTGCAGAGTATAGGGGTGCACTCCTGTAGTCCAGCTCCTGTACAGTACAGACAAGGTCGGAGGACCAACTGAGCCTGGGAGTTGGAGGTCAGCCAGAGCAACATAGCAATACTCCATCTCTGAAAATACCGACTTCCTGGGCTTCATAAATAGGCTCTGCCCTCTGGGACACCCGGCCTCAGCAGCAGCAGTGGAGAGAGGGCAGGCACAGGCATCCTCTGCGTTGGCATGCAGCCAGGGCAGATGAGTATGTAGTTGTCTTATCGTGGTGCTGTGATTGAAATGTAGCGTTCCATGGTGAAACCCTCTTACAGATGACGCAAATGCTACCATTACAGGTACAAATCCTTGGAATTATGTTGAAATGGTTTGTCTTATTCCAGTATCCAACATTGTGAAGCAAGTAATTGAAGCCAGAGTTATTGGCTAAACCTTCAGAATTCCTAATTGAGCATATAACTAACATGCACCTCAATTATTAAAATAAAACAAGACTAAACTAATGTTAAGTATTTAGCTAATTTTAAATACTAGGCAACACATCCACTGGTTGGTAGAGTACTTTTATCAAAGTATGTTTCTTCTAAAATTGAAAGCTACTGCTTTTTATTAAAATTAACATTTGCTTATGATTCTACTTGGCAAATTAGTAAGTTGTATGTACTGAGTCTGTTGGGATGTTGAGTGAGTGGAAGGAGAGTCACTTGGTCATGTGTTGTTGGGGGAAGCATCGTGTGCACATATGAGTTTATAGATTCTTGGGTTGATTTAGTTATTCTTCCTGAACTAAATAAAATGCAGCAATTTTATTATTTAAAGATTTTTAGAATGACATGTAAGGTCCTGTGTTTAATTTCCAATACTAAAACAAAAAAACCAACCAAACAAAAGACCATAAAACAGAAAGATTATTGAATGAATATTGAACCTGGAAGCAACATCTTGGGATAATCTAATCTAAGTCTTCCAGAGAAGTGTTAAATATGAATTCTGCTGGTGCTTGGGTCTAACCTCATTAAATGTCTGTGATAACTGTGGGGGTCACATTTTAAGGTTTTTTGGCTTTTTGTTTTTTAGCACATGTGTGTGGCAGCGATTGCATTGGAGGGAATATAGTCTTCGGGGGAGAATTGAGCTGAGTCTTATGTGTTGTGTGGTGGTTCTGTTTTATAGACTCCAGGAATCAGAGCTCGGCCTTCAAGACTGCAGTGGTTTTGTGATAGATGCATTGCCAGTAATCAGGTTGGTATTTGATTTCTGATGTCTGAAGCGCCTAACACTTGGAACATGTGTCATAAGCATTGGGGAGTTTACAAGAGGGCCTTGTAGACGCTGTTCTCTCAGTGCTTCTCCAAATAAATGCCAGCCTGCTTTATGGCCCTGGGGTACATTAGAAGTCCTAAGAGTGTCATTCTGGGCCCTGGAGGTTTTCGCCTGCCCTTCCTCTACTGGTGTGAACAAGCTGGCCGTGAGTGTATTGTGTGGCGAGTGTGTGGCGTGTGGTGTCAGGAGGAGTGCCTTCTCTCAGCTCACTCCTTGTGTTCACAGCGTGCAGAGGCAAAGTCCAGGGACAAGGTTGTCTCACCTGTGTGCTCCGGGCTATTCTGCCTCAGAATCTGTGTCCCCAAGGTGTTCTTGGAAGATTCTTGTCATCACTTAATCGCTCACGCTGTGGGTGCTTTGCTTTGTAAAGTCCTGTTACTGTAGTAAAATATTCACGGCATAATGATTTGGTGTTTTAACTACTTGTGCGTGTGCAGCTCCGTGAGCTAAGTAGGCCCACCCTGCTGTAAAATACACTTCTTACACAGTGTAACCAGTCTGTTCATCTTTTTAAGGTTGAAACTCTTGAAAAGTTAGTAGAGCTGACCGAGAAGCTGTTTGAGTGCGACAGAGACCAGATGTACTACAACTTACTGAAACTATACAGTAAGTGATGTGCTCCACCTGTTTGCACTCCCGTCTAGAGAGGCCACAGCAGGGAAGGAGTGCAGGGCTTGGAAGAAGTCTAGGGATTGTCAGATGTGGGGTCTTTAACAGAGGCCAAAGGGACGACTAGCTGAGCCTTCTGTGGGGCATTACACTGTATCATTAGCTGCTGTGTGATGTCTACAAAGATGACATCCTTACAGCAGTCATGAGAGGTGAACTGGTCTGTGCTCGACATGTGCTTACCATGCTTCTGGAGCCCGCGCCTGCATGTGACACCTATGTTACAGATCTGCTGTACTCATCCATGCCTACCAAGCCTAAGACCTCTGTGCACCCTGGCACGTTCTACATGTGTGAGCAAGGGATGGGACAGACACTGGGATTGGGAAGTCTGTATGAAAAGCAAGATGTCTTTTTGATAATTTTTAATTCTTGAAAATGAGGACATTCTAACAAAATGTAACATGCCTTGATGCTGTCTGGCCATGTGGAAAACTAAGTAGAGCTCAGGGTTAAGTGGTGTCTCAAATGTGAGTCCAATCAGTTCATAAAACAATTGTTCTTCTCTTTAGGGTGTCATGAACTATGTAGGAAGCGTTGGTTCACACTGTGGTGTTCTGCACTGGGCCTGAGAGACCAGACTAAAATGAAGTTACTCAGACTGATGGTCCATACTACCAAACCACTTGATTCCTTCTTTTCCCTCTACAAAGATCACACGCACACACGCACACACACACACACGGAGAGGGGGATGGGAAGTGGGCCTGTTGTGTGAGGCTGTCCTTTGCTTCAACCTTCATGACGAAGGTTCGAGATGCCTGCTCTGAGCAGCTTTGTTTTCTTTGGTGGGTGTGTATGTGTGTGGTTCTTTTCTGTCTGTAAGCCAACCTGCACTCACGTTTAACACCCACAAAAATGTTTTCTAAGTCTTTTAAGCCGACCCAGAAAGAAGAACTCAGAGCCACAAAACTTAATAGGATCTTTTAAGAAGCTTTTTCTTTTCTCTTCTGTTTTGTGTACATCCTGAAGTAGTTTCCTCGGTCTCACCTATAGTGGCTAATTATAACATACTCACAGTTGGATCGTGTAGGCACATGTGCAAAAACCTGTGTAAAAACTATTGTTTAATATGAGCATGTTACATTTTTTTATTCAGGTACATATTACATATTTTTCTCCATTTTAATCATCTATAAGTACTAAAAACTGGTTGGCTGTCTTAGATTTTTTTTTTTAATTTTTAAAGATTTTATTTTATGCATATGAGTTCACTGTAGCTGTCTTCAGACACACCAGAAGAAGGCATCCAATCCCATTACAGATGGTCTGAGCCACCATGTGGTTGCTAGGAATTGAACTCAGGACCTCAGGAAGAAGAGTCAGTGCTCTTAACTGCTGAGCCATCTCTCCAGCCCTTAAAATTTATTTTACTGATCTCGTTTCTGTGAATAGATTCTAGTTTTCTACCCCTTAATTTTCACTTGACTGAGTTCCTCGTGCTGGGGATTTCATTCTTACAAGCAAATGATGCTGAGGCCTGTTTATACAGCTGATGCACGTACATGTTCTTGTGAGAGGGCGTAGCCAGTGACGGTTGGTTCCCTCTTGCTTTATAGTTAGAGATGGCTCTGTCTCCATGTGTCTTGTCACATCATCACATAGTGAATAAATATGATAATGACTCTCTCTTTGGAACATGTTTCAGTGGAAGCTTCCTTAATGTCAGTATTGGCACCAAATCAGATACTTTCTGACTTGAGTTTGTATGTGATGGGTTTTTTTTTTTTGGGGGGGGGGGTGTTTGTTTTGGTTTTTTTGGTTGTTTTTTTTGTTTTGTTTTTTTGGTTTTTTGTTTTTTTTTTTTTTTTTGCTTGGTTTTTTTGGGACAGGGTTTCTCTATGTAGCCCTGGCTGTCCTGGAACTCACTCTGTAGACCAGGCTGGCCTCGAACTCAGAAATCCGCCTGCCTCTGCCTCCCAAGTGCTGGGATTAAAGGTGTGCGCCACCACCGCCCGGCATTTTTCTTTTTTCTTTTGCTATTATATTCAAACAAGTTTCACTGTATAACCTTGGCTTCCCTGGAACTCCAGAGTGGCCTTTGACAGCTCTGCCTCTTGAGTACTGGGATCAGAGACTTGCACCAACCAAGCCCAGCCTCACTGCCTTCATATATATAAAAAAGTAGACATTTATTTATCCTTTGTGCTAAAACACAACCACCTTTGATTTATTATTTTGCATTAAAAATGCCTCGATGGTAGCTTTTTAAAATTTTACAGCCCTAATGTTTTAGTCTACTTCAAGTTATTTATGTTTTTTTCTTCCAGTGCATATAGGTATATTTTATGCTGTGTGGCCTTTATCTCTACCATTATTATACTAGTAAAGTGGGTATGTTCTAAACACTAAGAATTCACACAGTGTAATAGTTTGCTGGTTGAGTGTGAAACTGTCACAGTGTGTTCCATGTGTAGAACCCCCTGCTCAGAGCTGTCTGTGGAAGCTGTCACTTACTGCATTGTGGTTTGATTGTTTTGAATTCTACATTGAGTATCCTGTAGTCTGTGACTTTTTTTTTTAAGCTAATTATATGAAACAATTAGTAAAGTTTTGGTGTTCTTGAAACCTCCAAAATTGGTGACTTTTTTTCTTAATGAATTTATGGGTTTTAAAAACTGTTTTGCTTTAGTTATTTTTGATATTCAAATTATCCAATCTTTGGCCAGCAGGAGCCTCTTCCTTTTAGCTTGTGTGCCATCTGACATACCCAGGGTTCAGGCTGATGGGACATGATTCCTGCCCTAGACCTAAGGTCTCCATTTGATGAAGAGTGGCCCTTAGATAACAGGAACTGCAGGTTGAGGATTTGGAAGTAGCTCGGTTCTGTCAGCAGTACTGGAACCGTTGTTGGCCTTAGAGGTAAAACCCAGGACTAGAGTTCTTCGTCTCCTAGTTTGGTGCCTTAGAAACACCCAGGCCCCCAGGAATGTGGCCCCACAGTTTCATCTGTTCTTAGAAAGTTCTGGAAGAACAGCAAGCCCTGTCAGTCTGGCATCTTTCCAGCACAACAACCTCCTCCCATTTTTATTTTGTTATTGTTTTTGTCTTTTGAGGCAGAGTCTGCCTGCGTAACCCAACCTGTCCTAGAACTCACTCTGTAGACCAGTCTGGCCTTACACTCAGAGATCTGCCTGCCTCTGCCTTCCAGGCACTGGGATTAAAGGTGTGCACCATCTGCTCAGGGTCCAGCTAAGACATTTTGCCTTTCTAACAAGGATAAAGTTACCTTCTAATGGCTCTTAGTCTTTAGAGAATATAGCTGTAAATCGTCCACTCAGCTTTTCCCTATTGCTTAGAGTATGTGTGTGGGCTTTAAAGTGAGCTGTGGCTCCAAGGACACTGTACTGTCCCCTTGGGGCCTGGAAGCTATCCTTGTGTTGCCCAATGTGCAGGTGACCTCACCACACAAGAACTGCTTCAGGTGTTTTACCCTGAGGGTAAACTGGAGGCCCCCAAGTCCCACAGACCTCCTCGGTAAGCAGGGAAAGCCTCTCCCAATATTAGGAGAGTGAGTCCCAGGACCACTGCGTCCCCACTTCCCTACAGGGATGCAAGGAAGAGGTCCAAGTGCAGGCTAGCCACACGGGGACTCACACAGAGGCTCTGCAATCAGCTGGACCCATTCTCAAATCCCACCTCTGACACCTGCAGGCTGGGGAACCTCAGGCAGGTCACATACCCTCTCAGAGCTCAGTGGCCTTGTCTATAAAATGGGCACAGTGATCATGCCCACCAGCTGTGAGATGTAGCCTGGATTTTCACATTGGGTAATTTTTCAGTTACTTTAAGGACATCCTTTTTATCAACATGGTTTTCAAAGCTTTGGATAAAAGCTTGGGGGTAGTTTGTTACTGGTTTTGCTTTTGTTTAGTTTGTTTGGCAGAGAAAGTGGCTCATAATTAGAAAGATAAACAGAGAAGTCTCCTCGCCTCTGGGCTACAGTCACTAATGTTCCCTCTCCCTAACAACAGTGTTGGGAATAGTGCGTATTTAAACATGAAGTAAGAGTGTCCTCAGCCTTGACCAGCTCTGCTGGGCACCCTCACTGAGTCTTCACTGATCACACTCTGTAGAGATAAGCGGTGACTGGCAGAGAGCGGATGCTGTCTGGAATAAAATGCAAGAAGAGAACATTGTCCCTCGAGAGCGGACACTGCGGCTCTTAGCTGAGATCCTGAAAACGAGCAACCAGGAAGTTCCTTTTGACGTTCCCAAGGTAACTTGTCATTAGCAGAAGCCTAACGGACTTTTCTAGGACCTAGCTTAACTCAGCTTTATACTGTAGAGGTTGCTGGGTTTAACAATTTTTGTTGAACTGAGTAATTTTGTTTTAAAGTTGTGGTTTGGAGATGACAGGCCTTCCCTGAGTTCATCCTCACCCTCAGCAGGAGACGCTGCCATTACTGAGAAGGTGTTGCTGTCTAACTGCAGAGTCAAGAAGAATAAAGGTGAGCACTCACAGGGCCGCGGGCAGGTGGTCGGACGGACAGGAGCGGCCACGCACATTTATACAGTTTATTAACATAATACAGGTGATACTAAGTAATGTGTTAAGTAAGATTATGATGTTATAATTTATAAGCCAGTGTGCTTACATTTGAGATGTGTGTATGTATTTAAGGATTAACACAGGAACAAAGGAATGCCATGTGGTCAGATGTTAAGAGTAATTGTTAGATCTTGGGCTGTGGTGGCCTCTGCCTTTAATCCTAGCACAAGGGAGGCAGAGGCGGGCAGATCCATTTGAGTTCAAGGCCAGCCTGATCTACTGAGTGAATTCTAGAACAGCCAGGGTCACACAGAGAAACTCTGTTTCAAAAAAGTAAAAGTCAGGCAAGTGTGCTAAGACTGAATGAGTATATACCCCACTTATCTCAGAATCAAGAACAGAAGGAGTGGGACCACTCCCTGCCTGCCTCTCTCTGCTCTGAAACACATAAACACGCCACGCCACTGGGCAGACCAAGGCAATCAGTCTGGTAACATAAAAACCTGGAGTTTTCCATGCTAATGAGGTATGTAGGTGCTCCGGAGGGGATGCCCAGAGGGAAAGTGCAGACCTGGGACCTCCATTCCCAACTCCTACCAGTGCCTAGGCACACAGGAGACTAGGAACCACAGCTGTGTCCTGTCTCCCCTGGGTTGTGCAGTGGCACTCTGGGCATCCTAGCAGCTAGGCAAACACAACCCAGCAGGAATTGTTAGGTACAGTTATGCATTTGAGTGGCTGAGTTTATGATAATGCTCTTGGTTGGTTGGTATCTCTTTTTTAAATAGGGTCTCACTATATAGCCCAGGCTGGCCTCAGATTCAACCACTCTCCCCCCTCCATCCCCTCCCCCCAGCTCAGGGCAAGTCCTAGGATTACAGATCTGCACCATTATGCCTAGCTCATGTACTACCTTCTTAAAAGGTTTTAATTAAATGAAAACATTTAACTCGGTGATTAAGTGTTATACAGTTATTCAGCTCATTGTTTTAGCTTAATAAATATTGATTTTGTATGTCTCAATTTTCAAGCACTTAGCAAAATGTAAATGCTTTGACAACTCAGTGCTTATGGTAGTAGTATTTGTTGGATAGCTGTGGTTAATGGCTTTGTAACAGAAGTGGTCACATAAGGGTCCATAGATAATAGTAAATGCAGCTTCTGTGGTATCAGAAAATAACCAATAATATTTCCTACTTTTGTTTTATTTCTAATGTTCAAATAGTACAGAGCACTCATTCAACAACAAACTATGTGCCCTGAAGGGACAATAAAAACGTGCTCATGAAACATCCTCAGTTAGGTGCAGAGTCACACGCCCACTGCTGGCGATGGCCTGAAAGCAGGGCAGGCCTGGTGGAGACACTGGTGAGCTGAGGCTATGAGAGGGAGGAGACAGGAAGACTAGGGCTGTGGTTCAAGTACATGATATATGAAAGAGTAAGGGGGGCGCTTTCGATGATAAATACAGGGGCTTGTCGGTATCTGTCAGCATAGCCGTTAACTGATACAACTCTCTCTTTAGTGTCTTGTGTTTTTCTAACTTGTATTAGTGCCTGGTTCATGTAGGCATTAACAAACATCTGATACACGGCAGTTACTCATGTGATCACTAAACGGGATTGTGCTTTAGAAAGCTTATCTAACATCCGATTAGCATGCATGAGTATTACATTCATTCACAAACAATCGCAACTAAGGTACAACTAATAGAAATATTCCCATACCTTATCTTTTTCCCTCCAATTTAATTTCCAGTTTTAAGTGCAATTTAGACATTGCCACTTGAGTGTTATTGAGGGGATAATACAAATTTCCCTAACGTATACACATAATCACAGCTATTTCTGCCTGTTCAGACGTTTCTAGAGTGTTCTTGTGGTCATTAACATTTTGTGTGTACCTCTTTCATACTTCGCCTTTCTTTCCAGCTGAGTTATATTCATAGAGGGCTGTCTGTGGTAGATGGCTCTTACTTATCTCTGTTGTGATGTGTTTACACACACATGTGGATTGTAGTTCCAGTTGGCTCTTTATACGCAAGCAGTTTTATTTCAGAAAAGTAAGTGACTGAAAAGTGTAGGTACTTCTCTTTTGGAAACATCCTTTCATTCACTGACAGTTATTGTGAACAAGTGAAATAAAACTGTTAATCAGTCAAACAAATGTTGCCTAGTTTACTTGTTAGGTATCTGTATATTTGAAAATTGTATGTTTTTGTATAAGTCCTGTCGTAGCCAAATAATTTGATCTTCTAATTTTAGAATTATAGGCTATATTCACTTTAATGCTATTGTGTTGAAATGTTAACCGTTGTAACCACCCACTTATAGATTAAAGATAGCTTGAAAGTGAATCTTTTGCGCCCCTCAATCTAAATTATACCTCTGGTTTATTTGGACTTTAACACATATTTTCCAATTTATTTTGCAATCTTTTGAATTCAGAAGAGCTGATTTTCATTTTTGTTGGGAAGAACATAATTTATTGACCGAAAGCAAGTATAAAAAATAATTTGGAAAAGAAACCCTTTCAGACACTGGTCTTTTCCATGGTTTGTCTTGGAAATTTGAAGAATGCTGGCGAGGTCAGGGGATAAATATTTTGAGATTTTTTTTTTTTATTTTGCTAGTTCAAAATAATATGGTCTGCCTTTTTTATTTTTTTTCCTCTCTTATAGATGCATATAATATCTTCCTTAAAGCCGAAAAGCAAAACATTGTATTTAGCAGTGAAACTTATAGCACCTTGATAGGCTTGCTGCTGAATAAGGACGACTTTACACAAGCAATGCACGTGAAAGATTTGTGAGTATCTGTTCATCCCTGAAAACCTCACTTTAAAGGAATACTAGCTGAGGTGTCTCAGCTGCCCAGAAAAGTAACATTAAAAATTGCTTAATTTTTGAATGGTTTGTTTAAAGCAGGTTTCACTGTTTTCCAGGCTGGCCTCAAAGTTGTAGCCATCCTCTGCCTCTTGAGTGCTGGGACAGCAGGCATGTTTGCCACCATGCCTGGTCCATGTATATGTTTTGACACCAACAGTCACATTCAAACCCTCAACTTATTTAGTGTACTCTGTCTGACTTGTGCATTTTTTAGTTGTGAGTTGAATAATCTACCCCTAGACCTTATATACACCTCAGTTAATGCCGTAAACATTTTTAAAATGGTGTCCTGTTAGCTCTAACTCCCGCAGTATAGGTAGGATGTGGATTAACTTACTGTTTCAGAACATCATGGTAGAGCTTTGTCTTCTTCTCTGTAACCACAGGTGATCTGAGATGAGTGTCTGGAAAGACAGCGAGGCAGAAAACAGAATAGAATTCCATGTTGAGGAACACAAGAGGAAACTTTAACTGTTAAGAAAGAAAAATGTAAAAAGTCAAAAGCTATTTAATCCTGGGAGTTGGGCACAAGTCCTCTAAAGATTTCCCCAAAGCAAAATGTAATGGTCTTCATCTTGGGCCTGTGGAGGTGACTCAGTGGGTCAAGTCCTTGCTGAGCAAGCATGAGGATGAGGGTTCAGATCCCCAGAATTCACATTAAGGCTCGGCCAGCTGGCCAGATATACGAGCTGTAACTGATGGACTTGAAGTTCAACAAGAGACCCAGTAAGTGAGCTGCAGAGCAGTTGAGGAAGACACCAGATGCCAACCCTGGTTTTACTCATGCATGCACACTCATGCATATCTGTATGCATATGAGATACACACTCATGCATACCACATCACACTCAGAACTCCTTGACTGGGCATGTGCTTACTGAGCCCTACCTGCACCGCCTGAGCCATCTTCCTGGAGCCTGCTGCTAAGGTTCTGACTCAGTGACCCAGGCTTGTGCATTTTACAAAGAGCCCAGATAACAAATAAACCATGAGCCTTGGACTCTTTGATCGCATTCCCTCATGGCCACTTGAACTATAATATCTATCTTGTGTGTTTCATGACACCCTGCTTCCTAGGGTGTTCAGTGCCATGCATACCTCTCAAAGAAGGCTACTGACAGCATAGTTTCAAACTGTAGGTGCCACTATTTAGTGGGTCAGAAGAAACTATTTTTTAAATGAAATAGCCTCAAAAATACCAAAGCACTTCAAGTAATTAAAGGCCCTGTCGTGGAATATTGATTTCCATTGAGTGTTTGTATATGGGTTTGCTCAGGTATCACTACTGTAAGACATTCCTGGAGTTCTGCTGCTGGTCTTGAGACAGAGCTGACCTGAGTGGTTAGAAGCATAGCTCTTTTATTCTCCTTTCACCACAGCCTGAAAAATACAGGCTTATATTCTTTCTTTCCTTTCTACAATATGATTGACATATTAAAAGATACATATTTAATGTATACATCTCATTAACTTTGGGGATAAGTGTATACCAGTGAAACCACCACCAGCACCAAGGCCGTAAACATATCCATCACCACCCGGAGTTTCCTCCCACCCTCTTTATCGTCAGCGTTGCTACCATTGTTGGGTTCTGAGTATGTGTAATTACGTTGATGGTGTATCCTCTCAGCAGCAGCATTAACTGTAGGCACAGCTGGGGAGGACTCGAGAGCTCACCTGCCTCTCTGGTATTCCACAGGCTTCATCTCCACAGTTCCTCTCTTCCCTGGCAACCTCCATCTGCTCTCTGCCTCTCAGTTGGGTTTTAGACTCCACAGATAGATAAGACTCCCTGTACACTTCACAGTGCTTACATTCCAGCTGTGATATCCTATAAGGATTATTCTATAGCTGCTTTCCCCATGTAGCTATGTGGACCCCAGAGAATCCAAAATCAAAGCCTTCAACAGGGGATTGGTTATATGGCATTGTACTGGCAGGCTTATGCGTCACCTTGACACAAGCTAGAATCCTCAGAGAAGAAGGCACCTCAGTTGAGGAAATGCCTCCATGAGATCCAGCTCTAAGGCATTTTCTCAGTGATTAGTGGGGCCAAGCCCAGCCCATAGTGGGTGGTGTCATCCCTGGGCTGGTGGTCCTGGGTTCTATAAGAACGCAGGCTGAGCAAGCCAATAAACAGCACCCCTCCATGGCCTCTGCATCAGCTCCTGCCTCCAGGTTCCTGTCCTGCTTGAGTTCCTGCTCTGACTTCCTTCAGTGATGAACAGTGATGTGAAAGTATAATCCAAATAAACCGTTTTCTCCTCAACTTTTTGGTTATGGGGTTTCATTGCAGCTATAGAAACCCACAACAGGCTTTACTTTGAGCCATTAGAATGGTTCTCATTATTATTTCAGTATTATGTAACTTGAAGCCTGTGTTGGGTACATTTCTCAAAAAGGTCCAGGTAGTGGCCCATATCTTTAATCCTAGTATTCAGAAGGCAAAGCAAGTGGATCTCTCGAGTTCAAGGCCAGCTTGGTTTACACAGTAAGTTCCAGGGCAGTTTCTGGACTGGGACTATTTGAATTATCCAACTAATTGTGTTATTGAAAGTATGTCATGTTAACTTCTTTGGATTCATTCCTGGCTCTGTCTCCTCCTCTCAGTTCTATATCAGTATCAGTGAAGAATTCTTCTTGGTTGTGCGAGCAAGGTAGCTCATTCAGTGGGTAAAGGCACTAGCCACCACGGCTGACAGCCCGAGCTTGGAAGGAAAGAACTGACTCCAGCAAGATGTCCTTTGACCTCCTTATATTGTATGTGCCCACATACGTGCTCATACACGCACACGCACACGCACACACACACCACAACACACACACACGTGTATAAAAATCATATCTCAAAAGCCATGATTGGTGTGTAGAAGCTACTTGACTTTATTCTGGTGACCACCATGTGGGCTCCAGTAGCCTGTGACAGTCTATTTCTCTGGTGTCCCTGCTCTCTAGCCAGGACACTGACATCAGCCATCCTGAGTCTCTGAAAACAAACAGTAAGTGGTTTTCTTAGGGAGCCGAGTCTTCCTTGCCTCCCTGCCTCCCTGCCTCCCTGCCTTCTTTCTGCCTGGAAATGGTGTTAAGTCTGTCCCTGACTGTTTTCACAGGGCTGACCAGCTTTGTTTTTTTATTCAAGATGACATAAATTAGAAGCATTGACATACGTTTTACATGTGTATTATGCAAGCACAAGCTATAGTCCATTTATTGCTCTGAAAATAATGGAAGTTTCCTTAAAACACAGTCTTTCTTAGTTAAAAAAAGATTACTATTTGTAGCTAAAGGTAAGAAGTAAGATGTAAACCCTTTTTTCTCCATAATTTTTTCTTTATTTTGACAGTTCCAAAAATGAAAGTCTGGAATTGTATGCCACCCACTTCAGTAGCCACCAGCCTGGGTGTGACTTTAAATTGTGTAAAATGAAATAAAATAATTAAATTATATATTTCCCATGACTAATGGCTAACCCCATTGGACAGCACAAAAAGGATCTTCCCTTTATCACAGAAAGTTCATGTTGGTAACTAAAAAATAAAACTAAAAATTAGGAACCAAAATTAAATTTCTTGATGTATAAATGATTCCAAAGGCTTCTCTGAGGAACTGCATGCCTTTTCTCTCTTTGCCAGATTAGAATACACATTTTCTTCCTTCTGATACTAATCTCTACTTTCATATTTGAAACAAATACAGGGGGCTCCTGAAGAGTATTTAAATGATGTTATGTAGTTTCCAAAGGCTTATTGCTTATTCTTGTTTGTTAAGAGACATGATTTACTGTCTCATGGTTTCAGATGGCTTTTGTGGTTGGTGTTATTTTGAGGTTTGGTGGTGGTTTGGTTTGTACACTGTCTCAGTGTGTTGCCATTGCTGGCCTGTTAGGTATTCTCTCTACAGACCAGGATTAATGGCTAGTTTTAGACTGTAAATAATATTCATATTCTATGTGTGTGTTTGTGTTTGAGACCGTGTTTCTCTGTGTAGCCCTGGCTGTCCTGAAACTAGCTCTGTAGACCAGCTGGCCTCAAACTCAGGCCCACCTGCGCTGCCTCCCGAGTGCTGGGATGACATGCTCCACTGCCACCCAGCCCGAGTCATGTTCTTAAATGTATACCATACTATAATGGTGATATAATGGTATATAATACTAATAATGCTGTGAGAAGTGAGATTGTAATGGTGCCTGAGTCTTACTCATGCTACAGGTTGGGAGAGCAGGTCCTTTAAGCAATTGGTGTCACATAGGAGTTGTTGACTTAGAAGCTTTGACAAATGGAACAAGGGAAAGTCAAACTGAGCAGCAGCTATTGGGATTGGTCAAGGGAAATGGGGGTTCCTGTGTGGGGACTGAAGAGTGACTGAGAGCATGGTCGCTGTGCGGTGTCTGGCTGATGTCCACGGGTTATTAAGAATAGTGGTCCTGCAGTCTTGTCCTCTGCTCAGGGCTGTCCGTTTTACCTTGTGCTGGCAGCCATGGAGGATTGACAGTAAGGTCACAGCTGAGCTGATAAGGCAGCCCTTGCTCCTCATGACCTCTTAGTGTTTCCTAATCGGAAGTCAGCTCTGGGGCATTAGAGATGCTAACATCTCATCACAAGACGTGGACAAAGAGTGTAGCAAACAAAGCACTTCCGGTTAAACTTGAGGGTTTTTGTCTCCTGTGGTCTTAGTTATTTCTATAGGATTTGGTGTTTAAGTAAAGCTGTTTTTTGCTCTTGAGTTTTAGTTAGGAAGTTTGTTTTTAAGTCTGTGGTCATATGAAATTTTAAATTTTAGTTTGGTTCTGTGCTCTGTTTAAAACCTTTAAAAACTGTATCTAGATAACAGAAATTTGAAAATTAATCAGCCAAATGATATGGTGTTAGTAATATGTGTTAGTTTATATGTAAAGTATACAGTACTGAAAATAAAATGTTCATTTTTGTTGCTGGAAGAATAGTTTTACATTTTATAATTATGGTAAATGTAAGAGGGGAGGCAGGGAGAGAGAAGAGAGGGAAAGTATCCAGCCTAGGATATAGTGAACAATGCAGGGCACGCGGTTATTTTAGTCACCTAATATGTCAGTACTCAAGAATCTGAACCGATTGTTTAAAAAAAATCTTGTACTTTGTTTCTTTTGTTGCTCATTTCCAACTTTGTCATCTGTCAGAATGCAAAAAAAAATTATCCTTCTATAACCATTGACAGGAGAACACAAAAGCTGTCTCCAGGTCGATATTTTGCAGCAATATTTTTAACATACGAACAGTAGTTTTTATAATTTCACCTTGGTGCTCAACCGTTTATTATCGTATCAGAAGCATGTCAGTAATTCCTTTCTAAATGTCTGCTTCTTTTAGCGCTGAGACCCACATCAAGGGCTTCACACTGAACGATGCTGCCAACAGCCTCCTCATCATAACGCAAGTTAGGCGGGATTATTTGAAAGGTATGTCAGAATGCTTGACCTTTACGTCACATTAATGCCTCTGCAGATTTTTCTTGTAACGCCCTTCGAATACTTGGATAAAGGAGTCCATTTAGCAAATTACCTGCTTATCAAGAGCCTTTTGTGGTAGCTGAGAGACGTAAATTACTGTACATGCATTTATAATACGGCTTGAATATGAATGTGCTGTCATCTGACCACTTAGTCCAGTTTCCATCCCATTTAACACAAGATGGGCTTTCTTAAGATGAATCACAGCTCTTCAGACATGCAAAATTCGTGTTCCAGAACGAGGGAAAGTACAGGCTTTCAAGTGCGTTAAAATTCACAGCACAAGTCATTTTGCTTTGGAAATTAACACACTTTGGAGCTCTGAAACAATTCCCAGCAGTTATTTCTTGCATGTTGTGTTGGTTGTATATGAGATAGCAAGTGAGTTAAATTGAGTGTTAAGTGTGTGAGATTGTACACCAAATGATTGTAATATTGATTTTTTTTAAACCCTAATCTGATACTTTTTTTAATAGTTCAGAGCACCAAGAACAGTGAAATGCAGCGTTTGTTTGTAGTTGTGTGTCGCAAAGATAACACTAGGAGGACACAGAGGTGGCTTTGGGGAGGACTGTGACATGGGAGCTGACGGTTTCATGAAGCCTGTTCATGGGTTTACAGCTGGGTAGATTAGCTGGGGGGGCTGTGGGGGGGAGTGATGACTGTTGAGGTTAGGAAACCAGCTTTTCAAATAACTTTCAGGGCTGAATTTTAGTCAGAGTAGCACCACTCCTACAACAAGTGCCCTTAGGAGACTCAGGTTAGAAGCTCCGCTCGTCAGCTCTGACCTGCCATCCTGGTTTCTTCCCCAGGCTATGATGATCACGCTCTCTTTGCTTTGCAGTTCATCAGATAGTTTCCATCTCCTGAGAGGAAGCTGGCCGTGTGGCTGTTGAGCCTCAGCGTTGCTTGCAGTCCCTTAGCTAGCTGTCTTCCTACCTGAACGTGACTATTTTTCTTTGCAGAGTTTGCCACTCTGTTCCTTGAGCACTCTGCACCAACGGCCTTTTGGACAGTTTTAAATTGTAACTAGGAGATGCAATAAGGCTTGTTTTTAGAACTTGGAGGTTTTTATTTTCAATATAAATGATTTTGTGAGGTTTATTTTTCATGTAGATTTAAGACATTGAAACTTTTAACTGGGCATGGTGGTGCACACTGTAATCCTAGAGAGGCCAAGGCAGGAAGATGGTTCATATTTGAGCCAGCCTGAACTGCCAAGACACTGGACCACAGAGTGAGCCTGTCTCAGAAACAAAGAGGGGATTAAAGTCTGCCTTACATTTTAAATAGCTAATGTTTCTGTAGACACAAAGAACAAGACTTATTTTAACTTTAAGAGTTCAGTTTGGAACTAAATATGCCTCAGGGCCCTTTCCTGACTCCCCCCCCCCCCTTCCTCCGTGCTGTGGTGTGGTCTCTGCTGTCAGGTGTGCGCACACACAGGATCCACGAGCCCACTGACCCCTCCTTCCTCCACCAGCCCTCACTGCCCAAGCCTCAGCTTGCCGACATCTGTGAGGGCGCAGTGCTCAGCAACAGGGCAGGATGCTCTGTGCTCTCTTCCAGCGTTCACATCTGCTCTGTAGCCAAAGAGAGTTCCTGATTTTCCTTGGTCCCTCAGATTTGCTGTCTCTTTCAACTTTATTTTAATCAAATTTACCTATGGCAGTAAACACCAATTAGATCTTAGAGTGGTTATAAGCTAATACTTTTGCAGACTGTCAGTAGCTGCTGTGTAGCGGTATTCTCAGTCTTACTAGAGAGTACTTGCAAGAACTGTTGGAATTGGGTGAGTGAGAGAAGACTTGGAGACAAGGGGCCTGGGTAGGGATTGCTCTGGTGTTCCTTAGGTCACTCACGGCACAGATGGCGCATTCTGTGGCGTGGTTTATATAAGAAGCTCTTGTACTCCCCTTGGATAGGCACAGACTGATGTGTTCTGCTTGCCTCTCGGTTCTCCTCTCCTATAGGTGCAGCACCTGGAATGGGCAGGGTAGGGTCTTAGTTTGGCATCCAGCTCTGGCCTTGAACTTTGGGGAAATAATGAACTGCCAAGCCTCAGTGGGTCTAAGTTCAGGAGGGCTTCTGAGCCCACGCCTGCCTTGTAGTTTAATGTTTAATCAGCCCGAGCCAGCCTCCGTCTTTTTTTTTTTTTTTTTTTTTTTTTTTTTTTAATTTTATTCACTAGCAGAAAGCTCTTCCTTGACAGTATGCTTGTACACGTTACACCCAAGGCTCTTGAGTGTAACTGCCTGTATATGACCACCCTTTAACAAGATACTATCAAGCTGATTTTCTGTGCATCATATTTTAAAATAGTATGTAGGCATTTTTGTTTCTTGTGTGTGCATACATATTTGTAACATCTACCACTTTTTAAACTGTTTTTCCATTTTTGTATTTGGCAGTCGCTGGTCTGGATCACGTGTAAATTTGAAATTATAATAGTTTATTCAGTAAAGAAGGCTAAATTGATCATGTCTTTTACGTCATTGTTTTTAATAGACTGTTTAATTACTACCCTTTCCATTCCCATGTGGAGATAAGCTGCTCTCATTCGGGAAGCTGCCTGGAGAGAGAGAGCCTTAGCTTTGTCTAGGGTAAGGGGTTTAATTGCTGCGAGCTGGGAAGTTTCTGCCGGGTAAAGGTGATTGTTATGCTAAGCATTAGTGCAGCTCCTCCCATCCACCAACTCACTTAGTACAAGGGTTCCGCCACACTTGTGTGCCTGCGAGGCTGGGAAGTAGAAAGGCATTCCATATTTATCTATAACCAAGTGTTTGTAATTATGAGCATTTACACAAGCAAAACCCCCTTGACTGTAGCTTTATTTGCTTTGAAAATTGAATGCAGTAAATATCTGTAAGGAGCCTAGTTGTGTGAAATCAGTGTGTGAATGTGTGGTTTTGTGATGTTCTGGTGCAGCCGGTTTTTTGTGTGATTCGGTCCTCTTTGGACCATTTTCAAGAATGAAAATGAAATGTTAAATTTTTTTGATAATTATTATGTGGGCTTTGAGTTAGAGGAAATTGTTAATGTGGATAGAAGTTATTTATTTGCTTTTTGTTTTGGGTTTATTCTTTTTTTTTTTTTTTAAAGTTCTTCCTTTCAGGGTTAGAGAGATGGCTCAGTGGTTGACAGCACTGGCTGCTCTTCCAGAGGATCTGGGTTCAATTCTTAGCAACCACAAGGCAGCTCACAGCTGTTTGTAACCCCAGTTCCAGGGAATCCGTCATGATCACAGAGACACACATACAGACAAAACACCAATACACATTTTAAAGGTCTTCCTTTCTTATACTTTTCAGAACTTGTCCTCTTCCTGGATAAGTCATGAGCCAGTCCCCCTGAAGAAGGGAACCCAGTCTGAACACAGTCAGATGCGTCATTTTTAAAAAGACTTTATATAAAGGATCAATATTTTCTCTAATCTAAAATGAATTATTTATCTATATTTTTAGTGTAGCCATTTGATGCTCTTGTTTAAAGGTGATTTTCAGACATGTTAGTCAGTAGTGTCATTTTTTAAGATGAACTCAGTCCTCTGCTTTCACTACAGTGGCTCTAGCAACTCTGAAAGCAGCCTTGGATCTGGAGCAAGTTCCTTCTGAGATGGCCGTGACCCGCCTCATCCAGGCCTTCGCATTGAAGGGGGACGTGGAAAGCATAGAGACCATTCAGAAGATGGTGGATGGGCTCGACACAATCGCACTCTCAAAAATGGTTTTTATCAATAATATCGCTTTGGCCCAGATGAAGAAGTAAGTACTCTCAAGCTTTCTTGACTGAGGATTATTTCAGGTAACCACCTTTAAAGCGTTTTGTCGTTCTTTGCACCTTTTAGAGAACATGTCAATCATAGGAAATTTTCAATCCTAATTATTATGTTGATTATTTACTATTAAAACTAATTATGTTAAAATGTATTTTATCTTTAGTCATAAACTAAACATTTATGATTCATAAAATATACTCCACAGTTGCTAACTCATATGTATGTATGTTATGCAAAAGTTATATGTGTATGTGTTCATGTACACTTACATATATGTGTGTGTATAAAATATAAACATATGTGCCTCGTTATTAAAACACTTCTTTTACAAAAATTAAAGTGATTTCTTTTCCTAACCAGCAGTTCTTTGATGTCAACACACTGCTAGAATAGCAGTGCAGGGCACAGGAAGCTGGTTAAAAGCACGTCTCCATGGTTGCAGTGTGTAGCTCTGGATTGGAGAAACTGGTCAGCAAAAATAAGACCCTTAGTTCTGTCCCAAACATTTAAAGAGTGGTTCAGCATTTCTTTCCGTCAGAACACACATCCACAAGAAGAGAAGTATTCAGACTTGATTCATCACCGTTGCAGAGGGACAGGCAGACCTTTTTCTTTGATGTCACAGATGCCTTACACACATTAAGGTGTCAGGAGAGTGAACAGGATGATTTAGGCCCATAACCCCAGACCTCAGGAGGCTGCGCAGCAGGGGATCATGAGTTTGATGACAGTCTGAGCTGTGTAATAAAACCTTTCTCCGGGGTGCAGGGTGGGAAGTCCTAAGAGTAATCCTAGAGTTGGCATTCCTCACACTTTTGAGGGAAGTCTTCTTTAGTAGGTAAACTGGGATGTATACATACAGTATTTTTTGTTCGTTTGTTCCTGTTTCTTTTAGTAGAAAAATGTTTTGTTTTTACTGTTTCCTGAGGGCTGGAAAGATGACTCATCTCTTTATGAGCTAGCCTAGGTCTTCCAGAGGGCCCCAGCACCCACCATGTGGGCCCCGACACTTCCCTGACATCATACAAACATGCAGGCAAAACAACCATATAGAGGTTTAATGTATTTTCCAAAATAGACTTTCAGACTTCATTTTTAATAAGGAAGTGTGATTTTTTTTTTTAAAGAATTATTTTATGTATAGGAATACATTAGAGCTGCCTTCAGAAGAAGGTCTCCCATTACAGATGGGTGTGAGCCACCATGTGGTTGCTGGGAATTGAACTCAAGACCTCTGAAAAATCAGTTAGTGCTCTTAACCGCTGAGCCGTCTCTCCAGCCCCAAGAAAATGTGATTTTTAAAACTGCATCTATGTAAGAGCTAGATAAACGTTTTAAAACTACAATGTATTATTTTTATGCTGTGGAAAACATGTTTTTACTCACTTAATAATTCTTCGACCCAAGCCCATAAAATGCTTGTTTTTAATTAGAATTCTTATTCTTAATTTCAACATGAAATTGATTTGTGGCAGCATGTTATAACTACACAGATTAGTTATAGATTCCCTCGTCAAAATCACAGTGATAAGGATATTGTTTTCTACTTTGTTCAAGAAGGCCACAGAATTCTCCCCACCCCCACCCCCCACTCCACCCCCACCCCCGCCCCAAAGATACCCTTTTCTAAGGATTCTAGTATTGAGTATTTTCCAAATGTATGGTACCTGATGAAAAGAAATCTCTGACTGTTAGCTGTGAAAATACAACTTTTGGCTGTATGATCTTTTTTATTTTTTTAATCTCCAAATGTCATGTATTGTCTTTGCATACTAGTGCGCATTGTGATTTATATCTATATAACTAGATTATGTTATACAATATGCTTTGAAAATTATTGTTATTAAGCTGGTTGCTTGTAAATATAGTTCCTTTTTTATGAAGTATTTGCACGAGTATTCACATGAATTAAAACGAACTAAAACTGGCTGCAATTTTATACAAGTAAATATTATGATTTTGTTTTCTTTTACAGTAATAAAATTGATGCTGCCATTGAAAGTATTGAGCACATGCTTTCTTCAGCAAATCCGACTGTAGAGCATCAGTACTTTGGATTGTCATATTTATTCAGAAAAGTAATAGAAGAGCAGATGGAGCCAGCGTTAGAAAAGTGTGAGTTGTTGGCTGTTAAATTGTGTAGAGGCTCATCTTTTTCTTGGGTGAAATTGGCCCAGATTTCCATACCCCGGTTTCAGTGAAATCTTTTCCTTACCTGTTTTTCTTGCAGTAAGCATCATGTCTGAAAGATTAGCCAATCAGTTTGCACTTTACAAGCCCGTCACTGATCTCTTCCTGCAGCTTGTGGATTCAGGCAAGGTGGATGAGGCCAGAGCTCTCTTAGAGGTAATGACTCCTTCATCGGGCTTGTAGTTCATGAGAAGTAAACTGAGAAAGGACTAGACAGGAGTAGGCGGGGTGGACCAGGATGGAGGACACTACTGCTAGAACCCTGAAGTTCAGTGTGAATCCGGATTGCATGACAACCCTGTGGGCTGTGGGGGCTGTAGGTTGCCAGTTGTAAAGATAGCAGGTAGAACTGGAAATCCTAGTAATTAAGACAGGCGCCAGGAGGAAACAGACAAGTGTTTCTACAAAGATGGGTAGTGCAAAGCAACAAATCCTTTGGTTTCCTAATTTCTTTAATGCTCTAAATACTGTGCATCACCATGGCAACACAGTTTGCAAACAAGAAGTAGGAAATGTTTGCTTTTCATGTACAGCTTCTCACTTGAATACTCAAACATTCTCAGTGCCTTATTCAAGGTTTATTAAGAGTTGAATTTGCTTTCTATTCACTAATGTGTCACAGACACATTAAATGACAAATGTGGCTCTCTGTGGCCCACTCGGTTAAATCAGCAATCTGGAGGAAAGGAGACAACTGCATTCATGCCGTTTCAACAGCTCTAACTATAATGCTGTGCCAAGTGCGCTGGAGCAGTGGGTGATCAGCTGCTACTGGCAGTGTACACAAACAGGCACCGCCGGGAGCCCCTTCCCAGCAGGTGGCAGTCAAACAGTCACGGTGATCCCGCTGGCGGCTGTGTTTGTGTAGACTCCCTGTGTCAAATTGAGGCCTGGGACCAATTTCTGATTGTAAATACGGTTATGTTCACTTACACTCCGAGCAGCTGGGAGGAGTGAGTAGATGTGGAGGGGACGCTCTAGCCACTGGCTTGCGCTCCAGGTTTGATCCAAGTTTGTCTAGCATGACAGCACAAGTCTAGCCACTTACAGAGGCGTGTCTGAACATTTACTCTGCTTTAACAGTTACATAAAAATGCAAATTGTTTCTGCTTTCTCAAGTTCTTGCCATCTGGTGTGGCTCATTTACTTTTATAGGAAATCTACAGTAGTTATATGGGAATCTCCATTGTTCTCTCATGAGCGGTCATTCACGATTTTTCTCCCTGCGTCTGTAGCTAACCAGTTACCCAGAGCCGTAAGCACAGATACCTAGTCACACTCCTGACATGACAGTCAGTGTTCATTCACCTTGAACACACTCTTCTGATTGTTCTCCAGAGGAGGCCTTGTTTGCTCTCCCAGCTTGTTGTAAGCCACCATCTTCATGCCTTCCATAGAAGCAGAATTGCCAGGAGCCATGCTCAGAGCTGCCTCGAGTCATGGTAGCACACCCAGGAGCTCTTGGTGGCTGAGTGCAGAGCTGGCAGCAGCTTCATCTTCACCTGCCATACAGTAACGTGCTGGTCTTTCTCCTCGTGAGGAGCACTTGGTTCCCAGGTGTCAAAAACATCCCTTTAGACCGTCAGTGTTCTTCGAGTCACAAAAGTTTTTTTATGCTGTTCATCTTAGCATTGACAGTGTTGTAAAGCTTTGAGCGAACACTGTGCTGTTAGGAACTTGGAGGATGACACCTGCGATGAGCATAAACTAAAATATTGTCTTGCTGTATTTCATTTGACTAAAGCATCTAGGACTGGAGAGACACTTGATTTATCTGGTCTGTCATAGAAACTTTTTTTTAGTTTAACTTTTGTCTCTTTCTCAAGCACGGGCTGTCTATTGCAGTGAAAGCCCTTTATAACTACAAAGATTGAAATCAGTCCTTTTGTATGCATAAGTGTAGGTAATTATACTTTAAAGAGAACTTGCTTTGTACATTTTAATTTTTATAAAGAAACGAGCAGTTATCTCCCTGACACCTTATTAAATGTATAATTAACCTTATGATCCCTGGCTCACTTGTGAATGCTTGGCAGAGTAATTGGTGAGGAGCGGTGGTCCTTCCTCCCTCTTTCTCTGAAGTCCTGAGCCTTGTTCTGTGCTTGTTGAAGCAGTAGTTTAATTTTTCCCTTTTCTCTTTAAACAAACTTCATCCTTGGTGCAGACAGCCACACTCACTAGGGCTGGCCCCGCTCTCACCCCTGTCACCCCTTTTGTGCCCAAGTAAACCTGGCTGTCGGGTGGGCTCCTGGTGGGCATGATCCATTGCTGGGTCACCGGGAACTTCCTTAATTGGGTAGATGCGCCCTGACTGGCTTATTTTAAACTGCCATTGACACTGTTACACTTTTTAGAGATGCGGTGCCATTGCTGAGCAGAGCGCAATTCTGTCGGTGTTCTGTCTCAGGACCTCTCAGAAACCGAAAAAGGTACGGTGCTGTTACTAGCCAGTCATTGGCTCAGAACCTTACTAAAACTCCACAGAAATGCAAGATATGGCCTGTCTGTATTGACTACTTTTTAAAGTGTGTGTGTGTGTGTGTGTGTGTGTGTGTGTGTGTGTGTGTAAGACAACAGGCCCTATTTTGTTTTGGGTGCTGGTGTATAGTTTGATGGTAGAACCTTCTTAGGGTGCACCAAATCCTGACATGACCCTCAGTCTTACATCCTTCAGAGCTGGGCAGGAAGGAGTTCAGGAGAACCTCAGATGAATCTGTGTGATCTGACTGTATGCTGAGAAGGGACTGAGGGCCTTTAAGTGGTGACCACAGTGCGTTGACAGTCCAGTGGGTAATTCAGCTAGATTGGACTTGGTAAGAAATATGTGAAGGTCCCTGCTGATGTACTCAGTGGAGCACATTGTCTTGTCTGCAGGAAACAGGGCATGCTTCTGCAGTAGCCTTCCAGTGAAACAGTGAAGATGCACTCGCTCCGTGTACCCAATAGGGGGCGCTGCAGAGCTTTCCTCTTCAAGTTTATCCTGAAATTTTTTTACATTAAAATACAACTTATTTCTCTAAAGTGATCTTACAGCTTTTTGATAAGTTAATAGTTAATAAGTTAATAAGTGTTAATAAGTTAAGAAGTGTTCAGTTCTTTCAAAGTGTTCAGTCCTTTGAAAGCACTCAGAAATATAAATGAAATGCCTTTATTATTAAAAATGATGATTTTTATCTGGCTATGATTTACCAAATTAACATCAAATACTGTGATACAGAGAAGTCAAATGATCCATTAAGTTGAGTGGTTGGTGGGGCTGTGAGGCTGTGACATGGTCGTTTGTTACATTGTATGTGTTAGCGCTCTTCAGGCTGCTTTTCAGTGTTAACTTTGCTTACCATCCTAGGCACCAGTTCTGAAGACCTTGTTAGAACTGATTCCTGAGTTACGTGAAAATGATAAAGTATATTCTTGCAGCATGAAAAGCTATGGTAATAAATTTAATCTTACTACATTATTCAAATGGTGTAAATATTTCTTAAGTATAGTCAACTGTGAGTTCAGCTCAAAGGAATAATCCTAAATTTCAGATAATGATTCATTTAGTTCTAGAATATGTTTTTAAACTATAGAAAAGAATGAAATTATTCCTAGAGCTTTAACATTGAAAAACATTCCAAAGCACCTTCAGAATGTCCCAGGCAGCCCTGGCGGTTCTTTCAACTCTGTGTGAGGGTCACTCCTTCTCCATCCACAAGGCCTGCCCTGCAGGGCACAAGTGTGGCTTCCTGCTGCCTCTGAGCTCTGTCAGGGCCCTTCCATGCAGCCCCACTGAGGTCAAGGCTTATCTCACGCCCTAGCTGGAGTGCAGTCTGTTGGCCATCGGTGTTCACAGTCACAGTCCATTAGAAAGGAGCCAGTCTCAGGTTGTCCCCGGGCAGATAAAATGCTGCCGTGTCCATCCCCCTCTCAGACTGTGCACTGCACTCAGGGATAACAGAGCAGCTGACTTACTGTAAGAACTAGTAAGTCAATCCTTTGTTCCCACATGGAGTCTTACAATATTAAAAATCATAGACCTCCTTATTTAAGTAACAAATAGTATCAAATGTGTTAAAGGGGGTGGGCTCACTGACGGATTAGGGCAGGGGTAGATCAAGGTGCAGACCGAGGCCTGCAGAATGAAGGCCCTTGCAGCAGGAGCGCCGCTTACACAGGGAAGCTGACTGACGGAGCTTCAACATCTTTCCGCTCCTCCCCTTGGGGAGCATCTGGGCTGACCCCTGCTCCTCACAGCCTCTTACTTTATGGTTCAGAACTTGACCACTCCATTTATACCGTGGGTCCTCAGCTAAATACACCTGGTGCCATTAATGGTGTTCTTCAGGCTTTCCGTGCTTGCCCACCCTTTCACTTTCCCGGTGAGCACCATGGAGGCAGGCTGTGGGTTCTGAGTGGCCTCCTATGGGAGCTTTCAGTCCCTTGTCATGGACCCTGGAGTGCCTGGGTAGCAAAGGGTGGGAGGGAAAAGAGGGTCTCTTCACCTGCGAGTCATCGCTCTCCTCTGACTCCTTCAGTCTTAGACAAAGATGTGGCGTCTGCTAAAGCATTGTATGAGCATTTGACAGCAAAGAACTTAAAGCTGGATGACCTGTTTCTGAAGCGCTATGCATCTCTGCTCAAGGATGTGGGCGAGCCAGTCCCCTTCACCGAGCCCCCTGTGAGTATTCTTAGTAAGAGAGAGAGAGAAAATACCTCCATGGATTTATGTATGCCTAAATATACTCTAAATATGACCAAGAGTGTGAAGAGGAAACAGCTTGAATACTTAACTACCAAGAATTAGGTCTCTGAGGATCCATGGGAGCTAAGGGCCTAAGCAGTGCCTTGTGCTGGGTGGGGACACCCAGCTGTGGCTCTATCTAACTTAGGCAGTTTCTACATGCGGTCTGACTTAGCCCTGGTGCTCAGCTTAACTCAGAACTTGACAGTTTGCAAAACACAGAGGACTGTCCAGTAAAGTACTCAACTGTGGCCAAGGGGCTGTGGCCCCGTGCTCTCGGACTGTGGGCTTTAAAGTCTGTTCCACTTGCTTGTAACTGTCATTTCTCTCTTTTTTCTCTTTAACAGGAAAGCTTTGGATTTTACGTAAAGCAACTAAAGGAAGCAAGAGAAAACCCTTCATGAAGGAAACAGAGCAGCTCTGTGTGTGTGTGTCTGTGTATATGTCTGTCTCTCTGTCTGCACAAGTATGTCTGCGTGCATGCACCTGTGTCTAAATGTTATTTCTAAGATGTACTTGAGAGGAAAAATAAACAAATAAAAATTTAAGTGTTTATGTATTTTTATGTGTGAAATGCGCTGGTCACCACCATATTGCCAGTAAGAATATGTACTTAGTCACTAGGCCTTGTGGGTTTTTTGTTTATTTCCTTTTTTCTAAAACGTCAACTGATGACTTTTTCTCTAAGGTCTCTGAGATCCAAGTCCTTCCTTACTTGATGGAATGCAGCTGCTAGAGCATCCCCTTCTCCATGCAATCTTGCTCATGACTTTCTTTTGGTTTCAGGATGTTGTTTGTACAAGCTACTGTGATTCATAAGGGAATAGACAAAATACTGGTTTGTAGTCAGATTTGAAAATGGCCAGTAGTCCCACGTGACCCTAATGCTTGTTAGAGTCTGCGTGTGAGACTTTGAAGCAGATTAAAAATGATGACGTTACCAGCAAAACGTGAGGAATGGCTTTGGGAATTACCCTCGGAGTAAGCAAGCAGAGTCCATCATTCTAACCTGTGTGTATGTAAATGTGTGTTCATTACCAAAGCCAAAGGAATTTAAATGAGAATTTCCCTGAGTGAAGTAGACCTTAGTACTTGTGAACTGCCGTCTTTTAAAATCCTATTAAATATGTATGTGATGGCTCAAAGCCATCTCAGAGGACAGCAGTCTTGAATTTGTAGTAGAAGTGTGGTGAGCTCCGTCCTAGGAAGAAGTTCCTCATCAGATGTCTGGCTTACTGTGGAGAGCCAGTGGGTTGCTTAGCTGTTTCCTGTGCTAAGCTATGTTTCTGAGGAGCAAAGTTGCCAAGAATTGAGAAATAGAGCCAGGTGTCCGGGCACACATTCAATCCCTTCACAGGAGGCAGAGGCAACCTGATTTACCTGTTTAGTTCTTGGACAGCCAAGGTTATGTAGATAAGCTGTCTCAGGCAAAAAGAATTGAGTTTGGATATGTGTTGACACTCCAGTGGGAGGAGCATTTTCTAAGCACTGCAGAGATGGTCTTAGACTCTGCTTCCCACAGGCTCTTCATTGCCTCTGCTCTCTGCAGAGGAGCTCTCTCTGCCATCAGTGTGACCTGTTGAAGGCTCCCGTGGCTGCATGCCTCTCTCATTACCTTCTGGGTCCGTCAGACCGGCAGGATCACATTAAGTTCGGTCGTCTGTATTGAGTTCCATGGCTCCTAAGCACTGCCATACCAGGCACCCCTCTTGCCGGATTATCAGGATAGGAAAACCTAAGTCGGTTTGCATAGGTTCACAGCAGTAAGTCAGATGGCTAGGCTTTCTAAAGTGTTTTCCTTAGGCTGGAGAGGTGGCTCTTGCAAAGGACCTGGGTTTAGTTCCCACCCAGCTCCTATATGATTGCTCACAACCACCTGTGTGTTACAACTATTTCCAGAGTGTCCAGTGCCCCCTTCTGGTCTCCTTGGACACCATATGACATGGTACAGTTAAATGCAGGCAAAACAAATGTAAAATAAAAATGTATTTTTCAAAGTCTTTCCCATGGGACATAGTTGTGGATGCCTTTAATCCCAGCATTTGAAAAACAGGCAGCTAGGTATTGAATTTAAGGCCAACCAAGGCTATACAGACCCTGTCTCAAAAAAAAAAAAAAAAAAAAAAAGGTAGCCATGAGAATACAAAAATAAGGCAGTCCAGCTAAAAGTCAGAATGGACTTCAGACAACAAAACACCCTTCACACTAATAGTGTTCCCAGTTTCTGGACATCTTACACTGAAAACCATTTTCTTCCATTTAATCCAATAGCTGGTGCTCGGTGTAGTCAGGGTTAGGAGTCTCAGCAAATTATAAACAAGCTTTATGTTGCAAATCACGGTGGTATAATTCAAGCCTCCAGTCTACAGTGTATACATTCTGTACACTTTCCCTCATGGCTCTCAGCACAATTTTCATTTAATATTTGCCTTTCTGAAAAAAATATTTGTAGAATTTCTAAGCAAAAGCAACATTTGCTCAAGTGTGGGGGGACTGATAACCGCAGGAGGTCCGAAATCACGGTAATTTATCGCTTTGCTGGTGTACAATCATGCGTGGGAGTGTTTCCATTAGAAATGTATCCTGCTTTCAGGCCAGCCAACTTTACAAAGCCCACATTATGCAGCCTTCGTACAAATAAAGAAAATGGCTGCATTAGCAAATTCAAAGCAGGCACTTCTTTTTTGCATAAAGAATAGAAACATCAGCACCAGGTAAGACAGACTAGACTCCAGACTTCCTGCTCTTGCAAGCTGCTGTGGACAGTAGCTGGAGCTGGCATCCGTCAGTAACGTCTTCACTAACCTTGAGCAGCCACTGGGAACCATTCTTCACCTGCTTATTCTTTCCAAGGCCCCCAGTCCTAATGCTCTGCAGACCTACTGGTGGGTCCACAGTAGGTCTCATGGAATGCGTCCCATGGATTTGAGGCTCTGTTTACAAAATTCCTGGTTTGTACACACTGGACCATTCCATTCCATGTACTATTTGATCCCCAATGTGGCTCAGATGGGAGAGTGGATCTGAGGCCCAAGGAGTCCGCCGAAACCAAAAGCTCTGTCAGTGAGGCCAACTGATCATGATTTGAAATCTGTAAGTTGGTGACCTCAGGTACTTGTTACTGTCAGAAGAGGAGGCAACCTTTCATCTGTATTCTGAAGTCAGACCTAGAAGAGAGATTCAGTGCTGCAGAAATGAAGTTAATGGGGGGAAAAAAGGTGCTTTTGTTTGTTTGTTTGTTTGTTTGTTTAGCAAGGAGCAGCAGAGCTGTTTTTCAGTTTGGAGAAAGAACACTTTAAACTCTACAAACAGACAAGACTGTCATATACAATAAACAGGTCACCTGGGCAGTTGGCGTGTGCTGAGAAAGCCCAACCCACTCCCCAGATGCTTCTGTTTAATTCCAAGCTAGAAGCCCCACAGGCTGCTGCACTTTGTGCCAGCCTGCCCTCCCTAACATGGACACAGAATGTCACTCTGGACCATGGCTGGGAAGTTTTGTTTTAGGTTTGGGTGTTGGGGCTTGAGCCTCAGGCTTCTGACTTAGTTACCTTCTCTGCCACCAAGCTCTTCACCCCAGCTGTTCACCTGGACCATACTCAATGAAGGACCACTTTATCAAATACAAGTGACATCGGAGGTGAGATTGGCGCCAACTAGTTGCAAATAAGGACATTTTCAGGCACACACACTGACTGTTGTTCAACTACACCTATGTCAGCAGCAAAATATCCAAGGGCTTGCTTCCTTTGCAGCTGGCTCCCGCCCTGTGCCTCACGGCAGGTGTGCCCTAAAGAAGTTGGTCCCCTGTGCCAGGCCAAGCTTCTCTGCTCAGTAACTAATTTGAGTGTTGGAAGGACCCTTGGGCACACAGGTCTGCTGCCACTTGGATTTGATATAATTTTCAGTATGTTCTCTGTGTGTGAGTAGTTTAATCTTAGATCAAGAGAAGATTTTTAAGAAGTTTTTTTAAAAAAAAAAAAAGCAAGCAGGATATGTACCCCTGTAGTCTCAGCCCAGGGAAGTAATTTTTATAAGAGCAAGAGCAGTTTTAAAAAATTATAAGAAATATTGGAGTCAACATAGGTGATTATTTTCCATTTAGTTGTTAGTCTCCCATTAATAGTGTAACTTGAATTTGGAGAGTTTACAATGTACATTTTAAAACCTCCATCTTTGGATCAATAAATAGTCTGAGCTGCAGCTTCAGGCCAAGTCCAGGAGCTGTGTGCTTCTGTAAGCTGTTTTATTGGAACACACCTTCATACTCCACAGTCTACGGTGGTTGGGGCAGTTTTCACACCAGCACAGCATACCGTTAGGCTATGTGGCTATCAAATATAAGCCTGAGATATTTATCCTTAACAGCAAAAATTTACAGCTCACAAGAAAATTCTGCCCCTTTGCAATGAAGGATAAGGGACATCGGATAGTATTGGGTGTTCCTAGTGCCCAGACCACTCTCTTCCCAGGCCTGTGTGCTCTGGAGAACACTTTTCAATCAAACAACCCCATGGAGGCATAGTCTAGGGTGTATCAACACCAACTATGATGCGCCCAGACAGGATGGAGGACTCCCGCTCTGGGAACAAGCTCTGAAGAACCAGCAACTGCTTGAGTTTCAGCATCTTTGGTGCCCTGAGTTCTAAGTACCACAACACACTGAGTGACAAACTCACAAAGTCAGATGGCTGCCAACCCTCCTCTTCTGCACTTCTTTATCCAGGCCTAAAGACAGTGGCTTACCAAAACAGAGCTGGGATCTGGGAGGGGCTGCAGAATGGGCTGGAGGCTCTGCAGACACAGGGACAGTCATACGTGAGGAATGAGCCAAAGACAGTACAAGCAGACTCGTCACAGGAGGAGTGCACACAGAGGCCAGGTGTCTCCCACGCAGACGCTGGGGAAGACAGAGCTGATAGAGTGAGTGTTGGATGAACTACAGAGTATGTACATGAACATATATGCAGTTAGGACTGAGGACACACATGCACACATGCACATGTGTTCACTCACTGCCCACTGAGAGTCCTGAAGCAGCGATGCATGGCAGCAGAACAGACTCGTTATTCACATCTTGGCTTCTAACCACCTTTTCCCACTAAATAGTCCAGCTTCTACAGAGAAGCATCCAATCCCAGGGCAGAGCTGGGAAAATTGGAGACAATTCCCAAATACTTTGTTTTGTCCGAGTTCCCTGTGAATGACAGGAACATGATTAAGAAGATATAGAAGCCAGCTTGAGTATTTCACTGGCTAAATCAGGGACAATCCGAGCACCCAAATGAAAGATGGCAACCAATTACAACCTGCTAAATTAAAATGGGATTCCTCAAGTGTGTATGTATACTATATATATATATATATATATATATATATATATATATATATATATATATATATATATTAGCACTAAGTCAGGAAGTATGGAAGACTGGATGAAGAATGAACAAGTCATGGTCTTCAGGCATGGCATCCAAAAGCTTTTTTAATTATGAAAAGAGGGAACAGAGGAGCGTGGAGGAGTCCAGCAGATGTGCCTTCTGTCAGGCAATCAAAGTCAGCAGCATGCAGCAAGTGGAAACCATGAGCTGCCTGGTGGGACACGCAAGGGAAAAACCAATTCCATTTCTGGATATTCTGACCAAAGGGGCCCAGCCTGGATTTAATTGAGAAATGCACCAGATAAATCCAAATTGAAAACTACCCTAGAAAGCCAGGGGGCACTGAGGAGCTAGCTATTCCAAACTGAAAGAAACAATCGGAGGGTGTTTGTGCTCTGGATAAGGACTCTGTGGCTCTTGAGTGACATCTATGCAATGGATGGTGGCAACAGGCATGTGTGGATTCCCTGAAGCCAGTGGGTGCTGGGGAAGGACAGTGTACAGCCACTGCTCACACTGGGGTCAGTGGTGTAATCTGAACACGCGATGCTGAGTCCACGGGTCTGGGCAGGCCTGGAATTCTGCCTACCTCATCAGCATCCAGTGATGTTATAAAGCCGGCCAGGAGCCACACCAGATACAGTCGGGATCTGGGGAACCAATGGCTAGCGTCTCTCCCAGCCTCAAACACCCTGTTTCTTTGAGTTCCAGACTTGTTTTCCTCTGGGAGCAAGCCCTCCCCAGCTCTATGCTTTGGACTGGGGGTTGGATGGTTCTCAACACAGGCATGAAGCACACAACCTGGACGTGTAGCAGCCCATCCTCTGGCCACCGTGAAAGGTTCAAAGTTGATCCTGAGCCCCAGCGAGGGGGATGCAACTCTGAGGCCTGACTGAGCTCACACAAACTCTACAAACTGTTTCAGCGGCATCTCAGGCCTGCCCCTTTGCTCTGTAACTCCCAAAGGTCTCGAGGTCTTTTTGATTTCATCACAAAACAGCCTGTGAGCTGAGACAACTGGGTTTGTCCTTGCCACGGTGTCCTCACCACTGTAACAGGGTGCTGCTCACATCGGTGGGTTGTTCTGAGAATAAATGACAGTAGCCACACACCACGCTTTATACCATACCCACTGAGTGGATGCTCAATTAACTCTCAGCTGTCCAACTTTGGGGGTTGCAGTCCATGGATCCACACAGAGATAAGAGTGGCCCTCTGTATTGGGAGTGGCTTAACAGTGTGAGAATGGTAGAAGAGAAAGCTCCATGTTTTGCTATAAACCACTATTCTCTCAGGATTCCAAAATTTTCTGCATAGCCTAGCTACTCAATTCATATACAATTGGTTCCCATTCCATACTGGGTTGTTTATATAAAGATATAAAATGAATGAGCCACATCGCAGGTCCACCAAGTACCTGTTTCTCCCATCACAAGCCCAGACCTGAGCAGAAACACCTCTCAACTGTCTTTATTCTACTGCCATCCTGTGGCTGACCTGTGTTACTACAGCACCAAGACTTGGCTGCTGCTTGAAATCTGTGATCCTTGTCCCCAGTCGGGCTCCTCAGGGGGCAGCCAGCCCAAGGAGAAGGGTCCCACCAGTGGGACCAAGGCTGAGCATCACCAGTCTTGAATTGACTTCTGTTTGATGAACTTCAAGGACAGGTAGTACAGGAACAGGAAGCCGTAGCTGATGCCGATGACGATGAGGTAGATCGCATACAGTGGATGTGAGTTCAGGTCCATGGCACTGACCATCTGCAGACACAGACATTTGGTGAGTGCCCAAGGATGCTGTCCCCTCAGTAGCACTTGAATTTAGAACTCCCAGCCTTCGCTACGTACCGTGTCTCCGAGGATGGAGAAGGTGAAGTTGCCGATCTGTGTGGTGTAAAGGTATCCATTAAATTGAATCTGCATCAACCCTGAGAAGCACCACCGGAGGAACGAGAGCTTGGAGATCCATGCAGGCACTGAAGACAGCAAGAGCTATGTTATTCACATGGTCTCTGCTGCCCTGAGCAAGCCTCAGGGCAAGCCTTGGGCTGTGCCTGGAGAGAGGAGTCATGCTGGCTGTAGCCAGAAGACTTTTGGACCAAGGAGCAAAAGAGATGAGAAGTAGCAGCTGTGTCTGGGGACACTATGCTGGGAGGACCAAGGATGGGTGACTTACATGTTGGGTTGCTACTTATTCTGGACAGTCATTTCATTATATGCTTCATGTGCTCAGCTTCACAGGGTACTCAGACAGCATCACACTAGAGACCCTGACCCTGGGGAGCACTCTGCTGGGAGAGGAGGACCCTGACATGGGGAGCACTCTGATGGAAGAGGAGGAAGCGGCAAGTCCCACTCAGATGTCAACAGAGGCTGGCTGAGGAGAGGGTGTCAAAGCTGGAAAGTGGTGTATATAGAAAAACAGCCCCATGGGCTCCACAGTGAGAAGACAGAGGTACTGGAGGCTTCACAAGAGCTGGGAAGTCGGGGGCATCCGGAACTAGCAGCTCTGATAGGCTTTGAACAAGAGGGGACAGGAACCTGTCCCTCAGAAAGCTAGCTCTGCATAGGTGAACACTGCAAAAGCCACCAATTATGGCCAGACGATTATGGTGACTCTGGGTTCAATGATGAGGGCAGGTTTGGGTGACACCGAGGGAGTATTCAGGCCTGGCTCACTGGTGAATGTGGTGAGGGAGTCAGGTGACCTCTGGGTGTGCGTGATAGCTGCGAGGACGTGTTATCTGTCCCATAGTGCTCACTTAAGCAGTCACAGAGGCCTGCGCAAAGAGGGGGCTGAGCAAAGAGGGGGCAGGCCTCACCTATCCACAGGTTGTCCAAGTTTATCATGAAGCCAGCGGTGAGGTAGTAAGAGTTGTAGAGGGCGTTGCAGAAGAAGGAGGTCATGTGGAAAGTGGGCAGCATGGCGGAGGCAGCCAGGGCCATGGTCCTGCAGCAGAAGACCACCAACCACACAAGCATGAAGTGCAGAAGGAAGAGCTCAGGCACTGGCCGCAGGTTGGTCAGCCAGTAGATGGGCATTGCATAGATGATGACGTAGGCGCAGTGTTCCGGCAGTTCTCCCAGGACCTGCAAAGCACAGCCTTCACTGGGATGTGGAGCCAGCACCATTGTTTACTATTATCTGAAGTTGTTTTAAAGAGTAGCAAGGCCTAGGATGCCCTCAGTGAGGGGGTGGCAGGGAAGACCTCTGTCCCTGACCTCTCAGCAAGCTGCCACTGCAGGCACATTCCAAGCTGTGCTCCCTGGAGACGGCTGGTATACGCTCTGCTAATGCCCAGCCTGATGCCCCACCCTTCCTGCCCAGACCTCGTAGCTGTGTGGATTTGTGACTCATACCATCTCCTGAGTCTCCTCCCGGAAACACTTGCCTGGCCTGCTCAGGGAAGCTCGTACTGCTTGGTGTTGCCCGCTTCTAAAAGTACCATTTCTGCTGCACAGCCCTGGCCTTTCTGTGGATAGTTTAATGACTAGTAAGTCTCTGAAACTCTTCTAGAGACTGCATGGCTGACTGTTTCTGTAAAACTCTTTCTTTGCTGCAAAGTGTGCAGTGCCCTGCAGTGCTTGCTCCCAGCCCTGACCTTGGCAAAGAAATATGGACCAGCAGTGTACAACCCGTCTTCCAGTTCATAGTACAGCATCGATCTCTCCGAGTGACCTAGAGATGGGGGAGAAGGAAGTGAGTGGGTGAAGGTCATCTACAGTGTTACTCATGTTGCATCTCTTGTAATGTCATTGAAAGCAGGGACATGAAGCTGGGAGTCTTACTCAGTGGCAGAACACTTGCCCAGCCTTTACAAAGCTATGGGTTCAAACCCAGGCACCGCCAGAGAAAGTGGTTATACTTTCTGAATTTGTTTATATGCTGTGTAAATCACAGGCACAGGGACACCGTTGTACCCCAGGTATTTGGAGAGCTCCCCAGCACTGCAATAAGTCACTGACAAACACAAACTCTGCGTGGATGGAGAGTGCTAAGACACCATGATAGGCATGGTAATAATATCAATGCCGCGCACTAATATTAGTGTGCAAACTTTTAAAACAATCGCTGCACTCATTACACTATCATGATGAAATGGTCCCATAAAGCCATTGTCCCAAGGTGCGGGTGGAGGGGGGGGGAGGCAGTATGGAGGTTGGCCTCAGAGCAGCGCACGGGAAGGCCGTCCCACTGCCCCGCAGTCTGGTGAGGAGGGCAGGTGACACTCACATTTAGAGACGACATCCAGAATGACATTGAAAGGAATGAGCGCTCCTATCATGAACAGGAGGGCTGACATGTCCATGAAGGAGAGCTGCTTGGCATCATGTCCGTAGTAAAGAAACCCAATGATGAGGGACATCAGGCAAGCTTCTGCCCCATGGATGAGAAGGGTGGGCAGGTCCCGGAAATCATTGGAAATCTGACGACTGAAAGAAGGAAGGAAGGAAAGAAAGAAAGAAAGAAAGAAAGAAAGAAAGAAAGAAAGAAAGGTTATTTTTAAATTTTATTATTATTGTTTTGTTTTTTTTCGAGACTGGGTTTCTTTGTGTAGCCCTGGCTGTCCTGGAACTCACTCTGTAGACCAGGCTGGCCTCGAACTCAGAAATCCACCTGCCTCTGCCTCCCAAGTGCTGGGATTAAAGGCGTGTGCCACCACCTCTGGGCGAAAGAAATGTTAAAAAGAAACAACATATAAAACTCTATGACCTTATTACCTGAAGCCGTATCTTGTCTCTCGTACAATGCAATTCCCACGGAGCGTCTATGACAGCTCAGTGGGTGCTGACTGACTGTATGACCATTGTTTGGGGCTGTCTTTTTTGCTCTGGTTTTGAGTTGGGTTTGTAGCTCTGTAGCCCAGGGTGGCACTGAACTTGAGATCCTCTTGTCTCATCTCCTCCCCAGTACTGGCATTTCTGACTGGCACACACAGCAAATGACTTTTATCACCAGTGATGGTTTTACTTACAGAGAAAAGCCAAGTATGTCATAAAGATGTTGACCATGGTATGTCCCCTATTGGTAAAAGCCTCCATCCGGATAAGGTAATAAGGTGGCCATCCGGATAGACTGAACTAAATGAAGTGTAACCAAGCCAGAGTGCTCTGATCAGAGAGGAGGCAAAGTATGGCACTTAGGGTAAATAGCTGATTACTAAACTGTAGACCTGGTACCAGGTCTCGGTGTGTGTAGACCCCCAGAAAGCCCGAGTGCAGCATGTGGCTTTCACTGAGCATCTGCCCTTCCCAGGTCTGAGTGTCTTACATGACTGTTTCCATAATCATTGACACTAATGCAATTTTATTCTTGTTTAGAAAATAAGAGCATCGGGGGGATGCAGGAGGACTAGACTGGTCCTAGGATGTTGGTCCTAGGATGCTGGTCCTAGGATGCTGGTCCTAGGATGCTGGTCCTAGGATGCTGGTCCTAGGATGCTGGTTCTAGGATGCTGGTCCTAGGATGCTGGCTTTCAAACAGCTTCACCACTTGCTCCTTCACTTAGATTCCCCTCTGATGGGAATTCTTTTCTCTGATACTCAGAGGCATAGGAGGCGGGGACAGGGGTGGGGTTGGGGGGGGGGAGGATTTACCGGATCAGGGTGGAAAACTGCTGCATCATTCCGGGCAGCTCAGCTGCAGTTCCACAATCGGTGTCCTGTGTGAGGGTCTGGGTCTGGCTGTTGGGAACAGCATGTGGTCAGGGTGGGGGTGGGGGGCACCACTGGAGCTTCCCATCTGAGCGATGCTCGATGCTCCGGCTTCCCTCTGTACCTGACTGTATAGGTGCCTGTGCTGCACGCCTTTGCCTCAGCTTTCCACAGAAAGTCATCAAAACCTTGCACTTTTTCTAGGAACAAAGCTGCAAGTGACCGAGCCTTCTCCATGGTGGCCACCTCTTGTTCTTTGCTGCGCCTGTCGATGCTAGTCAAGTCCACTGTAAGCAGAAGATGCAGGGACATAGGCAACCTGGTCCCTGGAGTTCTCTCCACCCTCTGGGAAGGGACTGTGACGCAATGGTCAGAGCAGAAAGGCGGAGACCTGGTCCCTGGCCCTGCCTGATCTGACCACATATGCAGATGCTTTGGGAGGGCCTAGATCAGGAAGTGGCCAATAGCAGAGGCCCCAGTCCTACCCCACCCCACCCCACCTCTATCATTACAGAGACATTCCTAAAGTGGGCAGATGCCTTCAGGGCCAGATATGTCATTACAGGTAGACGCTGACTCTAATTTCAGAAATATATCTATATATGTCTGTTATTGTGAATTAATAATTTGGCCTCCCAAGTGGCCAGCGTGCTGGGGACCAGCCATGAACAGTGGCTTCCCCTGGGAGCCAGGTTGGCAACTGTCCTCTGCCTGTGCTAAGCTGTGCCCCAGGGAGGCTAGGGAACCCCACCCAGCTGGGGAACCAGGTTACTGAGGGAATCTGAGAAGACTCCCCCCTGCATGTGGCAGTCCCATCCTATAGCTGAGAATAGGCTCTGTCCTCCCTCCAATGCCCCCACAATGACAGAAAGCGCCAGGGCCAGCCACAACCAGAGCAGTGCTATCCCCTGAAGACTCCAGGACCATGCATGGCTGGACTGTCCTCTCCGTCACTTTCCCTCATCTGTATGCATTTCACAAGAGAAGATGTTTGGAGGGAGGGAGGGGCCTATAAACCACATAGGCTCCCTCTGTGCAGGCTAGAGCTCAAATGTTACATTTGGTGGGCACCCCGTGCCCCACATGAGCAGTTCCTGCACCCCATATTAGTGACAGCCACCTGCCTTGGGACTAGTAGACAAGGACCCTATCCCTACCTCCTCCAAAAGAAAACAGAAAAAAAAAAAAAAAAAACAAAACCTGTGTGTCTGGCATGGTCACTTAGTTTTGGCCAGCCCTCCAAGGCTCATTCAAACTTCCCCTGGGAGCCAGGTTGGCAACTGTCCTCTGCTCCCTTATCTGAGAACACTGGCCAGAGCGTGACACATGGAAGTCGGGATGGCAACCTGGGCATGAAAGATGACTTGTATGAGAGTGCATTGAGGGCATGAGTTCACAGGGCTGGGAAACGAGCCAGGAGCCTTTCCTCTTGGGAGAGCCAAGGATGCTGGGGTGACAGTGTGGGTGAATGACCAGAGTCAAGGCTGAGGGCCAGGCACAGCATTGGGAACGCTGGATCTGCTCCCACAGTTGTGTTAGAGCACAGTAAGGCAGGGCTGAGGTTCCTCAGCTCATCTGCAAAGATGGAGCTGACCTTGGCGTGACAGGAGACACCATGAGGGTTAGCACTTTGTCATCCTAGAAAACACCTGGGCTTTTCCTCAGCACTCTTCTCTTGATGGGTGTTTTATAGGCAGGTGTCCTGAAAAGGCCACTGTCCCCCATGAATGAAGTGGTTCATGGTGTTCTTTATGAAAGATTGAGTACCTGGGACCCCAAAGAAAGCTAAGTCAGTGACCTATGGAGCAGACTCATTGGCCCTGTCCTGGGCCCCTCTACCTGTGCTCTTTGGAGCACAAAGGTGTGTGTGTGTGTGTGTGTGTGTGTGTGTGTGTGTGTGTGTGTGTACATACACATATATAAAATTTCCCAAAGTCTGCATAAAGACCACAAGTGTCCAGATGGATCCAAGCCTTCTTGGATTATGTCCCCGTCCCACCCATCTGCAAACTTCTACCCCTTCCTGTCCTGTTCTGGACAAAGGGGCAATTTGTCAGAAGACTGCAGCACTCATGCCTTGCATTTGACCCTGGCAAACTGACCGGTTTCCCATGTTGCACACTACCACTCCGTCCTGGCTCCTCCTCGTCTGGGGGCATGCATAACAGTGTCTTCCCTAGATCTTTCCAGTGAATATTGTGTGCTTGTTTTGCTTTCTTTTGCTTGGAGGGGGTGTCAGCAAATGACTGCACGCCAGGTTCTAGGCCACTGCCCTTCTGCCCTTCCTCACTCACCGTAGAAATCGGCAGGGTTGCTATAGCGAGGACAAGGGTGGCCAATTGATGTGAAGTACTGCACCATGTGCTGCGCCGCCCCCAGGTAGATAGGGGTGCCAGATGTCATCAGAAGGACCAGGTCAAAGAGCCTGAAGATGTCAGATCGAGGCTGGTGGAGGGAGATGAGCACTAGCCGGTTGCCTTTGGCCAGGCGGGACAAGGTTCTCACCAGATTGTGTGCTGTGAAGCTGTCGAGGCCGGAGGTGGGTTCATCCAGGATCAGGATTCCTGGGGATATCGCACAGGGAACCCGATGACAACTCCACGGGGCAGGTTGTGGGCTCAAGTCCTTGCCCCTCAGGTTCCCAGGCCTCACCTGGGTTCCACAGGAGCTGCACCCCAATGCTCACTCGTCGGCGTTCACCCCCGGACACCCCACGTACGTATGTGTTGCCCACGCGGGTGTTGGCACACTGCCGCAGCCGCAGCTCCGCAATCACGTCTTCCACCTGAGGACAGGCTGGGCGTTATGAGCGTCCAAACTCCTTCACTTAATGCAAAGGAAGGCACTTTATTTTCCTGCAGCTTTGTTTGGAGCCCCCGGCCCCGCCCCCACGTCCCCAGATTCTGAGCAGATTCGCCCTGCAGAGCACACACTGTGGACTGGGAATCAGACCAGATACTTGGCTCCCCACTCACATGAAGCACCAGAAAAATCTTACACAAATAAACACACACTTAACACCCACTTGACAAGATGGGGGCGGGGAGAGGGAACCCCTGAGGCTAAGTACATTGGCACCTCAGCTGGGTTGGTTAAACTATCCAACTGGACTGGGTCTTCTGGCAAATCAGGGAAGTCTCAGACACCAGGGATATCAACCAGCCAACTGGTTACCCTTTTGTCTCGCTGGGCCTGAGAGAAGGTCCTGGGCAGGCGCATCTGGGCAATGAAAGTCAGAGTCTCTCTGACGGTCAGGTTGGGGAGCAGTTGGTCCTGCTGACGCACATGTGCCACACACTTCCTTATCAGCTGAGGCGTGCTGAGTTGCCCGTTTATCCAGATTTGTCCTGATTTCATCTTGCCACCATGGTCTCTGCCTGTGATCACGTCGAGCAGCGAGGCTCTCCCGCAGCCTGCAAATCCAAAGATATTCCTGAGGGCAGAGTTTCTGCAGGGCTTGCCCACCAACTGCTTCCCCCCCTCCCCGGCTCACTCTTGAAGCATCAGAGCTGCGCTTCAGAAGCAACCAAGCTCAAGGGAAGCCAACACTGTTCTTAGGTTTGGGTGGGACAGCCCAGCAGGTGCACGTTCAGGCTTTTTTTTTCCCCACATCCAACTTGAGTGGGTGGGGGCAGGCTGACAAAGAGGTTTCAGATAGGCTGGAGTCCGACTGCTACAAGCCTGCTGCTGTACCTGGTACTAACCAATGGCTTTCTCCCAAGTTGGGGCGAATTTCACTACAAAGTATAGCTATTTGTTGGTTGAAAAAAACCTTGGCAGCATCTCATCATGGTTTGGCTCCGAAATGGCTTTGTGGGAATGACTAATTTGGAGCATTCATAGACTGTCTTTGAAGAATTCAAAACTACAACCTACCCATTCTGGTGGTGCTAGCCTTTAATCCCAAGAGGGGAACCTTTGAGTTCAAGAGGGGAACTACAGAGTGAGTTCCAGGATGGCCAGGACTACACAGAGAAACTCTGTCTCAAAAACAAACAAACAACCCCCCTAAAAAACAAAAAGCAAAAACAAAAACAAACTACTACAACCTAGTTTGAGAAAGATAATCAGCAAGCAATGCATAGGGGCCCGTATCTGTACCCTTCTCTCATTTTTAAAAGCAGTGTTGTTTTCCTCTGCCTTACAAAGAAACATTATGATGGGTTAATGCCTATTAATTCGGAGAAGTGAGCATTGGATCTAGGTTCCAAAAGCATTCGATGGGGCTTTTACCCTGTATATAATTTTGTTATTATTTTGTGAAATGGTCTTACTATGTAGCCCCGGCTGTCCTGAAACTCACTATATAGACCCGGGTTGGCTCAAATACAACTGAGATTGCTGTGTCTCCTGCCTCTGCCTCCCAAGTGCTGGGATTAAGTGCACCACCATACCTGGCTCTCCTATAACTATTTTAACTGTGGGTGTGAACCGGCCTCAAGCTTGGAGAACACCCTCTAAGCTGGAGACAAAGTCTGTTTGGGTCTCCAGGGCAAGGTTTTGGTTCCCCACTGTGTAGGGTTTGTGGGATTAGTAGCTTTGTAGGCAAATGCCTGTAGACAGTATGTGACAATTCCTCCTTTCCATATGTCACATGCTGCCTGCAGTATCCACAAACCCAAGGACCTTCATATATAATCCCCTTGCTTAGTATCCAGAGCTGTGAAGAGCAGGCAGCTTGTTGGCTGCCTGCTGAGCATGCCCCATTCAGGAGAGAGAGAGAGAGAGAGAGAGAGAGAGAGAGAGAGAGAGAGAGAGAGAGAGAGACCTCAGCCCTGCTCCCTGTTCAGCCTCAGACTCTGTGAGCACAAAAGACTGCCAGCATTCACAGGTACCAGGGATCCTGTCAGAGGGCAGGAAGATCACATTCCCTAAGCAAAACTGTGGCAAAAGAACGGAGGCAGACTTTCTAGCAAAGAGTGCCTGGTGCATTTGGGCAAATGCTCTTTGCAGAGCCATGGCACTCAAGAGCCTTGTAATTTGCCGTCTCCTCAACAGGAACTTTATTAACTGCGAACGAAATCCTTTTGTATGGCTGATTCTACAGAACAAGCTAAATGCTTGGAGCTAATATTTTAGAATAATTTTTAAAATTATTATAATGGCTAGCATGCATATTCATATTCTCCCTGTGTGATAGTATTTAAAGTAATTAACATCGTGTCTAATGACTATATCTTTCTAAGAAAGCTTCAACAATTTCAGTCAAGTAATCTTGAAGCCAAGCAAAGCTGAACCTGAACCTGAACGTTATTCAGTGTAAATCCTGCTCAGCCTCTTGGAACTTCACTCTCCTAATTAAAACTCGGGGCTGCTGCTGGCGAGGGGGCCGTATGAATATGCATTCAACATCAAGACTGAGTAATGGCTCCTATGTCTCCCAGATGCCCCAAAAGACAGATCCAACAAGAAAAGCTATCAGACACTATAAGTCCAAATACCCTTTGCTTGTTTAGATCAGCATCAGCATCAGGGTCAGGGTCAGGGTCAGGGTCAGGGGCTGAATGAGTATGCATGTTGTTTCAGTTACAAAGTGCATTTACATATTGTAGCGCATTTGATCTTTGGTTAGACAGCAAACAACTCTATCAGAAGAGTGTAAAAGTTTGGAACAGATGTTCAAAGTGTTGAGCAATTTTTCCTTCTGGAAATGATTAATTAAAAGGGATAAAGTACGCTCTCTAATCCCGTGTAGAGGAATCCCAGGAAAAATCAAATGCAAGTGTAAGATCTGGTGCTGGACAAACTCCTGTCTTTGGGAGACTCACTTAACTTTTTTGGAGTTAGTGTTCTCACCTGTTAAATGTGTGTGTGTGTGTGTGTGTGTGTGTGTGTGTGAGCGCACGCACATGTTCTTACAAAGAACACTCTAGAAATATGGAGGACTAGATGGTTTTAAAATCTTTTTCCTAAAGCACTTCCGGACAGGAAGCGTATGAGGCAGAATTCAATATGAGACACAAACGGTGCCCCAGGCCCTCTCATCTATCTGCGAGATTCTGTGATTTCAGAGTTGACCGTGAAAGTGACTGCCTGAGAGAGGCACTTCAAGGATCCTCCCTCTTTGTAGGCGGTTGAAAGTTATGCTGACTCTGGAGGGGGCAGTGGTAGCTCAGAGCTGCCGAGTCATGGTCTGACCATGACCAGACTCTGGCTGTGCAGGAACAACCTGAGCAGGCACCTGTGGTTGGGGAGGTCTCTGAAAAGAACACCATGTTCTAAAGCTGCTTGTGTATTGTCTTAGTCCAGTGTGGACTGCAGGCAAACACTATGGCCGAAGCTGCAGATGGACTAGCATCTCACTCAGGGGCACACCACCAGCAGCATCCGGGAGTTGGGGGAGTGTGGGAGAAGACATTTGAACCCAGGTCTGTCTGACTCAGAACCTGTGTTCTCAGCCACTTTGCCATGTTACTTTGTTAGTCCAGAGTTCTGCACACAGTGTCCATGACTGAAGGGTCTTTTGAATCATGCAGAGAAAAAAAACATTGTCCCCCAACATCCTCTGTTGGTACCTGAGCTTCCTATGACGGCCAGCATCTGTCCACTCCTCACTTTGAAGTTCAGATTTCGGATGCCCAGATCACAGGAGTCTTGGTTGTTGTGAGACCTCCAAGGTATCTTGAACTGAGCCAGTTGCTCAAACCAGGGCACCTGAGAGGTAAGGTCCACCTGTAGGGAGAGGTTAGTGAGTCCTTGGAAAGCCAAACCACTCAGAGGGCTTCAGCAGCTTCTGCTGTGTTTTGTGTAACTCCTCACATGGCAGTGAGATTCCCACCGTCCTGTTCAAGTCTAGAGCTGTGGGGGTGGGTGACCAGAAAGCATGCGAAATATCAGAAAAACAGCAAGTGTTTGCCAGCTGCAAGTCACAGTAATCACTTTATATCATTGTCCCATCTACTGTTCACCGCAAACATATGGTGTGGGTACTGTTGTCTGTTTTACTGACCAGTTCAAAGCAATGAAAGAATTTACCAAGCCCATACAGTTTACAGTACACGGCAGGGCAGAGAGAGGTTACTTCGTGGATCATTCCTTTCTTTAGACTCACGAGCACAAGAGGACTAGCTTGAGACTCTGAAGCTCACCATGCCACTTGGGCAGCATGTGGTCTACCCCTGGGGAGGTGGGGGATCGGGAATCATTGAAATCTGACAAAGGTATTCCGGAGACCCTCCATGGTTGCCTTTACATTCTGGTTGTTTTATCAGCAATATCACAACATATTTTATAAAAATAGACCAGAGGTAGGTACTTGGATAGATAGATAGACAGACAGATAGATAGATAGATAGATAGATAGATAGATAGATAGATAGATGGATGGATGGATGTTAGATAGATGATTGATACATGGATGGATAGATGTTAGATAGATAGATAGATGATAGGTATATGATAAGTAGATAAATAGATGATGATAGATCTACGTGGATGAAATCTCAATAAACTGTCATTTACTTAAGAGCATGCTGTTAATTTTCTAGTTTTGATAATTACTATGTAGTTGGCAAGATGTTGACTTCAAGGGAAGCCAGACAAAGAGTGTCTCCACAAATACTGTGTTTTGCTGTATGTGTTTTCTACAGATATGTACATGCACTCGTGTGCGTGGAGCCTGGGGGAAATGGCATTGTCTTTAAACTCAATTGTTTTCTACTTTACTTTTGAGACCTGGTGTCTTGCTGAACCCAGAACTCACAGATTCAGCCAGCTGAATGATATGTAAGGACCCTCCTGACTGTAGGACCACGGACATGTGCCACCCAGACCAGACTGCCTTCTGTGGGTTCTGAAAATCTGAGTTCAGGCACTTCACTGAGTGGACCATCTCCCTGGCCCCTTTGATATCTGTCATCGAATATAGATACATAATATGTTTATATATCTATATCATATGTTTGTATATACACATATTTTATGTATATGGTAAACACATAATGTTACAAACATAAAGATATGTGTGTATGAATGTATGTATGAATGATTGATAGATAGATAGATAGATAGATAGATAGATAGATAGATAGATATTTAAAATTCTAAGTTATGAGTTCCAGAGACATTCCCCCAGGCCTTCACAGTGAACATTAACATCATCCTCACAAAGGGTTCTACCCTTTTCCAAACCTCTAGCTGCAGGTGAGGCCTGCACCTAGGATAGACTGAACTTCGTCCTTGGAGTTAGAGAACCTGCAGGGTGGGCTCACCCTTCCTTCCCCTGAACATTCCTCACTCTTCTCCCCTGAACCCAGGCATGTGGCCCTACCTGGTAGGTGAGATCTCTGACCTCCAGAGTGTTGGACTGGCCACTGTAGGTGAAGTACAGGCTGTTGTCACTTTCAGAGGAGAACAAGCTGTCCTGTAGGCCCTGCAGGGAGACATGACAGATGAGGGGCGTAGAAGCAGACAGGAGAGTGCCAGACAGGCATGGGTAGCTGTTGGCATTGTGGTCAAGATCCCACACTGTCAGCAAGTGTACAGCACGGCTCTGAGAAAAACATGACCATTGATGGGGGTGGCCTGGGCTTCTCCAGGACAGCTCCAGCCTCAGAGACCCACAGCCTCAGGCTGGCGCCTGGATCTAAGTGGCTTAAGATGGATGACCCTCCAGATTCCAGTGGGGAGATCTAAGCCGGGAGCCAGGAAGCCCTTGACTTTCGCTTTCTGAATCTGGCAGGACATTACCTAATGTCAAATAGATACAGCATGAGAAAGAGACAGACAACAGCAAGTTGGCTCTGGGTATCTGTGAAGATATTTCCGCCAGGGAAGTTTTATCGTATGTTGATAAGAAATTTTGTGCCTCAAAGCCCTTGAAAATCCTTCGGGGAAATTTCAGAGGAAGCCTTGCTGTCACCATCATCATTGCTATCGTCACTACCATCATCCCCAAATGACTATAATGCTGTCGTTATTGTTCAGGTGGTGGTATATTTGTGTTTCCAGTGTGACCATTTGATACATGTAGTCACGTATGAAGGCCAAATGCAGCAAGCACCTTCCCTGTTTCTCATTTCTTTGTGTTGGAAACCATCACATTCTTCTTTTCTGGTCTTTTGTTTTAAAAGTAAACATTTTATTTTGTGTGTATGACTGTTTGCCTGCATGCATGTATGTGCACCAGACACATACCTGGTACCCTCAGAGGTCAAAAGAGGTCACTGGGTCCTCTGGACCTAGAGTTGTGGGTGGTTGTGAGCCATCTGTGTGTGATGAGAATGGGGCCCAGGTATTTTCAGGTGCTCTTAATGTTTGAGCATCTCTCCAGCCCCATTCTCTGATCTTTATTTAAAAAAAAAAAAAAAAGCATTGGTATAAACTATGCTCACCCCACTGTGCTTCAGAACACTAGACTTTATGTCTCCTATCTCATTTTGATGCCCAGGATATCAGAATATGACTGTCCACCATCCCCTCCCCTGTAATATAATTCATCTCTCTGAAGTAGTATATTGGAGATATGGTGTGTGTGTGTGTGTGTGTGTGTGTGTGTGTGTGTGTGTGTGTTGGGGAATCAAATCCATTGCATCGAATATGCTAGGCCAATCACAGTACTGACAGAACCTTAACATCACATCCAGGGTCCCTGGAGTTTCTTGTTTTCAAATCTTTTATCTTTAGGAGAGATCTTAGTTACTTGCTAACTTTAGGAGAGATGGGAATTTGTTCCTAGACTCTTGTACTGATACAAAGTTTCCGTTGGCTTCAGGGGTGGAGGGGCCCCTGAGGGAGGAGCTCTCAGGTTACTGCTATTGTGACTAGAGAGGTGTGAAGCCCTGGGGGTTTAAGTGCCCAGCTCAGCCACTCTGACTCATCCATACCCACTGACTCCGCCCATCATGGGTTTCCAGGCACCTCATAGACAGCTTCTGAAAGGAAAAAGAAAAGAAAAGAAAAAAAAAAAGAAAGGAAAGAAAAAAATCCTGGCTGGCTGGTGGATGACTTCTGTTCCATTTTAAAATATTTTCCTTGGCATCCAGGAAGGATTTGTTAGACTCTTCCTGAGGTTTTGACAAATCCTCTCTATTTTTCAAATCCTTAAATATCTATTCGGCTGACACTTTAATCAGCATGACTGTCAGAACATCATTTGAATTTGTGACAGGTGACACCCTAAAAAAGTGAAAGCGGGTTTATTTGTAGGTAACCAGCATGGCTCCTGCTGGGCTACAGTGTAACATCTCCTTGTATTAACTTCTGGTTACATTCCTGAGTCAGAAGCACAGACACCCTGGGAGAATCCAGAGGGCACAAAATGGGAAAAACGTACAGAAAACGGTGGCTGACCGGGACAAAAATGGTAAGTCTCCCGCCCAAGGCACATGCCTGGCCCTCTGTTGACCCCTGCAGACATGATCTCACCTGCCTCTGCTAAGGGCCCAGGCTTTCCTATCTCTGTTCCTGTCCATGGTGTGAGGAGGCTGTGGACCATGGGCCCTGCCGCTCTGGTATTCAATGCCAGAATTCCCTGTGTAGATATCCCTGATCTCCTCCCTCCTCCTAGGCCATCTTCCTGAGTATGGGCGGTGCCAGTCTCTGGAGAAGGCCTAACTAGAATGTGAGTAGAAAGAATGTGTGGTCACCATCTGAGTTCTTTGTAGAGTGAGATGCTGAGTGGGCAGAGAAGGGGATGAAAGGCTGGAAGCCAGCTCCTCAAGAAACACTCAGTTTTCTTAATTTGCACACAGAGATGAGAGGTTGGAAACCACTGGACAGTTTTTAGCTTGACTGACAGCTTTTAAGTATGAAGGCACAGGGCATGTCAGTATCATTGGTTGTTTTCCCCAAGAACCACAGTTGTCAGTTGTGGGCTATCACAGGGAATGCACAACAGTGGGACCTCCCAGGAGGAACTTGTACATGGCAGGACCTAGGCACACTTTTGAATATAGAATTCTGACAGCTCAGTGCCTCTTTAGTTGTGGTGATTATCTGAAGGGAAAAAGATCCTACCCGTGCCCCAAAGCTACCACTGATTTTATATTCTATTCAGGAAGTGAGCATCAGAGTTCCAAGGGACAGACGCAGTAGGCGTTATTTCCCCACAGATGTCTGCCTCGTGGGGAATTCTGACAGCAGAGTTGGCTGCTGCTGTGGTAGTAGGATTGGTCAATCCCAGGCAACCCTGTCTCGCCTAGAATAGGGGACTATGGCTTCCCTGTTGGATGTAGCCGTTCTGTTCTGGTCTTTCTTTCCAGAAAAGTGAGTGGGGTATAGAAGCTGGGATGGAGTTCTCTGCTCAGTCTTCTAATAGTGCTCTTCTGCACCAAAGCCTGCCTATAACACCAGTCAAAGGCCATTTATCAAGCAAACATTTCTCTGGTTAGATGAGGAAGGAAGTCTAGGAGCTCTACTTCCTGGCCACCCGGCTGCTCTACGTTCACTCCATCTCTCTCCCAGATCATAAGATTGCAAGCATACAATTCTTTTTTTTTTTTTTTTTTTTTTTTTTTTTGGTTTTTTCTTTTTGGTTTTTCGAGACAGGGTTTCTCTGACCTGGAACTCACTCAGTAGACCAGGCTGGCCTCGAACTCAGAAATCCGCCTGCCTCTGCCTCCCAAGTGCTGGGATTAAAGGCGTGCGCCACCACCGCCCGGCGCAAGCATATAATTCTGTCGCTCCCAAACAAGCGATCAGTTGTCACCTCACCGCTGTCTCTTGACTACCACTGTGGTTCTTGGTCTGACGGTCACGGTCACATGGGCCAATGCTCTGTGATGGAATGTCATTTGGAAAACATCGATTCCAGTCATTCACAGGAGCATGTTGCCGGGTGGGAAGTGACCTCAGAGGCCTCCTGGCTGCTGAACCTGTCCCCTCAGCCTGCCAAAACTGAGGAGATAGGGCCCTGCTGCCCCATTCCCATTCTGCCTGAAGTCCAGGTGGTGAATTAGGACCAATCCTGTGGTAAGAAAGAAAGGTCAGTTTCACCCTGCTCCACCCCGGGACTAGGTGGTTAAGCTTACTCACGGAAGCATCCTGAAGCACCGTCCCGCTCCACAGCTGGGCCTCCTCGTTGGTCTCAGCCATGACCTGTGGTGTTTGTGCCCTTTGTGTGGCTCCTGAGGCCTTCTCTGTGGCTGGGCTCTCTGTGTCTTTGCTCCTTAGAGCTGGGACACTTGAGCCCTCCTCTGTGCCAGCCTCTCTCCCAGCATTCCTCTCTGGCAAGCCCTCCTATAAACACACGGTGTGTGTTCTGCCTATTGTCGAGATAAGGACACTCTGGCTAAAGGTACATCAGATAATGGTCAAATCATTGGCCAAATTGGTGAACTGTTGTCTCACGAGGACTCCAGGGCTGGGTAGAAACAGACAGGGCACTCCCATTGGCTCCTCAGTTAAAGCTGCTCTGGAGCTGGACAGGCTATTAGAAAATTCACCTGCATTTGCTTCCTGCTGGTCATGAATGAGCTGCCCTTTCTGAGTCCAGAGGGAGCCAGAGGGCCTCACATCAACAGAGGGTCTCAGAGCTCCCTGGAGGAAGGCTCGGTTACAGGCCCGGAGGCTCGGCACAGCTTAGGTGTCCTGCATGTGTCCTTCAGAGTCAGGTAAGGGGACCCCACAGCTGAAAGCTGTGATGCCTTTTCCCACCAAATGGGCAGGTGGCCTGTGGGCTTTGGGCTGCCTGTCTAGCACATCAGGGTGGAAGTGGACAGTCCGTGGCAACAGTGACTAGCTCCTCCCCCTGCCCAGGGCCTAGACATTAAAACATGCCCTGCCTGAAGAACTTGTTGCTTCTCACCAGTTTCTGCTATACCCCTTCCTTGGCTTGTTCACCACCTGCCATATGTAAAAGGAGAAGACTCGGAAAGTGGGGGTGCTGGGGGCACAAGGTGGAATGAACTCTGCTGAAGGAATGCAGGGTTCACCTCAAGAATAAATAGTGTGCAGAATGCCAGCTCTCAGCCCAGAGACCCAGTAATCAGAGCAGCTAATGGGAGGCACGCTCCTTGGGTGGTGGCCAGCTTGTCATTACACCTCCAAAGACCACAGAGTGTGACATAAGGCTGAAACAGAGTTGTCGACTTGTCCAGGAGCAACTGGGATGGGGTGGGGCTGGCGGCGGGGCTGGGAAACAGGGTCTGGCCCCTTTCAGGATCCCACTCTGTCTTTGCCCTTGTGGGATTTCCTTTAAAGCAACCGTGTTGGGCCCTGGTGGGACATCAAATCATGGCAGCAGAAGTGGGACAGGCAAATCCTCAAAGATGTTTCCTTGTACATGGAGAGTGGCCAGATCATGTGCATCCTAGGAAGCTCAGGTAAGCGCCGGGGGCCCCTGTACTTCTAAGGCAGACTCTGGGAGGTTTCAGATCGGTCTAAGTGCAATGTTGAAGAAATAAGTTTAAGTTGTAGAGACAAGGCCATGCATTTAGCATTTGAACAAAATCTAGTAACTTGTCTGACTGTGAATAGAACCTGGTACCAAAGTGAAACCTTGAGAAAAGCCCCTGGGAAGAGTGGAAAGTCCTGACGAACATGTAAGTGCTTCCTTTGCTTGTTTGACTGACCTTGGTGCTGGAGTTCAAGCCCAGAGCAACAAAGTCCCAGCTGTATTCTCTCTCTCCACTCACTGTTCTCCTTCTGGTCACCCCCTCCTGCAGTATTTTACCCCGTCCCTCCTCCCCTTCTTCTCTGAGAGGGTGGGGATCCCTCCTGGTTATCCCCCCACCCTGGCATACCAAGTCTCTGCAGGGCTAGGCACATCCTTTCCCACTGAGGCCAGACAAGGCAGCCCAGCTAGAAGATGTACAGGGAATAGCTTTTGGGACAGCCCCTGCTCCAGTTACTCAGGACCCACATGAAGGCCAAGCTGCACATCTGCTACATATGTGCAAGAAGGCCTAGGTCCAGCCCATGTATGTTCTTTGGTTGGTGGTTCAGAATCTGAGAGCCCTAAGGGTCCAGGTTAGTTGACTATGTTGGTCTGGACAGTTCCTAACCCCTTCAAGGTCAGCCACCCAGCTGTGTTTTCAATTGGTATCTCCACATCTGGAAAGTTCTTGTCAAGGTGTTTATCAGGCAGGACTAAACTCCGATTCCCGAGTTAAGCACCACACACACTGCACTGAGACTACTTGTGTGTATTTCCCATGTCCTGTTCTCCCTTTCAGGAGAGATTTTAACCTTTGAACCTGACTTCCATGTTTGTTTTGTGTTCTTCCACTAATCAGTAATTATCCTCTGAGGGGTTTCCTCCCCTGTTCCTGCAGACCCTATAGCTGTAAATTCTCCTGTCTCCAGCAGCTGAGAAGGTGTAGGCTGGCCCAGAAGAGGAGCTCTGGGTGCCATACCTCAGTGTTCACAACAATGAGTTATCCTGAATATATTCATTTAAGGATTAGATTCACAGAACTCTCTTGATTGAGCAGCTGCTTGTAAATTGTGGGCATTTAACTGTCCCCTTGCCTTGCTCTTTCCTAGAAACAGGAAGTGTAAGTCTGTGGTGAGAGTGAGGTGTGGCACTGTTTTGATATAGCTAAGGGTGAGTCCCAAAGCTCTGCGACAGAAGTTTATTCTTCCTCTGGAAAGGAGAGGCCTGGTGCTCTAGGAAGATGGAGGAACATGGGGTAGCCCTCTGAAGAGATGAATGTAGTTTATGCAGCATCCAAATGGATTCTCACCAGAGAAAGTTGATATAAAAGAAGGCCTGATATCTGAATCCCCCTGGCTTCTGTCTCATCCTGCAGCAGCTTGGTACCCGTTGTCTCACAATGACACCATTCATGGTGTCAACGCAGCCAGAAGGCCAAACACATGAGGCTATCCCATTTGAACGCTAAGTCTCCAAGACTGTAGGCCAACACACACACAGACACACAGACTGACAGACACACATACATACACACATAGACACACAGAGACTGACACATACATACACCATATACATACATGGATACACAAGCACACACCATACACACACAGATATACATACACATAGACACCCACACACCATACACTATACATACACACACCACACACAGACACACACACCACACACACACACATAAAGCATTCACATATACAGATACACACACCACACACATACACACACTTCTACAAATACCCAGTCTCAGGTGTTTTCCAATAACAATAACAAAATGGATTCAGAGCTCCAACCTCGAATTAAATCCATGAGCGTTCATCCAAGCACAGCTATATGACATTAGATGAAGATTAAATGGGATAACAACAACAATAATAGATGACAATTAATTCACTGACTGTCTTAGTCTAATTGGGTTACCATAAGAAAACAACCAGGTACTAGGTGACTGAGAGGCATGGTGGGATGCTTATATCATGATGGACAGTAAGCAGAGAGAGGAGTCAGGAAGATACACCCAAGGAGCACCCCTGAGGAGCACCTCCGAGGAGCATCCTGAGGAACACTCCCAAGGAGCACCCCTGAGGATCCAGTGACCTACTTCTTCCAGCTAGTCATCCCTCCTAATGCTTCCAGAATCTCCACAAGTAGTACCAGCAACTGGGGGTCTAAGAGGCTGGGGCGGGGGGTATTTTATATTCAAGCCAATAACAGCTGGCTTCTTCAGAAGCAGTTATTTTCTGGCTCTAATCTCACATAATGGAAGAGTTGTGGGATTTCTCTTACATTTTTGTTAATTAATCAAATTACTTTGTGTGTGTGTGTGTGTGTGTTTTATAGGAGGTTGGATCAAGTGTTCTAAAACTGAACCATTCCCCCAGCCCACAATTTATTTTTTTCTCTTATTACAAGAAAATAGTTTTATGCCTACACTTTCATTTCAGGCAGTTTACAAATATACTGACTGTGATAATAAGTCTTCTTTGCAGTGAGGAAGCTGAGCTAACACTCCTAAATACAGGTGGGAAGACAACAACTACTAAAGTTTCTCCACATGAACTATTCTCTTAATGTCATGGAAAAACGATTGCAAACAGCCTACACAATGTGCGTGGGCAGAAAAGCCACGGAGTAAGTCTTGTGAACAGTGATGTGTAACAAACAGTGTATTGTCAACATTTACAGGATGCACGCCACAAACAATGACTTCTGGAAGTCCCTTCCTTTTAAAGGATACACTTGTGCTCCTTTCTGTCCCACACTACCTGAACATGCGTGTTAATCCCAAGTTTGGTCACACATGGTTTAGACACAATGGTAAGAACTTGTCTTTGGACCCCTCACAGCAAAAGCAGTTTCTACAAAACCCTTGGATAGAAGATCTTCTCTCTGGTCCTGTGTGAGCTGCTTAGCTTGGCAGAATTCCCTGGCTCTCCCTAGTGGTTCAGAGCCTCCTGACTGTGTTCTTGCTAGTAGTCTGCTTAGCAGCCTTGCGTAGGAATTGCTGGGAAAAGTCTGTCCTGTCTCCAGGGCTTCTGAGACCCAGGCTAACCTGTGTGTGATGTGACCTTGGGAAAACAAAACAAAACAAAACAAAACAAACAAACAAACAAACAAAAACCCAGAAGCATTTCCTCTGTCACCTCAAGTACCAGGCAGTTGCTTCTCTAGAACTCTACAGGAATGTTTGAGGTAGTGACTGGCTGGCTATAGCCAAGGTTCTTGGTGCAGGCTGAGGTTGCTTTCCACATGGGCCACTATGCCTGTGTCCCTCAAACTCTAATATTTGTGAGAACTTGTTAAAAATCAGAGTCACATTCAGTAATTCTGCAAGTCCACGTCTCTCCCCTCTCTCCCCTCTCTCCCCTTTCTCCTCTCCCTCCCCTCTCTCCCCTCTTTCCCCTCTCCCCTCTCTCCCCTCTCTCCCCTCTTTCCCCTCTCTCCCCTCTCTCCCCCCTCTCCCCTCTCTCCCCTCTCTCCTCTGTCCCCTATTTCTCTCCCCTCTCTTCCCTCTCTCTCCCTTCTCTTCTCTCTCTCCCTCTCTCCCCTCTCTCCCCTCTCTCCCCTGTCTCCCCTCTCTCCCCTCTCTACCCTCTCTCCCCTCTCTCCCCTCTCTCCTCTCCTCTCCTCTCCTCTCCTCTCCTCTCCTCTCTCCTCTCTCTCCTCTCCTCTCCTCTCCTCTCCTCTCTCCTCTCTCTCCTCTCCTCTCTCCTCTCTCTCCTCTCCTCTCTCCTCTCCTCTCCTCTCCTCTCTCCTCTCTCTCCTCTCCTCTCTCCTCTCTCTCCTCTCCTCTCTCCTCTCTCTCCTCTCTCTCCTCTCTCTCTTCTCTCCCCTCTCTCTCCTCTCTTCCCTCTCTCCCCTCTCTCTCCTCTCTCCCCTCTTTTCCCTCTCTTCCCTATCTCTCTCCACTATATTCCCTCCCTCTCCCCTCTTTCCCTCTCCCAGCGCCCTCTCCCCTCTCTCCCCTCTCTGCCTTCTCTCCCCTCTCCCCCTCTCTCCCCTCTCTCTCTCCCCTGTCTCTCCTCTCTCCCCTCTCTCCCATCTCTCCCCTCTTTCTCCCCTCTCTCCTCTCCCCTCTCCCTTCTCTCCCCTGTCTCCCCTCTCTCCCCTCTCTCCCCTCTCTCCCCTCTCTCCCCTCTCTCCCCTCTCTCCTCTCCTCTCCTCTCCTCTCCTCTCCTCTCCTCTCCTCTCCTCTCCTCTCCTCTCCTCTCCTCTCCTCTCCTCTCTCCTCTCTCTCCTCTCCTCTCTCCTCTCTCTCCTCTCCTCTCTCCTCTCTCTCCTCTCCTCTCTCCTCTCTCTCCTCTCCTCTCTCCTCTCTCTCCTCTCCTCTCTCCTCTCTCTCCTCTCTCTCCTCTCTCTCTTCTCTCCCCTCTCTCTCCTCTCTCCCCTCTCTCCCCTCTCCCCTCTCTCCCCTCTCCCCCCTCTCCCCCCTCTCCCCATCCCTCCCCTCCCTCCCCTCTCTCCCCTCTCCCCACGCTCTCCCCTTTCTCCCCTCTGTTCCCTCTCTCCCCTCTGTCCCCTCTCTCCCCTCTCTCTCTCCCCTCTCTCCCCTCTCTCCCTCTCTCTCCCCTGTCTCCCCTGTCTCCCCTCTCTCCCCTCTCTCCCCTCTCTCCCCTCTCTCCCCTCTCTCCTCTCCACTCCTCTCCGTTCTCCTCTCTCTCCCCTCCCACCCCTCTCTCCTCTCTCTCCTCTCTCTCCTCTCTCTCCTCTCCTCTCTCCTCTCTCTCCTCTCCTCTCTCCTCTCTCTCCTCTCCTCTCTCCTCTCTCTCCTCTCCACACACCGATCTCGCCTCTCCAATCTCCTCGCTCACCTCTCACACCTCGCTCTCCTCTCTCTCCTCTCTCTCTTCTCTCCCCTCTCTCTCCTCTCTCCCCTCTCTCCCCTCTCCCCTCTCTCCCCTCTCCCCCCTCTCCCCCCTCTCCCCCCTCTCCCCTCTCTCCCCTCTCTCCCCTCTCTCCCCTCTCTCCCCTCTCTCCCCTCTCTCCCCTCTCTCCCCTCTCTCCCTTCTCTCCCCTCTCTCCCCTCTGTTCCCTATCTCTTTCCCCTCTCTTCCCTCTCTCTCCCATCTCTTCCCTCTCTCCCCTCTCTCCCCTCTCTCCCCCCTCTCCCCTCTCTCCCCTCTCTCCCCTCTCTCCCCTCTCTCCCCTCTCTCCCCTCTCTCCCCTCTCTCCCCTCTCTCCCCTCTCTCCCCTCTCTCCCCTCTCTCCCCTCTCTCCCCTCTCTCCCCTCTCTCCCCTCTCTCCCCTCTCTCCCCTCTCTCCCCTCTCTCCCCTCTCTCCCCTCTCTCCTCTCCTCTCTCCTCTCTCTCCTCTCCTCTCTCCTCTCTCTCCTCTCCTCTCTCTCCTCTCCTCTCTCCTCTCTCTCCTCTCCTCTCTCCTCTCTCTCCTCTCCTCTCTCCTCTCTCTCCTCTCCTCTCTCCTCTCTCTCCTCTCCTCTCTCCTCTCTCTCCTCTCCTCTCTCCTCTCTCTCCTCTCTCTCCTCTCTCTCCTCTCTCTCCTCTCTCCTCTCTCCTCTCTCCTCTCTCCTCTCTCCTCTCTCTCCTCTCTCCTCCCTCTCTTCTCCTCCTCCTCCTTTTCCTCCTCCTCCTCCTCTTCTTCTTCCTTCTTCTTCTTCTTCTTCTTCTTCTTCTTCTTCTTCTTCTTCTTCTTCTTCTTCTTCTTCTTCCTCTCTCTCTCTCTCTCTCTCTCTCTCTCTCTCTCTCTCTCTCTCTGTCTCTCTCTGTTTTTTGAGACAGGGTTGCTCTGTGTAGCCCTGATCATCCAGGAACTCACTCTGTAGACCAGGCTGGCCTCACACTCACCAAGATCTGCCTGCCTCTGCCTCCCTAGTGCTGGGATTAAGGGTCTGGGCTGCCACTGCCCCACTGCCCAGCAACCTGCATTTTTTCTCAACTTGAATTTTTCCCACTGCATTTATTTATGCATGTGTGTATATGCATGTGTGTATATGCATGGGCAAATAAATGCCGTGGCGTGTATGTGGAAAGTCAGAGGACAACTTTTGAGAATTCAGTCTCTCCTTTCACCTCTAGTACTGAACTCGGGTCCTCAGGCTTGGCTGCAAGCACCCTTACCATCTGAGCCCTTTCTTATAAAGAGCAAATACGAAGGTTCTTCAGACCTGGATTCCAAGAGCAACAGAACTAGTTTCTTGTCACAAAATCTATAAGACACTTCCATATGGTGTGTGGCCTCTTTTACTAGGCTTGTCCCAGTTCACTCAAAGGATAAACTGGAAAGATTTATTTAGACCCTAGAATTTTGATCCCAGGGGCCATGGAGAGGTGCAGTTAGGATCCCATTGAGGCATAAAGGGTCTGGAGAAGTGCCCCCATTCTCATCGTGCAGAGGCTCCTCCAGGGCCTTCTCTTGTCGCCCCTAGGCTCAGGGAAAACCACGCTGCTAGACGCCATCTCCGGGAGGCTACGGCGCACTGGGACCCTGGAAGGGGAGGTGTTTGTGAACGGCCGCGGGCTGCGCAGGGACCAGTTCCAAGACTGCTTCTCCTACGTCCTGCAGGTAGGCGTCTCCCTGGCCCTGGCCTGCCGGGGCTCTGCCTCCCTACCCACCATCACCCGGAGTTCCAACGACCCTGATGTCCCCTTTCCTGCAGAGCGACGTCTTTCTGAGCAGCCTCACTGTGCGCGAGACGCTGAGATACACAGCGATGCTGGCCCTCCAACGCAGCTCCGCGGACTTCTACAACAAGAAGGTACTTGAAGTTAAAGCAAAGTGAAGGCCAATTCCCCAAGGGACAAGACCAGGTGCCTCAGCAGCTCTTCTTCCGGCTGCCTCCTGGTCCTCCCATTTTTTTATCTTTGTTTTCACGCTTGTATTCTCCTCCACCTCTGCCATCCTAAGTGGCAGTTACATGAGCTGTCTGAACATCTAAAATGTGACTACTCCAATTCAAGCCTGGTTTGTTTTAATACCTCTGGTCCCATCCTTCCATCATGTGGCTTCAGGGGATCCAGTTCAAGTAGTCGGTGTGTTACCCACTTACCTGTCTTGTCTTTCTCGGGCTTCATGCAAAGCAGACTAAATTTGTTTCATTAAGGAAGAAACTATGGAATCATTTTTCATCTAGGTTTGTTTGTTGACCACACTCATTTTGCAAGTAGCTGTAAATAAACCCACCTTGACCTTAGTTGGAAACATTTCTTAGTTCAGTCTGGACTGTGAAGGCCTTGGAACTGCCTGGGAAAAAATAGCAACAGGCAGGGCTGTCGCCAGCAGCAGCATGCACAGCTTCCTGGGAAGCAGGTAGGCATCTGACCGTACTCTTGGGAAAGGGAGCAGGCTGCTTTTGTTTGAGAATCCTGGACAACTCTGGGAGGCAGTTAGCTGTAGGTAACCAGCCCCCACATAGCCGTGCCTCAGCTGTCTCTCCTACTAAGGTTACCCAGAGAGCTTAGGGGTATTACATGTGTCTTGTCTCTGGTGTCTTCTCTGGCTGGCATTCAGCAGGCTTGTGTAAATACAATATCTCACTTATGTCTAATATTAGCCAGGGAAGGGGAGCTTCATCTCCACTCTGTGGGAAAGACCCATGCTCTCTAACTCCATACTTCCTTGGGAACCCTATGGTCTGAGAGAACACCTGTACTCTCCTAGGAGATGGTTGTGCAAAAACACGTTCACATGGCTTGGTGGGCCTAGCCGAGTGACAGAGGAAGGGACAAGCCACGAAGTCCCTCTGCCGCTGTCTCTCTGCTTGTGTTAGTAATTTCTTAAAATCTAAAATGGTAGGAGAAATTTTTTGAGAAGGGAAATGGAGAGATGGCTCTGTAGATAAGTGGCTAAGAGCACTGGCTGTTTTTTTTTTTCAGAGGACCAACCAGGGTTCCATGCAGAGCACCCACATGTCAAGCAAAGCTCAGCTCTAGGATTCTTCGATCTGATTCCAAGAGGATCGTGCTAGCGTTCTGACACACCCTGGCCTCGTTTCTCCTTCACATCATCTGTAGGCCAGGGCTTCATTTACGCTGGTGACTCTGGCTTCACTTCTCTGAAACTCTGCTCCAAAAGTTACCTCTCTTTTCCTGCACTCTTACTGCGGCTCCTTTTGAAAGAAATGTGCCGGTTTCTCTTTTCATTTTGAAAGGGACACAATCTCATTAAAGGTAGCTGAGAACAAATTCTCGGCTCTGTTATTATTTCAGTCTCAGCTCTGCTTCCCCCAGGGCTTCCTGCAGACTTGGGGATCGAGGAAGGAGAGAGGTAGAAAAAGAGATTTCCAAAGGTCTCTGGAGGCTGCTGTAAGCTGGGGAAGGGGAGACGGGGCAAGGGCAGCCTTCTCAGCAAGCCAGTCAGGATTGTTTTGGAATGTTATGGTGTGGAGAGTCCCAAGTAAGAAGCAGACTGCAAGAGCTGCAGGGTAGGAGACCGAGGAGGATTGGTGGGAATTAGAAGGCTGGATGCAGAGCTGCGGATTATACGTTGGGGGCTCTTTGAAGTTTCTCTAAGAGATTTTAGTAAAGATTAGAATGGCTTTTAATTACTTTTGGAAGCTGGATTATATTCCTTTGATGTAAAACCACACTGTGATTGGCCACTTGAGCCTCCAGGACTTATTTGGCTTACAAAGGGGACATGAGAGCCACTTTAAACCAAATTGTTTTTTTTTTCTAAAGTGCAAAAAATGTTTATGATAATAAAATTTCAAAACTCAAATACTTATCATAATCTGTCATAATTATGCCTCCTGGACACTTTTCTGTTGCAAAAAAATAAGCATTTTTTGTCTCTCCAGGGACTTAAAACTTTTACTTAAATCTGACCTATGTATTATATATTAAACCAAGGTGGATCTTACTGTAATGGACTTTTCTCCCTAGGGTATGGTGAGTCTGAAAGTGACCCTTGTACTCTAGAGAAGTGTTATCTCTCCTGGGTCATCACCAGCCCATAAACTGAAGTCTCAGCCATAGAAACAGGTGGCAGCCCTAGGGTGTTGTGTCTCTTACAGGTAGAGGCAGTCATGACAGAGCTGAGTCTGAGCCACGTGGCAGACCAAATGATTGGCAACTATAATTTTGGGGGAATTTCCAGTGGCGAGCGGCGCAGAGTCTCCATTGCAGCCCAACTCCTTCAGGACCCCAGTAAGTGGGACTCAAACTTGTTACCAGATACTAGTAAGGTAGCCTCCATGTGTCCTCAGTGCTTCAGGCTCTTTCCCCACAGTTCCCAGTGAGAAATGGTTTGTGATTGATATCCCTGAGGTTTTGAAAATGTTCATGATAATCAAATTTCATAGAGACCCTAATTTTAGGAAATGCTATGTAGTTCATTTCCTGGTGAGGGTCTGTAATCTGGGAGACAGTCAGCTTATCACATTTCAACCTTACGATAATTTGAAAGCGATACACACTCAACTGAACTTTGAACTTTGACCCTTTCTCAGACTAATGACAAACGGTGGCACATTCCCTCAAGATGCTGGGTAGCAGCAGTGAGTCCATGAGGAAAATGACTGGCCCTACAGTGTGCTATTACCCAGCTAAGATTCTCAGTAGGTTGGGTGTATTAAATGCATCTTCAGCTTATACCATGTTTCCCCTTAACCATGGGGTTACTAGATTATTCAAAGTTAGGACTACCATCACAAAGACCATTTGCACTCAACTTCTCTTAAGAGTATCCTGTTTGTGTATCTGTGGTTCACCAGAGCCTTTCATGAATATGAGGCTCACCCTGTCCATGCTGACTTATGAGAATAGGACCATTGTGCCCCATAAGGAAGGCCAGTGGGTTCTGGAATGACTAGAAGTGTATATGAGTTGGCCGAGTGTATTTGCCATGGGGAAGAGGTTATCAAGGTGAGGTAGCCAGTCCTCTGCCTCCTCTGGCCTGGTTTGGTCATTCTCCCAACTTGACAAACCTCATGCTCCTTTGAGAGGGCATTTTGCAACTGGATTCTTTACCCTGTACTAGAGTAAGCCTGCCTCTTCTGATGATGCTTGGTCAGGAGATGATAAAAAGGCCTTTGTCACTTCATGGGTGGACATGGGATACAGTTGGAGCCTCTGAAGACCCCAGCAATGCCGGTCCATGCACTGACACTTCAGACCTTGTATTCTTCCTTCTGGTGTGCAAAGACCAGACTTCATTAATACTGCAAAGTGCCCTGGTATGGAACAGGGTTGGGCTAGGGAAACGGTAGCTACTTTCTTACCCTCCTCAAGCCTGCCTGATAGCCCTGGTCTGTCAGTGTCCCAGGCATGGAGTCCAAGTAGTCCAGAGTACAAAGAGGCCTGCTATGGTCTCTCTCCTGTCTCCATGTATGCTCCAGAGATGAGAGCTGGACCCTCCCAGGTCAGGTTCTTTCTCCTGGGCTCAGGCTGAATGCCAGTTTCCATGTGGCCACTTCTCACATGGCCACTTCTCACCACGCAGTTTAGATGGGCTGCAGGATCTCAGTGAAGGTCTGGTCAGAATACCGAGTTTTAAGCACAGAGCATGCTGGGCAGTGGTTCAGACATCTGACTCTTCTTTGCCGGCAGAGGTCATGATGCTTGATGAGCCAACCACAGGATTGGACTGCATGACTGCAAATCAGATTGTCCTCCTCTTGGCTGAGCTGGCTCGCAAGGATCGTATTGTGATTGTCACCATCCACCAGCCTCGCTCTGAGCTCTTCCAAGTAAGGAAATGCACCTCTTGTCCCACTGAACTCAACAGTGTAAAAAAGCAGGCCTGGTGTCTTGAACCAGGAATGGGCAGGACAGAGTAAAGAGCATACACCAGGAATGAGAGAACATGGGCTGACTTACTCAGTACCTAAGGCATGTCAAACATCATCTATACGCTAGCTCATTTGGTCCACAATCAAGGCAATCCTGGGCCAACCATCCACATACACACTTGAAAGGAGAAAAGGGTACAAGGTAGAAATGACTCAAAATGGAGCCAGAGTCACACAGTTGGTAGAATAATACCAATGGCAACTTGGAGAGATGGCTCAGTTTGTAATTTATTTGCTGTGAGTTTGGGTTTCCCATATGCCTGTAAAAGCTGGGTACAGAGGCTCATGCTGGTACCCAGTGCTAGGGAGGCAGAGGCAGGAAGATCTCTGGGGCTTGCTGGCCATTCTGTCTAGCTGAATCTGTAAGTGCCAGGTTCGGTAAGGGACGCTGTCTCAAAATCAAGGTGGAGAATAATTAAGGAAGACATGTGATGTTGGTGCTCGCGCGCGTGCACACACACACACACAAACACACACACACACACACACAGTGGGGAGGGGAGGCATCTGGCAGTGGCATCATGACTTAGCCACCAAAGCCCCATTTCATCACATTATAGATTTTATCCCAGAGAAACTTCATTTGATACCCACAGCATCATTTTAATTAGCAGTATTTGTTTGTCAGTAGATGAAGATTTAATATTTCAAACCCAAGCAACACACAGATCACCTCGGCCTGTTCATGGTCACGCTCTCAGTGGCCCAAGTGTGATGTGGGGCTCAGAGGCATACAGCAACACTCCCACACGGGGCAACCCAGTCTGGGAAGCACACACTAACACCGTCTGTTGTCCAATCAGCACTTCGACAAAATTGCCATTCTGACTTATGGAGAGTTGGTGTTCTGTGGCACGCCAGAGGAGATGCTTGCCTTCTTCAATAGCTGTGGTTACCCCTGTCCTGAACATTCCAATCCTTTTGATTTCTACAGTAAGTGTATTTTTTCTTGGATATTTTATTTATTTACATTTCAGATGCCTTCCTCTTTCCCCATTTTCTCTTCCTAAAAACCCCCTATCCCATCCCTCCTCCTCCTTTTTGCTTTTATACCATTTCAATTACAAACAAGTATTAAGGTCAGTTCTAGGTTGAGGAACTTGCAATACAATAGATGCAAATAGTCAAGGAACAAGCACGATAATAAACACAAATAGTCAAAGAACAAGCAAGGCATTAAACCCAATTCTGTGAACACTCCCGTGATCACTGTTTACAAGGGCTTATCAGGATGATCAAAATATCTGAGCCTACTTCCCTGTCCTAGTCCAAAGTCATTTTCATGTCTGAAACCTACTTTGTTCTAGCCCAATATTTAGATTCCTGCCTGAAATTACTTCTTTCTTCTAGCCTAATGTCATATTCCTGTCAAGTAGCCCATTTCCTTGTCCTTGGCCCATGTGAGATTCTTTCCAGGCAGCCCCCAAAGCACTTCACCTCTCTTCTTTTTTATTTCATAAACAAGACTGAGCCTGTCTTAGGTCATTCTGCCAAGAATGTCTTCCTTACCTGTCATGGAATATGCATTATCAAAAGCAATGCATGTCTGTCTTAGGTTGGTAAGGCTCTGTGCAGAATCTTACTGGTCCTTTGCTTGCCAGCCTGTTAATTTCAGTAAGTGTACTTTTAAAAAATGTTTACCATTGAGACTATTTGAAAATCTTCTTTGATTTTAACTTTTAATTGTGAGTGTGTGTGTGTGCCCGTGCCTCTGTGCCTGCACACACATTTGTGCCATAGTCTACAGGTAGAGGTTAGAGGACAACCAACCAGAGAAATTGATTCTCTCCTTTTACCATGTGAGTTCTAGGGATCAAAGTCAGGTCATCAGGCTTGGTTGCAAGCTCCTTTACCTGCTGAGCCATCTTGCCATTTCTAAATCTTCCTTATCTTTGATTTTGGCATGGATGACACTGGCTCTTCTAGGTTTTTGTTTTGGTAAGTTTTGCTTTTGCATTTGTCTATTTTGATGTTCTCTTATTTTTCAAGGAGTTAATTTGGCAGGTCAGTTAACCTGCCTCTACTGACTTATCAGAGCATAAGATGGGGCTTCTCTCTCAGACTGTCAAGAGAAAAACTAGTCAAGTTTTGAAATCCTCCCAGGCAGTTGTTATGGGATTCTCATGGCCTTTCTGGGGAGCTCTAGATATTTTAGTGTACCAGATAGTCATTAGTGATAGGAACTTCTCCGTTGAGGTAGAGTAAAGAATGATAAATCATGTATGATTGCCCACTATGTGTGTGTATGTGTGTGCGTGTGTATTTAGAAACAAATATCTTTTGGGGCAAACTTTTAGTGGACTTGACATCAGTGGACACCCAAAGCAGAGAGCGGGAGATAGAAACGTACAAGAGAGTACAGATGCTGGAATCCGCCTTCAAGAAATCTGACATCTGTCACAAAATTCTGGAGAATATTGAAAGAGTAAGACACCTGAAAACCTTACCCATGGTTCCTTTCAAAAAGAAAGATCCCCCTGGAATGTTCTGCAAGCTCGGTGTCCTCTTGAGGTAAGAGCTTTGGAAATACAGCCAAGGGCTGACTTAGCTCTTCACACTCATTTACAATAACGAAATAAAAGGAACTGAAACTGGCTTGTTTGGTTTTCAGGAGAGTATCAAGAAACTTAATGAGGAATAAGCAGGCGGTGATTATGCGTCTCGTTCAAAATCTGATCATGGGTCTGTTCCTCATTTTCTACCTTCTCCGGGTCCAGAACAACATGCTAAAGGGCGCTGTCCAGGACCGAGTGGGGCTGCTGTACCAGCTTGTAGGTGCCACCCCATATACAGGCATGCTCAATGCTGTGAATCTGTGTAAGTGACTGTGTGTGGGAGGTGAAGCTCTCTCCCCCAACTCTATCTGCTCCAGATATTGCCTTCCAAAAGCTCACCATTGTAAAGGAAGTTTTCTAAGATAAGCCTGCCCTTCCCCCAATTCCAAGGAAAGGTAATTAACTGTAGGATCCCCTTGATGTGAGTTCACCAAATGGTGAACCCTCATCTCTGAGGGTTGAAGGACCCAGAAAATGCCAGGTGATGTGGCATTGGTGGTGCAGAATTTAAAATTTTTTCAAAAGCTCAGTCTTATTAGACTAGGACTTTCAGTTGGTGTAGATTCAGCTGTCATGCTGAATCCTATTTTCAAGAAGCCAACACCTAATTTTTAAATCCAGTGGGGACCCAGAGGCAGCACCGTGCTGTCTGGCCCTACAGTTTGCCACAGAAGAATATGCATGGGAAACTTCCAAAACGTAACACTAAGTGCAGGGAAGAGGGAAGACCAGCGCTTTGAGGAGTTGGCCCCAAATGGGGAGAAGGGTGATGGTTAAGTCTCTGCCTTTACCAGGCTTTTCTGGTCTCTGGGAACCAATGTTGAGTCCTGGCTGCTGTGGGGACCAGGGTCCTGCAGGAGAAGACAAGTGGCCTTGGGTCAGTCACTCACACTCCCTTTCTGTGTGCTTTATTACTTTAGAGAGAGGAACCTGTGGGGTCTTTGCTACCACACTATCCCAAGGTAATGTGTAGGTTTTTGAGATGGGAGTATTTATTGTCCTTCCATGATTCTGGTCACTATCTTGGCTGACCTCAAGTTCAGCCTGGGTAGCCTTTCCCCTCTCAGTGGTGCGGTGACTGACTGTTTCGGAATGTGCCTTCTATGCCAGTCCCCATGCTGAGAGCTGTCAGCGACCAGGAGAGTCAGGATGGCCTGTACCAGAAGTGGCAGATGCTGCTCGCCTACGTGCTGCATGCCCTCCCCTTCAGCATCATTGCCACAGTGATTTTCAGCAGCGTGTGTTACTGGTAAGGTGGTGTGCAGGGACATGTGGTTCCCCTGGGCCAGGCTCCTTGTGGGGCCTTGTGAGGCAGCTGGCTACTGGGTGAACCGCTCCATCCATGTCTAGTGCAATGACCTGCCTTGCAGGGCACATATTTTATTACAAATAACCCCACTGAAGGCTGCCTGGGACCCAAGAGCAGCCAGCATAACTGTGTGTCTTATGCTCTGAGGGTCTGGGCTACAGGAGAGTGCTCACAAGAAAATGGGACACAGGTGCAGGAGCCAGGTAGTCTCCCCAGGCTGTAGCAGCTCCCCAGTCTGAAGCTTTGCTGATGGAGCTGGGCATCACAGTCTGGTGGGTCAAGAGGGCTTCAGGAAAGAGATTGGCTATGAGAAGAAGGCATTGGGAACCACATTGCCTCTGTGGGTTTTGACCGATGGCTCTTTATTTCTTAGAACTTAGAATTGTTTTCTATCCATCTCTGCCATGTCTCTTCCCCATGTGGCTCTGCTGTAGGAAGCCATGGAGGACACAAGTCGCCTTGTCCTGACTCCATTAGTGACAAGGTAGAGAGGACTCCAGGCAGGTCTCCGAGATACTGTTCCTCTTCACTGCCTTCTGTCCTCTGCAAATGCTCCTAACTGAAACCTCTGCAATTCCCATGCCATGCCCCATGAACTGTTGATATCCGCTACATGCATGCAAGTGCAGGGTAATCAAGGACGTGCTGGCATAGGCTCCAGAAGGAGGGGTTTGCAGGGCTTGGTGCATGCTCTCAGAAGACACTTTTACTCAGGGAACAACAGAGGTGAGGCACAGCTACTGTGAGCGTGTTCAGTATCAGGACAGGTTGAAGGAGGTAAGGCAAGACATGAGGAGGTCATTGGTTCATTGGCATCTTCCAGAAAAGAACATCAGGAGTGTAGCGGGTGTAGTCTGGTTTAAAGGGCCCAGGGCATGACTGACAGGAGCAGTGAGGATATGGGCTGGTACTGGAGAGGATGAAGAGGGACATCTGCTTAATCTGTATGCACTCCTTATATGTTTCTTTCATCAAATTGTTCTCACCGGTGGCAGTGTGTCTTAAACTCTCATTAGGATGGGAGAGGGGGATGGGCAGCATTCACCAGTCCATTTGAAGAGCAAAGAAAGAAATCAGTGTGAGCCCCATGACCACGAGGCTGAAAGAGTGGTTGTCTTAGACTATGGTAAGGAAAACCAGCAACAAGTATTTGAGGACCTGGGGGTGTAGCTCCAGGATAGAAGGCTTTCCTAGAGTCCTGAGTTAGATTCTCCAGTGCTGCAAAATTAGCATGCAGGCAAACAGATGGTGAGTGGATGCACAGTCTACTCAAAGTAGTTAAGCCCAGTTATATATAGGGGGCGGGGGAGGTGTCAGAGCGGCCCGGCATTGTGGATGCAAGTAGACTCAGTCACACTGAACAAAGATGGAGGGAAACACATCCCCCCACAGCCCCCCAGACAGAGACAGAGAGGATAGATAGATAGATAGATAGATAGATAGATAGATAGATAGTAGATAGATAGATGATGGATAGATAGATGCATAGATACATAAATAAATAGATGATATATAGACAGGTAGATAGATGATGATAGATACATAGATAAGTAGATAGATAGATAGATAGATAGATAGATAGATAGATAGACAGACAGACAGACAGACAGACAGACAGAGATTCATAGAATAGAAGGCAAGTTCTCTTTCTGAGAATGCAGAAGAGAATGGAATTGGGGAACTGAGAGAGAAAGTAACTTAAAATACAGGTTCATGCAGCCGTGATGAGCTTCCACTGGACCCCAAGATGTAAAGAGAAAACCTTAGGGGATCCCAAAGCCAGCTAAGGCAAAGTGGCAGCATGGAAGAGTGGAACCAGTTGGCACAGCAATGACCCCTGACGTGAGCAGGGCTTCCAGGGCAGCGGTACAGAATGAGCAAGCGTAGGCGTCAGAGAGGCCTGGCGGTAAGGGGGAAGAGGCCACACTTGAAAACTTCAGGCTGAATTTTTGGAAGTGGAAAGTTTCAAGTGCTAGCAAGTGAGTGTATGACAGAGCGCGTGACTGAGGCCAGGTGATGGAGACCAGCTGACTAGGAGACACTTCTGTGGATGGCTTATGAAGAAAGTTAAAAGATGGATGGAGGGATGGCGCAGTGGTTAAGAGCACTGACTACTCTTCCAAAGGTCCTGAGTTCAATTCCCAGCAACCACATAGTGGCTCACAACCATCTGTGAATTCTGTCTTCTGGTGTGTGAAGACAGCAACAGTGTATTCACATACATAAGATAAATAAACATTTAAAAAAGAAAAGAAAGTTAAAAGACTTTGAGGGGAAAGATGGAGAGGAGAATGATACTGTGCCTCATACTATAAAAATGTCAAGGGCGACAGGATGTTTTAAAAGCCACGAGACTATACAGAGAAAAAAAAATGTAATAAAAAACGATGGTGATTTGGGCGCTGGGAAGCGAGAACCTTCAAGACTGTTGGGGAGGGTGCAGGTGAAACATGTTTTTTGTTAGTTTGCTTGTTTGTTTTGTTTTTCTTGCTCTACAAATAGACTAATGGGCCCCCAAGTCTAATGAGAGTTTAAACTCAAACGGGGATGTGGCTCAGTGGGCAGAGTGTTTGCCTAGCTTGCACAAAGCCCTGGGTTCAAATACCCAGCACAGCATAAAAACTGGCTGCCACAACAATCCAAAAGTTCAACTTTCTTGAGTGGAATCTGTATAAAGGCACACTATCACCGGTGAGAATAATTTATGAAAGACACATATAAGGAAAGGACACAGATGCAGGTTAGCTTGTTTACAAGGACAGGAAAGTCAAATCAAGGCTCTTAGAGTAAATGACACTAGGGCAATGGGGTGGGAGGCTAAGGCGTGGAGAACAAGGTGGTGAGTGACTGCATGCTGGCTATAATTCTACAGAATAGGGGTGGGTAGGGCAGCACAGTGGAGAGGTGGGAAAGGTGGAGGAGGTGGGAGAAGTGGGGGAGGTGGGGGATTGGGGGAGGTACGGGAGTCGAGGGAGCTCTGGGCATTGGAGTAGGAATGGCAGGGAGACCACAGTTATTTATGAAGAGACCTGGAGAATTCAAGACACTGCACACACCAGCCAGGAGGCTGTTGTCTAAGCAATTTAATATTTTACCACGAGAGCTAAAGGCGTCGTAACAAGTAATGCACACTGAGTGAAAGGCAGTAGAAACAACTGTGGTAATAAGTAGGCTCAAATGTAGGCTTTGTTCCTAAGAGGGCTGGCAACGGGGACAGTGGCTCGCCCTGCTAATTCCAACTCCCACCAGCCAGCAAGGCTTAGTCACGGGAGGCAAATATGGTCTTGTTTTTAAATAATGGTGCGTGGAGAGAAAACTAAAGACCTCATGTGTTCCTAGGACTCTGGGCTTGTACCCTGAAGTTGCCAGATTTGGATATTTCTCTGCTGCTCTTTTGGCTCCCCACCTAATTGGAGAATTTTTAACACTCGTGCTTCTCGGTATGGTCCAAAACCCCAACATTGTCAACAGTATAGTGGCTCTGCTGAGCATTTCTGGGTTGCTTATTGGATCTGGATTTATCAGGTAAGAAGAGAGGATTCCGTAGATTTAGTCTGGCAGGATTTGGGGTCAAAGATCACCTAATGATTGTCCTAGAGCAAATCCAGAGAGTGAGTGGCTAGCTCTCCTTATCACCTTGTAGTCGGGGCTGTTTCTACGGCTTGCCAACCATTATTGTCTTAGACTTTGAACTGTTCAGTTTGTTAGTAAGATGTCTTCTTAGTAGAAACCAGGACACAACAATGTAAGCACATTATGGACATGACTCACATGTAACCAGCCAGTAAAACCAAAGACAGGAAGCAATCTGGATTCTCTAGGAGGCTCGCAGCAGCACAGTTCACAGTCAGACTGTACACTTTAGCTCGCATCTAACTGGTACAAGTGACACTTGATTCCAGCTCTCAATTCCCATTTTAAGTATATTTATTTTTATTTCATGTGTATGTGCGAGCGCCTGCAAGCACCATGTATGTGTTGGTGCCTATAAAGGCCCAAAGAAGGCAGAAGATCCCCTGAAACTGGAGTTACGGATGGTCATGAGCCACCATGTGGGTAGTAGGATCTGAACCCAGGACCTCTGCAAGAGCAGCCAGTGCTCTTAGACACTGCTAAGCCATCTCTTTAGAACTCTGTACCCTAATAAGAGAATGTGGCTTGCCCAGCTCATACCCCCTCCTCTTACTAGCCAGCAAGGAGGCAAGCATGGGTGCTCTGGAATTAAAACCAGTGAAGTAAGGAAAGAGTCAACAGGATAAAATACTGTCAAGGAAAAAACCGCCGGGCGGTGGTGGCGCCCGCCTTTAATCCCAGCACTTGGGAGGCAGAGGCAGGCGGATTTCTGAGTTCAAGGCCAGCCTGGTCTACAGAGTGAGTTCCAGGACAGCCAGGGCTACACAGAGAAACCCTGGCTCGAAAAACCAAAAAAGAAAAAAGAAAAAAAAAAAAAAAAAAAACAATTAGTGGGCACGTGCCAAATGTGAACACTGGGAGTCTCTGGATGGTATTTAATTTTTCATCACATTTTACTTTATAATTGTCCTATCATGTATTACTTTATAACCAAGAACATACATGTGCAGTGCACATATGTCTTACAATTAGTCATAGAAAGGGTCTAAAAATGTAATGAGTTAAATCTGTCCAGGCAACGCTGCTTGTGGGATCCAGTAGGCAACCCTAAGGGAATGTGATGGCTGTGTTTACTTAGCTTAAAAGGCTGGTGTGATGCTCAGAGGGAAAAAAAAAAAAGCTCAGAGGGCTTCTCGGCAAGCATGAGGACCTGAGTGTGGGCTCCCCACACCCACACAAAAGTCAGGCATGGCCTGTAGCCCCAGCAGAGACAGGGGGATTGCTGGAACCAGCTTGGCCCTCAAATCACAACCTTCAGGTTCAGTAGGAGACCCAGTCTCACCGGACTAGAATGGAGACAGATGGAGAAGAATACATGACATCCTCCTCCGGCCTTCCTATGTGTGCTCATGAGCACACACACACACACAAGTACACACACACACAAGTACACACACACATACACACACAAGCACATGCACACAGGAGCACGCACATGCACACAGCCCCCACACACAACAAAATCAAGCAAGAAACAGCAAAAATGTGGGCATCTATTTAAACTTAATCTTGTTTATGTGAGTTTGGAGTAATTTGTTTTCAAATAAGAAAGCTAGGCTTGGACTTGATTGCTTGGGGCACCTCTTGGAGGATGCTCAGAGTGCACGTGCTTCATAGCAAGGACCAGGCCTGGACCAGAAGCTTCTTCTACTGCCTAGCTGCCTCTTGACCATGAACAAGCCACTTTTTGGGTTTTCTCTTGAAGCTGGTTTCCTGATTTATAAAATCTCCAGATAAGAAGCTACTTCCTCAGATCAGGAGGGGTTAATGAGATACCCCAACAGAGAGCATGCCATGAGATGTCCATACTAGATTATAGAAAGATGAGCCACTACTGAGAGAAGCAAGCTAGGTTTTCATCCATCAAGGACAGACTTCATATCACACTGTATTTGTCTCTGCTGTTGAAGGGGGTTGGTAGCATCTCTGAAAACTGCAAGTCAGTCCAAATGTTGAGAATCAGGCCAACAAGGTAGACCTAAGCATGGGTAACGTCTCTTCTTTTATATATTCAGATCTCTAGAGTGCTAGTCAGTCTGGTACTATTTCACATGCTAGGGTTCTTGGGAAAAGGGATGAATGTTCTTGAGAGGGATGCCATGGCCACCATTGGTAAACATTCTCATGCTCATGGCAAAGCCACCACATCGCAAGGCTGTGCATGGACTCCACTCTGTTCTCCCTCAGCCTGCATTCCTAGGCTCTCCTTTCATGTCATCATTTCCTGACTGAATTGCCTGCAGTATCTGGCCTCTGGCTCCCTCTTGCTTAGACACACATGGAAATGGCTTTGTTGTTGCTTCTCCTAACACAGTACATCATAGAATGTAAGAGAAGGAAAACAAATGTCGCCCAAACAATCACAGGCCAGAGTTCTGTGTGTCTTGCTATTTTTTAAAATAAAATTTAAAAAGTAAAAATAAGATCATATTACTCTGTCAGATGAGACACATGCATACTTTCTTCCCATTTAACAACAGTGCAGATAGCCATGTGTCAATCACAACACCTGGTTCCTCCTTCTTGAAAGCAATCCTAGATTTCTTTCTTTCTCTCTCTCTCTCTCTTTTTTTTTATGTGCATTGGTGTTTTGCCTGCATGTATGTCTGGATAAGGGTGTCACAGATTGGAGTTACAGACAGTTGTGAGCTGCCATGTGGGTGCTGGGAATTGAACCCAGGTCCTCTGAAAGAGCAGCCAGTCTCTTAACCACTAAGCCATCTCTCCAGCCCTACAATCCAAGATTTCTGTGACAGAATCTTATTCTCTTCTTGAACTTTCCACTTTGTCCCTCTGTCACCTGTATAAAACTTGCCCTCTGGCCCCAAGGTTGAAGGGGCTCTCTCTGAAGCACTCAAACACACACACACACACACACACACATACACACACACACACACACACACATACACACACACACACACACACACACTCACATACAAATACAAACACACACACACTCACACCATTAAGGCCATCTTATACTGCATCCTATCTTTAATATTTAAGACTGTTAGTCTTGAGAGCAGCAATATGTACCATTTGTCACTACAGTCTTTCTTAGTGACCAGCCCAGGACCTAGAGCCAATTAAGTTTGCAAAAATCACTGGTTAGACTGGACTAATAAGTGAATGATAACTGAATGACTTTCCTTGGGTTGCTACACAGGGTCAGGTGCTGGCTGACCCTGTGTAGGGTTTCCTTTCTGATACCAAGTATAAGTGCACACGGGGCACATGTCTTGTGTTTAGCTCTGTACACAGGGAGAGCTGAGGGAAACTGACCTCAAAGCAGCAGTACACAGTACACAGCAGTACACAGTAGGGCAGCCCCCTCTGGGGACCATCACCCTGTCCAAGTCTTTGTCATTTCATACCTGACCTTTTGTCACAGCCTGTCCTTCCTTCTTTGCTTAGCCACACCCTCCTCATTCTGCCCTCTCCTACCTGTTGGCACTGCATTCACTTTCTTAAAACACCTCGATTGTTCCCATGGTTATTCAGTGTCAACTCATTTCCAGCCCCCTACTGTTTCCAGCATCAATTTCGAGCTCATCTCCCTGGACTCCCATTTCTCATCCTCTGTCCAGTGGTACAGCGGCGCTGGCAGGCCTGTGCTCAGGTCATCTGCCTCCTTAAGTGTTCTTTCTCCTCTGATTTCTTCCCAACTACCCTTTCCAGTCCACAGCTTCTTATCTTGAAACACTGCCTGTAGCTGAAAGGCATGGGGCAGGGGGACCACCTGGGAGCAGGAGAGGCAACAAATATGAACTGTAAGGGTGCACTGGACATGTGGCATTGGTTGTTGGTGTGCTGTTTATATTATTGTAGCATTGAGGATCTACAGTCTATGTGCCCAACTGCACTGTGAGTTCTTTAGGGATAGGATACTTAAAAATACCCCCAAGTGCTGGGCAGTGGAGCTTGCCTTCAGCCTTTAATCCCTGCACTCGAGAGGCAGAGGCAGGTTCATCTCTGTGAATTTGAGGCCAGCCTGGTCTACAGAGCAAGTTCGAGGATGGCCAGGGCTACTCAGAGAAACACTGTCTCAAAAAAAAAAAAACAAAACAACAACAACAATAATCCCTAAGTACCTAGGATTAGAGTCTCATAAAGAAAAATTATTTAATATATATTTAATTTGTGAATGTTTTACTTGTGTGAATGTCTGTATACTACATGTGTATCTGGTGCCTAAGGAAGTCAGAAGAGTCTGTTGCGTCCTCTGCAACTGGAGTTACAGGTGGTTGTGGGCCACCATGTAGGTGCTGGATTTGGACCTAGGTCCTCCACAACAGCAAAAAATGCAAACTATTGAGCCATATCACTGGTCCCAAAATAGATCATTACTGATAGAAACCATATAGTGCCTCAAGAGGGAATCAGTATTGGCAGGAAGTTCCTCCTGAGACAGACTGGAAAGGAGTGTGTTTCTCAAGAATAAAGAAAGGAACAAGGGTGGGGACACCCAAACCCAAGAGCTTCTACTTGCAGCCTTAGCTTTTTCCCTTGTATTTTGGCGGTGGTGGTTTGTTTGTTTGTTTGTTTGTTTTGAAACAGGGTTTGTGTGTGTAGCCCTGGCTGTCCTGAACTTAATTCTGTGGACCAGGCTGACCTTGAACTCACAGAGATGGACCTGCCTCTGCCACTGACTCTGCCTCCTGAGTGCTGGAATTTAAAGGTGTGCTCCACCACTGCCAGACTCCTTATATTCTAATCTGGTTCTCAAATCACCCTGAGGACCTTCAGAGCTCTGCTTAGTCAGATGCCAGATAGTCTGATGTAGTGTGTGCTGGGTGTATGATTTTTTGCATGTTTATTTAAGTCTAGAGACAGAGAGACAGAGACAGAGAGTACACCAGCCAGCAGTCATGAGAGGCTCTTAAGTCTCTTCTGAAATGAGCTGCCAGGTAAAGATTGAAATGACAGAGCACCGTGCTTACTGACATGGAGGGATGACTGGGATCTATTTGGGATCATGCAGAGTGTGAACAGCCTCGTCCTACCTGGTGTGAGTTTCATAAGCACACATGATATACGATATCACCGAAATGTCAGCAGTTGTTTCTGGGTAATGGTATTTGCTTACAGTTTCCTGTGTTCTTTGAAGATTTCACTGTAAGGATCATGTTTACAATAGAGATGGAAGATTATATTTAGATTAGAAAACATAAAGACTTCTTTTTCTTTTATTTAGTAAGAGTATTTTACTAGAACCTATTGAATTTTCTTTCTCTTTTTTCTTTTTCTTAAGAAACAGAGAAGAAATGCCTATTCCTTTAAAAATCCTAGGTTACTTTACATTCCAAAAATACTGTTCTGAGATTCTTGTAGTCAACGAGTTCTATGGCCTAAATTTCACTTGTGGTAAGTATTCAATTTTACCATATTCTTTTTGCATGTGGCTCTAAGTAAGCAATTTCCTAGGGAAATGTATTTTTGGAAGAAATGGTGTGTGTGTGTGTGTGTGTGTGTGTGTGTGTGTATGTGTGTGTAAGACAGAACACAACCTTGGATTTTTTTTTTTTTTTTTCAGCTTTGTTCCTTCATAGCTACCCATTCGTTGTTTGAAACAGTCTGTGAGACCTGGGCTCTCTGACTAGGCTGGGCTGGCTGGACAGCAAGGATCAGGGACATTTGCCTCCCCAGTGCTGGGATTACACTTGTTTTGTGTGAGCAAACCAAACTCAGGTCCTTGCTTCTGTGGCAGTCACTTTACTGACTAAGTTATCATCCCAAACTCCTGAAATGCTCATTTCAGGAGTTTGTGTTGTTCATGAATTGTATGTTCATAATAAAAGTATTTTACACCTTGATTTGAAATAAAACCCACCCTTTCCTCTGATTTAAGTCATTTAAAAAGATATTTATTTTGACAGTGAATGCTTTGCCTCCATGCACGCTGTGCAAGTACCTAGTGGCTGGAGGCCAGAGGAGTGCATCAGACCCCTTGGAATTGGAGTTACAGACAGGTGTAAGCAGAGTGGATGCTGGGAAGAAAACCCATGTCCTCTACAAGAGTGGGCAGAGCTCTTACTGTGAGCCATCTCTCCAGCCATGCCCCATTTTCTCTGATTTTCAAAGGAAAATACTCAGAGGTCAAGTTAGTCTCTTGTCTGTAGTCAGTCACTTAGGGGCACTTTGATATTCTTAGAAAGTGACAGGCCTATATAATTGCTAGTATATTCTAGACAGGCTCAGTTCTTATCTGCTGAACACACCAAAGCAAGCTAGTGTAGCCTCTGTTCCATATGATGTGTATAGATTACAGATGAGTAAACCCATTTTTTAAATCAATAATTTTTTATTGGATATTTTATTTACATTTCAGATGTTATCCCCTTACCCCATTCCCTCCCTGCCCAAGAACCCTCTATCTCATACCCCCTCCTCCTGCTTCTATGAAGATGTGCCCCCCCTTCTACCTCCCCACCCTCGAATTCCCCCACACATGGCGTCCAGCCTTCATGGGACCAAGGATCTCCTCTCCCACCTATGCCCGACAAGGCCATCCTTCCCTACATAGACAGATGGAGTCATTGGTCCCTCCCTATGTGCTCCCAGGCTGGTGGTTTAGACCCTGGGAGCTCTGGTTGGTTGGTATTGTTACTCTCCTCATGGAGCCACAAACCCTTTTAGCTTCTTCAGTCTTCTCTCTAACTCCTCCATTGGGAACCCCTTGATCAGTTCAATGGTTAGCTGTGAGCATCCACCTCTGAATATGTCAGACTCTGGCAGACCTCTAAGGAGACACCTATATCAGGCTCCTGTCAGCATGCACTTCCTGACGTATGACAAAAGTCAACTTCCAATCCCATGACAGGGTACTGAGGACACAAGTCCCTTGGCCACTGGAAATCCCTGTGCCTGGCAGAGTTCAGGGGTTAAAAATCTTCACCTAACAAGGCAGATAACTTTAGGATATTTGACAGTAGGTGAAGATCAGAAAAAGGATAGTGAATCTATTCTCAAAATACAAGAAAATACTTTCCCATCTTCAAACAAGCCAGAACCCATCCTCCGCTGGCTCACTCCTGCTTCATTTCACTGTGAATTCTGGGTTCTCCAAAACAGTGTGTGTCTGTCATGAAGAGGGATGCTTAGAGTTTTGAACACTTACTCAACATCAGGAGAATATTTGTGAGTCAGTAACCTGAAGTGCATGGGAGCTGACATTGTCCGTCATTTCCTTGGCAGGTGGACCCAACACCTCTATGCTAAATCACCCAATGTGTTCCATCACCCAAGGGATTCAGTTCATCGAGAAAACCTGCCCAGGTGCCACATCCAGATTCACGGCAAACTTCCTGATCTTGTACGCGTTCATCCCAACTCTGGTCATCCTAGGAATCGTGATTTTTAAAGTCCGGGACTACATGATTAGCAGATAGTTAGGATGGCAGGCAGGAAAGGGTTAATGAGCATGTGTGCCGCCACCGTGGAGCACAGAGAAGTACTGTCTTCTAACCATCAGGATCGTCTGTGACCCTTGCATCTATCCCGAGCCCCAAGGGCAACAAGGCTCTGCTATTCCAGTCTTTTGCTATTCCAGCTTGGGGGGTGTTGTGGTGCTTGGACATTGTGACTGAACTGGTCCAATAATGTAAATAATAATAATTCATAAACCTACAGAACATTAGCTTGACTATGTGTTTGTTCTAGACACAGAAAAATAAACCTGTTTTAAAATTATATTTACATTTGATAAAAAATTTGATAATAATAAAAAATGCAAATGATTACTGACTGAGCAATACAGGAAGGTGTTCTGGGTTGGCCTGAGAAAGCCTCCTACAGAAGAGGGTAAGGAGCTTCCACTGTCATTTAACCCGGCCACCCCCATGCTTGTCCACATGATGGGGCTGGGTCACCTGAGCACATCAGGCAGCTCCTGGGCAGATGTTGGTGAACATTCCTGATACAGGGCAATTAAACTTCAGGAAGAGGATGAATGTTGAACTCCACGTATCAGACAAGTGCTGGCTTTTCTTCCCATTGAGCATAGTTTGCCTTTTAAACGGAAGTGTGTGATAGGAATGAGCTGAGACTGGGGCAGGGCTGCTGTGCAAGGTCCATACAGAAAACTAGGGAAGCTGCAAACACCCCCACCCCAGGAGAACGGGCCGCACCCTGGAACCCACAGTCCCAAGTTGTGGAGAGGGAGGGTACTGATGAGAGCAGACGCACGTCCACAGAACATACTTCCAGCAATGAAACGATGGGTGTGGGCCATTAGAAATGAATTCTCTGCTAAATGACTGATTATCTTTCTCATTGATCTGCAAGTAATTCATGAACAAGTCTGAAATTTAATTCTTTCAATGTTACCATGGTAACCATGAGCGAGGCTCTCAGAGAGAGCACATGAACTTGTCCCTTTACTGTGACCTAGCTTGTAAAGAATGATAAATTATAGCACTTGAAATGTCTCCCATTACAGAACGAAGGAAGCGACAGTGGAAGCCTGTTGCTTAGAACTGTATTTAAGGATCTGAGGCATTGGTACATTACCACTGTAGTACTGTCAATTTTTATAAAAGGTCTGTGACACCGATGATTATGGTATAACAGTTGCACAATGTCTTACAGATTATGTATGTCACATCAGTTATAGGCAGCCTTAGAGACGGTAATCAACTCAAGCAATTCAGTCCCATAGGAGCCTCCTCCGAAGTCACTGACTTCAACTTACTGAAGATATGAGGATGAATGTTATTCACATGCAGATGAATTTCATTCCAGTTCAGAAACATCTGGGAAACTGACATTGTGTGTGACTTCAAGCTTTTAAATGTTTGTGATAGCACCCTGGAAATACCTTGCTTTCGACACCTGACATCCTGGGTCTCAAGTCACATAATGGACAGTGATAGATCCCATTAAGGCTGGACACCAGAGTGTGAGGGAATTCGAGGTTGGGGAGGTGGGAGTGGGGGGGTAGGTGGGGGCACATCCTCATAGAAGCAGGAGGAGGGGGGATGGGATGGGGGTTCCTGAGTGGGGCAGGGATAGGGTAAGGGGATAACATCTGAAATGTAAATATAATATCCACTTTAAAAAAGTAATAATAATAATAAAGAAAATCAACTTACAGATTGCTGTTATGGACTGGATTGTTTGTGCCATCAAGGTGCTGGCCACAGGAGAGCTTTCTCCACAGGACAAACATAACCCTGCTGGACATTATTCTCAAATGTCAGAACCATATGCAAGACAAACAGCCGACAGACTCTTCCTCCATCAAAATGACCCAGTGGTGGCTCCCCACCCACATGCCCCTCACCAGCCCTCATGTTCTTAGTTAACCTGCTTATTTGAGGCTGTACCCATATTGTGTAACAAGATATGCAGGTTACAAGAATACACACCTTTCCTGACTAATGATGATGGCTATACTTACTCAGAACTGGCTTCTTACATGCGATACCCACCCGGAAGTCATTCTGAATATAATTCTCATCTCATGAAGTTTTGGTCAGCTTAGGGACATGCTAGCCCCTATGTCTAGCCTGTTCTTTAGAAGGTGATAGTGAGCTTAGGGACAGGCTAGCCCCTATGTCTAGCCTGTTCTTTAGAAGGTGACAGTGATGCGACAGTCTCACTGGGGGATGAGGGGAGGGGTGAGGATGGAGGTTGCTGCTTTAAGTGGCCGGTTTTAGGCAGCTGGAGTCCAGGTGTGAGGACCAGGAACATGCATTTACACAGCACCCACAGCTGCTTCCTGTGCCTCTTTTTTGAAGTGAGACCATGACAGCAGAGAATTCCTTCCTGGTTTCCTATTAGCTGCATCTGAGTAAACCTTTTAGAAGGAGGGTGTCCAAGATAGGTACCCACCTTTATATGGAACTTATTACCAGAGCCAACAACATGGCTCAGTGGTTAAAGGCATCTGCCACCAAGCCTGCTGCCCTGAGTTTGATACCCAGAATCCCAAATGGTAAAAGGAGGAGTCTTGAAAGTTTTCCTTTGACCTCCATAAACATACCACAGCATGTCTGTATGTGCGCGCACACACACACACACACACACACACACACACACACACACACACGATAAATAAGTAAATCAGAAAAACTGGTACCAAACACCCTTGATTCATAAACTTATACATACCAAACAAATTTATACTACTTAGATGTTACAAGTAGGTGACAGAAAATTCTTTTATTTGAAAAATGACATATAGTGAATATTTTCCTTCTAAAAGCCTGCAGAACATTCAGAAAGCTGCACCAGAATAAGAAATAGATTTTCTCTAATAGCTTATACATCTCAACTTTCTTTACACATTACACAGAAGGTAAGAAAAGAATCTTCCTTGAACTTGGGAAGGAAGCCGTAAACACACAACGGTGAGGCGTGTTCAGGAGTCCAGCTCGATTTGTTTCCAGGTCTTGGAGGAATTCCTCTTGTACTGTTCTAGTTCCTGAAACAGAGATCTGCGTCACTTTAAGACAAGACATAGTTTCAGGTAAGCACTCGTGAGCTACACAGGGCCACCTTTCCCTTCGTCGTTCCCGAGGCTTCCTGATACTGACTCTGGTTGTACTAAACTCTTGTTTTCTAGAGCCCCCAGAGATTCCAGGCACACTAAGCAGCAGAGATGAGTCTAGTACAATTTCAGACAAAATTATTTATTATACAGAATATGCAAGTAAGTTTTCAATTAGCAAAACAAGGCACTTATGCTTCAAGGATTTAAGAGTAGTTCTATTTGAAAGGGGAGTTCAGTTCTTTCCTAAAGTTAGTTTGAAGTTAGCAAATTCTCGATATTTGAGATGTAGATGTTCTTCAGTACAGTGGGTTTGCTTTTAGAAATGCGTCCTACAAGGGCTGAAGAGAGGTGGCTGAGTGGTTAAGAGCACAGGCTGCTCTTCTAGAGGGCCTGGGTTCGATGGTGACAGCCATCACGTGTGTCTCACAGATGTTTATGACTGCAGTTTCCGGGGATCCAATGCACAACATACAGTGCACAGAATGCACACAGGTCAACAACCACACACATAAAATAAGATGACGATAAAACATTTAAAGAAGAAACTTGTCATACTGAGCTAGGTGTGTTGATGTGTATCAAAGGCCAGCACTGGGGAGGCAGGTGGAGAATCTTAGGTTCAAGGCCAGCCTAGGTTTCACAGTAAGATCTCAAGGACTGGGATGTAGCTCAGTAGAAGAGTGCTTGTGTAGCAATGGGCTCCTTCCCATCACCAAGAAGACAAACTGTAGTGTTAGGTGTGGTGGCACAGGCCTTTAATTCTAGTACCTGGGAGGCGAAGGCAGCCTGGTCTACATGGTGAATCCCAGGGCTACACAGCAAGACCCCGGCTTAAGCAAGCAAGCAAACAAACAAACAAAAAAAACCCCCAAACTCTTTTTTTGGTTTTGTTTCTTTCAAGACACTGAATACCCCTGGCTGTCCTGGAACTTGTTCTGTAGACCAGGTTGGCCTCAGACTCAGAGATTCGCCTGCTTCTGCCTCCCAAGTGCTATGATTAAAGGCATGTTCCATCACTGGCTTGCTTAAAGACCACAGAAACTAACAGACATGGGTTTTGGAGATGGCTCAACTGGTAAGAAAACTTGTACTGAGAGCTTAAGACCTGAGTTCAAATTGCACGTCAAAAAAAGAACAACAAACAAAGCAAAATAAGACAAACCCAAAACAGATCAGTGAAGAGCCCATGGTGTGGACAGACAGATGCCCCTGCAAAGTCTGCACACCTGGAAACTTAGTTTTCTACAGAAAGGACTGAGTAAGAAATCAGCGTTCATTACACTCATCCTTGGGCAGCCTAGTGAAACCAATGGTAGACATATGTGCCCCATAAAAAGAGCAACCATAGGAAGAAGAAGACGGGAGAATTCTCTCTTCTCTAGACTTCTGCATCTCTTACATAAGTTAATTTGACAGCAGAGGAGAAACCATGGATGGACAGTAGCACTCAAAAAGGAAGTCACTAAGGGGTCATCCCCGAGCAGCCTCTGTGCTGGTGACTGTCTAAGCAACTGTACAAAGGGTATCACTATTCTGATAAACCCTGGATAAACAAAAGCTGTTGTTCTGGGAGACCGGTGAACACTGCCCACTGACTGAGGTTACTAACGTTCACAGTCAAAATCCATACTGTGTTCATAAGAAGTGCAGATTATCTTTCATGGTTACACTTTATGTTATTAAAACTGAGCTGTTGTAGAGCTTCAAAGCAGTGTGTATACTTTAGGATGCTTTTATGATACTAACTCTGAAGTGGTCTTCATCTTGGTTTATGTTTGAGTGATGCCAATTCAATTTGTCAGTTAGTTTCCACTTACACCACTGAAGATTGCTAACTCATAAAAAGTGGGTAACTGGGTGTGGTGGCACCTACCTTTAATCCCAACCCTCAGGAGGCAGAGAGGATCTCTAGGTGGCTGAGGACAGCCTGGTCTACATAGTTTGTTCCAGTCCAGCCAAGACTACACAGCTAGACCTGTCTCAAAACAAAACAAAAAACAAATTTAGGAAAGAGGTAGTGAAAGCTCCCATCTTCGACTGGAAACGGTTGTTTGTTTACCAAGACCAAGGGTAGGCTATGGCTTTGCAGTTCTTTGCTGGCTGTGGCATACAATTTGCATATAACATTACAGTGAAAAGAAGGAGCCTGGTCACCTGGCCATGCCAAAGAAGGGAAAGGTGTAATTGATTCAGGAAAACCAGACACAGGCGTTTCAATATTGCTATCGGATGAACTTAGTACAACCGATGTTTGAAAGGTACAGCAGAGTTTTCTTTCTACTAATTCCATGTCTGCTTAAAGAGCCACTAAAAATCAGGAAGCTCCCACTTGGGCTCACCCCTACCCACCCCTACCTATCCCTGCTCGCTCTCTCTCTCTCTTTTTTTCCCCTTTGGTTTTTCGAGACAGGGTTTCTCTGTGTAGCCCTGGCTGTCCTGGAACTCTGTAGAACAGGCTGGCCCGAACTCAGAAATCCACCTGCCTCTGCCCCCCAAGTGCTGGGATTAAAGGCGTGTGCCACCACCGCCCAGCCCACCCCTGCTCTCTTAAGAAGCCCTGAAGGCTCTGAAGACATATGGTCTATGTTTTTATGATGCACTGTGTTTATATGATGATATAATAACATTATAATGGATGATAGAGCATCTTCAGCTCTTCTCTAACCACGTGACTCAGTGTGTCAGTGTGCTTAATAAAACTGCCACCCTAGGAGCAAGCAGAGTGTTTTAAAATGGGAACTTAAACACAATAACTATGACTAAACAAGAAGACCTTAAAAGTAAAAGCAATTATTTACCTAACCCTCCTTCCCTTGACCCCTTTTTCAAAAGACAAGGTCTCGATGTGGGCTAGCCTGCAACTCCTTATGCAGAGCACAGCCTCCCCAGTGCTAGGATTAAAGTCATGCATCAACATGGTCATTTTCCTGTCCTGGTGGTTTTGTGTCGACTTGACACAGGCTGGAGTCCTCAGAGAGGAGGGAGCTTCAGTTGGGCATAATACCTCCATGAGATCCAGTAAGACATTTTCTCAATGGGGGAGGGCCCAGACCATGTGAGTGGGGCCACCTCTGGGCTGATGGATCTGGGTTCTATAAGAAAGCAGGCTGAGAAAGCACTGTAGAACAAGTCAGTAAGCAGCACCCCTCCAGGGCCTCTGCACCAGCTCCTGCCTCCAGGTTCTTGCCGGTTCCTTTCCTGTCCTGGCTTCCTTTCGTGATGAATAGCAGTGTGGAAGTGTGAGCCCAATAAACCCTTGCCTTCCCAGCTTGCTTCTTGGCCATGGTTGTAGGAAGCCGCTGTTAGCAGTGGTATAATTCGCCATTCCAAGATGGCGCGGACATTGTGTCCCTCCCACTAGTAAACAATTAACTGCGCAGCTGCAAAGGCAGAAAGCCCGCCAAAGTCACTGGCCAATCCCGAGGCGTAATATTGGGTGATGAGTGAATAGCCAATCAGAAGTGAATACGTCACTCTAGGGTGTATTTAAGCTGTGCCTCTTCCTGTCTTCAGCCCTTCCGCGTCTTTCTGCTTCTGCTGATACAGATTAAAGCCTCGCTGTGGTGATACCCGAATTCTGCCTCTCGTGTTTCTCTTCCACGGGTGAAAAGGGGACACGGGAGGCACGCGCAACACATGGTGTTTTGTTGCAGCAACAGAAACCCTAACTAAGACAATCCCCCTTTAACAGAAATACTGAAAAGAGGTGAGGGACTGAGGTAGCACTTTCCACGTTCACACTTCCTAACGTCAGGAATGGCGTAGAGCTGGAGGAGGTCGAAGGCAGCACGGAATACTGAAGAAGCAGTTCTTGGTGCCCATGTGCAATCTGACAGGAGAGACTTTTGAGCCATAAGAGAAAAGAGTGCTAATCTGTAAACACCCTGTCTGCAGGAAGGCTGTGGTCTTTCCACCCAGCCTCTAGCCTCACAGCCTACGGGCCCTTCCTGCAGCGGAAAGGATTGGATTCCAGACAGATTCCGAAGGCCAAGCTTGGTGGCTGTCCTGGTTATTTTGTGATAAGACACCACGAGGAGAAAAGGGGTTATTTTAACTTACATATACACCTGCTTACGTAGACTCACTCACCAGTGAGGGAGGGCAGGGCAGGAACTCAAACACGACAGGAACTGGAGGCTGCTGCAGAGGCCATGAAGGGTGCTGCTGACTGGCTTGCTATCCATAGCTTTCTCAGTCTGCTTTGTTACTGCACTCAAGATGCCAGCATAGAGGTGGTGCCACCCAGGATGGACTGGGCCCTCCCCATCACTCACTAAGAAAATGTCCCACCGGCTTAGCTACAGCCCAGGCTTTTCTTTTGTTAAGATTTATTTATTCATGTATTTTATATATATGACTTGAGTGTTCTGTCTTTATGCACATCAGAAGGGGTGATCAGATCCTTTTACACATGGTTGTGAGCTACCTCGGGAGTGCTGGAATTGAACTCAGAACCTCTAGAGGAGCAGTGAGTGTTCATAACTACTGGGCCATCCCTCCTGCTCACCAATAGCTCAATCTTACTGAGGCTTTTTTTTTTTTTTTTTTCAAGTAAGGTTCTCCCTCTCAGATGACTCGAGCTTGTGTGAAATTGACATAAAACTAGTCCGCAGAGTGGCATATTCTTGTAATTCCTCTGGGGAGGTGAGGTTGCAGGATTGTTCAAGGCCAGTCTGAGCTACAGAATGAGACCATCAAAAAATAGTTTTATTTGAACAGCTACCATAAAAGAAGTACTTTATCACAAAGCCTTCCAATGAGGCATTGTGGGATGTGGTGCTGGGGTGCCTCCCCACACTGGAGGGGTTACTTATAGAAAGGCACCTCAGTGGAAGCTGGGCATTCTTGGCAGATCTGAATGGAATTCAGGAGCTTGTTTCTCCATCCTAAAACTGCCATGCTCAACTTCACTCACATGCATGAGTGGGTACCGCTTTCTGTTCCAGGCCTAACAGTTGGGGTGTTAGGATAGGGAAGGAGACAAGAGGAAGGTCAAGTCTAGTGTCTGATGGTGCAGAGCTAGCCCTCACTCACAGGCAACTGCATTGTAATTTGATGATATAAGATGTCATCTCGTCTCCAGAAGAGCAAGACTGAGCAAGTGCTGGGTCTGAGGTGCCAGAGCAGCCATTCCACACTGTCCCGAGAGCCTGCAGGCTGCTTTTAGCAATGCCATGCCTGGAGGCAAACCCTACTATGTATTTAAGTCGGGAGCAGCTGAGCTCTTCTCTTTAAAATGAATATATTGTCATTCAGTGTCAACTCAGACCTAAGGGCATTGCTACTTTCAAGGGGGATGCCACCCAGCAGTCAACAGTCATCCAAAGAGCAGAGACAACGTCAAGACAGAGGTCTAGACAGCTGGTGAGACTTCCTTCTAAGGTCCTCGGTTTTTATTTTCTCTCTCCATCTCTGTCTATCATCTATTTATGTATCTAACATCTGTCTATCTATTCATCATATCTATCTATCTATCTATCTATCTATCTATCTATCTATCTATCTTTAGAATCAAATTCAAATATTAATTAAATAATCAAGCACTAAGTGGTAATCATTGTGATACCTTACAGCAAAAGTGCAAATCGTATGAAGATTCTATATGGGCCATCTGATACATCTGCACAATTTATCTACCAGGATAACACAAATAAAACTGGCAAAATGAAGATATTATAATATTTTTAGGTAAGTTAAAAAGAATGTGTCAGCTAAGAGGTTCTGGCTGCTCTGCTGAATTGGCTGAACACAAGGGTTGAGGACGGACACCCCACTTTCATCTAACATAAAGTCAGAGGAGACGTAATTCCAAAGTGTAAGTTCATAGTTCCACATACGTCAGTATATTACTAACACCTGTGCATGTGACCTTATTAAAGTAGTCATGAAGCCATAGGAACAGATAATAATGGTTAATAATTGACTCTTGAATACTAATTGGGAGATGAACTCCAATAAACTCTACAGCCAAGGCTCATGTACAATAAGGGTTACATCAGGTCATCTTATTGCCCCACATCGTGCTCTGCGCTTCCCTATAGCTACAAAACCACTTAAATACCCACGGCACATTATCAAGTTGTCTGAAAGTGTTTAAATAAAACATTTTGCTTACTTAGACCTCTTAGACAAAGGGTGAGTGCTAGGAAAAATGCCCTGGTCACCATTCCCAGCAGACTGTTGGGGGTTGGGACAATAGACAGGTGTCTCCAAGTAACCCCTGTGACAGTGCAACTGTCCGAGTTACAATGTTCTGCACACCTGCCCAGATGTGGTCATGCTTCCAGCTTGTAGAGTGTGCTATACAAGTATGTCCTCATACAAGGACAGCCAGTGTGACATCTCATGCTATCACAGTAAAAGGGGGTCTGACAAAAATCTATGTCCAGGACTCGTGTCTTGGTGGAATTCACCAATACTTGTATTCTTTCTTAAGACTTGCATACTGAAATGGGGCTATCCTGCCACATCTACGTATGTCTAAGCACTTTCCTCAGAGATGCTAGAGTCTGTCAGGTGTGTGTATGTAGCTTGGTCTGAAAGGGTAGAGTCCTTGACTGGACAAGGTAACTGTCCTAGTACAAGGCAAGAATGACTATGTCGAATGACTGAATAAGAAACAAAAGCACTCAGGGACTCTTACAGACGAGAATCTTAAGTGTCTCCCAGCAGCGAGGGTGGGAGCCAGGATCCATCTTAACATCAAGTAAACTGGAAAACTGGAAAAGGGTCTGTGTGAACATTTGCATTATCTTTGGGTGAGGAATGGTGGGTGATTTTCAAGTCTCTTTTATATGCATATCAGAATTTTTCTATACAAATAGATGAAATACTTAAAATTTTTTAAAAAGTAAAAAATTTTAAAAAATGTATGAGTTTCCCGATGAATGCCACAGTTTGATGAAACTGGGTTTGGGAATACCTGATCCTTCTGAAGCCTCATCTCATCGACTTCACTTTCTGTGTACTGTGGGTCTCGGGCTGGGTCCTGGATCGCCTTCAGGGTGCTGGTACTCTGAAATTACAGTTCCCCAAGTCACTTCATGCCCACAACCCACATTGCCATGGCCACCATCTGTCTAAGAGGCCAAGCTCCATCAGCTTGGCACCGAGAGCACGTTGCTGTTATGGTTTCCATTATATTCTCAGAAATCTCCCTCAAACACACACCCGCCCAAGCCCGGGTCAGATGCTCTGTCTTCTAACAGACAGAGAGCTTTCCATGGAGGGGACAGGCCGAGGGGGAGGCACTTCTTACTCAGCTGTTAGTCTCCATGGTGCTTGGTCTACAGCAGTTTGAGCAAACACTTCATCATTTTAGAACTCGAGAGAGAGATGGAGTTATCATAAAAGGTCTTTGGGCATTTCCAGTCACAGGGGACAGCTTCCCAGCAATGAAGAACGTGTACCTTGGGTGGGAAGAGCTTTTCATACACCTTTTTCCACAGCTCCATAGGTGAGTGGGCCTGAAGCTTTCCAATGTCACTATCAGGAACAGGAGGAGACCCTAAAATTAAAAGTTTACCCCAATTGATTACAAAAATTAAGTTATTATAAACTATTAATAAAGCAGATGCCACTTGTTAAAGCACCAATCCTAGGTCACTCGTTTTCCATCTCTATATTACACACACTATTATGTTTGTGCCTGCCTAGGTTGTTGTACTGGAAACAGGCAGCAAGACATACGGGTGAGCTACACCTCTGACTTCCACACCCTACACTGGTGTCTGTGCCCTGTCAACAGTAATTCCAGGTCTCCGTGTTCACAATGGAAATACGCATGTACGCAAGCTAAAGACCTCATACAGCAGCACCACGTGTTTTACATAAGACTGATCACTACCGAGAAGCTCATTACTAGTCGATAACAAATTGTCAGCATGTGTGGCTATGTTCCATAACCAGGAATAAGTTCAAATATTAATTAGAACTGTCGGCAGCATATATATTGAAAGCCCATTAAAGTATACTGAGTTCAATAATACAAACTGGTAAAGTTTCTACACCACATACACATGTGTGTAAATGCAGAGTACTAGAGAGATGTGTGAGAGATCCTACACACACACATACACACACAGGCACATACTCACACACACACACACTCACATACACACACACACAAGGTTCAGCTTCCTCTTCCCCCTTGCAGTACTGGGATTGTACCAAGGACCTCATTCATGCAAGGCACTCTACCACTGAGCGACAGTCCCAGTCTCTATTATTTTAATGAGTTATATATTTATAACTTAAATATCTAAATTAATATTAAAAATTTAAAACTTTAGTCACTTTCTGGCAATTTTCAGTCTATAACCTGAGATTTTCATCCTTTCTAACACCTTTATTTTCCCCGCAAATGTTCAACTGTTAACCTTCAAGAGTTTCCTCACTTACCATCTTGGTGATAAAGTATTGATTTGTTACTTGAGTTGTGTGTGTGTGTGTGTGTGTGTGTGTGTGTGTGTGTATGTGTATGTGTGTGTGTATCTAATACTGGTGCTGGGAACTAAACCTGGGTCCTCTGGAAGAGCTCTTAATTGCTGAGCCACATCTCAGTTCCAACTCTTACTTTTAAATTCAGTAATTAGCAAGCCCTTCTGGCCAACTATTCTCACAGAGGATAGAGAATCACCCCTCCCCCACATTACCTGTAAGCAAGCCCAGTGCTCCTCAGTGCTCCCGGGATTAAGCTGGCACTAATATAAAAGATGCCAACCTGTCTCCACGGCCATTTGTTGGGCAACATCCCTCCACTCCTTGTGTTCAAACTATATGCTCACTGCTAAGGTCCCCACAGTTGAAGCCATGGCTCCCTTAGCTCCAGAGAGTAAGAGCGGGAAGAAAGGCCTGCCTGTTACCACCTAAGAAATCAAACCACACCCAAAGGCCCAAAGGGCTTCACACAGGAAACAGCTCTCTTAGGAACAGAAGGGGCTTGAGAACTTGGACTATGGAATTTGGGAGTTTAGAAAACACACCTCAGTAGCTGAAGCAGACTATTCACTCTTGTTTAATTCCTTAAATTTTGAAAGAGGGTCTTGTTATGCAGCCCACTCCGTCTGGCTTTGAGTTTTAGGCAATCTCCCTGCACCAGTCTTCCTAGTGCTAGGATTCTAAGATACACCACCACACCTAACTGAAAAGCGGGTTTATGATGGAGAATTAAGGATCTCGAATGTTCTCAGTTCATCCTACCACTTCACATATCTGATTAATCATAATGTGCTCCAGGGTTCCCTGCTACCCTAAACTCCCAATCTCTTCTCAACTCAGGGGGCTGGAATCTAAAGGTGCACTTATTTATTTATTTAAGTAGAATAGAGTGGTCTGTCTCCATGCAGTGCCCTGTCTTCTATCACAAATACATCAGTGTGTTGGAAGCTTCATCAATTCTGGGGATACAAATAAATGCATATGAAATAACTGTCACAAAATGAAGTCAGAAATGGTGGTGTGCTGGAGACCAGCGAGGCAGGAGGAGAAAATCAATAAGCAATTTAAAAAGATTAAGCAATATTAATAAGTTCACCAACCTATTTGACATAAAGAATCCAATCCTGCTGTGATAAACAGTGGTTTATTTTGATCCACACACATTGATTTGCTGTAAGGCAAAGAAAAAGATTCTAATTTAGTCCATCAATTGAATATGCTGTCATGCTCTAATATACATACAAGGGCCACATTTTATCTGTCACGGATGAAAACATTGACCCAAATGGACCAATAACATTGGTTGTGACAGATTAATACCATAGGAAATTCAAATCATGAGAAAGAATAAAGCCAGAGAAGACACGTGCTAAAACTTCCAAATCCATTTAAAATTAATAGAAGACAGCCATAAGCACAGGAAAGGAGGAAGGTGGAGGGAGATAGAGAAACCAGGCAACAGGGAGAACTGATTGGAAAATATTTACCAATACCTCTTATCAATACCGAATGCCAACTGGTTGATAACACCTCTCATCTTCAGTAACAGAGCTTCTGATTTGCTGGTAAACTTAGGAACACACAGGAGACAAATTACACCCTGCTCTCTTATCCTCTAACAGTAAAACCCAGCTCTGAACAAGCACAAATGGGCAGACATTTGCAACTTCTTTTCCTCAAAACACTTACCTCTGAGTCGGCAAAACAGAGGCTGAATAAGGCAACTTGATAAGCTTGCCTCGGTACCCAGACTCCATGAGAGCATGGCGTGGAAAGGACCAGTGAGCTCACCAATCATTTCACCCATTTCAACAATCAGAATTTGATTTTAGTTTGTACATTTGTGTTTGCCTGACATGTTTGTGGTGTGTGTTGATACGAACATTCTTACTATGTTCTAAAAGAAAATGTCCCCAATCTAATTGGGTTAGTTAGACAGCGGGAGGCATGTGTTACAAGTAAGCATGGCGCTGCAGGCGGGGACAGTCACACTAGTGCTCCTGGGAAGATGTAAGAGGAGCAAATCAGATCAGTTGGGGACGGTGACAGGGCCGCCCGGACACCAAGAGTAAGAAGGATGCTTGGCCCCTCTACAGACTGTCAGTCACCGCTTTCCTTCTAAATTCCTTGCCATTCAAAGGCAAAGAAGAGCAGCTCAGATGTACCAAGTGGAATAAATATTCTTATAAAGCAAAGACAGCAAGTTTCTGGTTCCTGCGGCAGATCCACAGGACAGCTGTAATTCTGGCGTAAGAACAGGCTCACAGAGGAAGTACGCAAGAAGGTACAGAGGTCAGACACATTCATTTATAACAAAGAATTTAAGAATGCTCATGTTATCGTGTGATATTTAAAAATAGTGAATTTTTTAATTAAAAAGATTGTTGTATTTAGTTTTACTAAGATATTATATATTACAATATAATTAATATATCATTATTGATTTAAGCTATGTAATTTTGTAACATTTTGTTTTTATTATATGGGTGAGGAGAAAACCTAAGCACAAATATGTCCCATAAGATTGAGGGATGGGAGAACATTCACGCTTTCTTGTCAACTCTTCCACTTGCTGCCTCTCAAACCCCGCCCTGCACACACACAGGTGCTCCTGAGTCAACTCAGTGCAGGAACCCACTGTCGCCACCCGTCCCCACCCAGAGCCACCCCTTCCACTTCCAGCTGATGGCCGGTTAAGATGCTTCTCTCCACTCATAGTGGAAAAGTATCACCTAGAAACTTCCTCCCCATTGGTTGTTTTCAAAATGGCAAAAATACTTTCCAAAGCATTCCATCAGCCTGATGTATAGGCAGACGGAGTTCAGGCTAAGAAGGTAAAGAGAACACATAAGGAAATGTGAAATGCTCTAAACGCACAGAAGTTGAACATATATGGAATACACAGCATTTTCAGCTGTGGAAGCAAAAGGCTCTGCCCTCACCATGGTGTCTCTACATTTCTCTGAGTGCTTTGGCTTAGAGAAAAGGAGACCACTGACTGTTTATGCAAAAGCGAAGGTTTTTACTATTCTAAGCCCCACAGTTAATCTTTCAGCGTACAAACATTTTAGGTTTGCCTAGCAAAAGCAGTTCAGACATCAAAGGTAGTCTTTTTCAGCAAAATTATTTTATATTTTATCTTTGGTTTAAAGGATAACCAGAAGAATCTGGCCTACCTCAGAAGATAATTATAATTAGGTGCTTTTTGGGTTGTTTTGGGGACAGGGTCTTCCTTCGTAGCTCAGGCCGGCTTGCACTCAAGCGCCCCTGCCCCATCTCCCGAGTGTGTCTGGCTGTTACCACGTTTACTGACCAGCTCCGTGTTCAGGCCCCACACTGAGCACTCTGCACGCACACCCTTTCCGCTGCTCTGCCTGAAGCAGGCAGGCACTAACCCATCTGTTTTTACCTGAGAGGAGGGGGACGCTTAAGTGGTTTGTCTAGAATCACCTGTCTAGTAAGGGGTCGGTCACACTGACAATGACCTGGGCGGCTCAACTTCAAAATTCATGATTTAAGCTCTCTATTGCTTTTACATAAAAACATCATCTTGTTAAAGTTCCCCCTCCCCCCCTCAGGTCCTTCCTTGAGGGAATATAGATTCTAATTCTTGATGATAAAAATAAAAATGTGTGAACACACCAATGTATCTCTGAAGCTTGCCTGGGCTTACGGATACAAGCCATGGAGGGCGGGGAGGCCATGGGCAGAGTGCTCTGGAGATGCCCTGTCTAAGGGGCTGAGGAGCAGAGCTTTGAAAGTGGGAAGAAAGGGGCGGCGTGAGCTCAGGCATCTATTATTCCTATCCTTTCGCCACAGTCCCTCCTCTCCGCACATGCCCAGAGGGCAGGGAAGCACTGACCATCAGCGAGGCTCCGTAGTAATGTGCCACAAAGCGCAGGGTTTTACATATCACCTTTCTTTTCTCAGGATCAAAATCCTGTGGGCGAAAATTATTAAGAGGAAAAAAAAAAATAATAAGCCAGAAGTCTCAACAGCTCAGTCGGGGAGAAACGCATTATTTGTTTTTAAATCCCCACCCTGAGGAGTCCGGCTCGGTCACGTTCGCGTCTAGAGACTGAACAAGCCTCAGCCTCCAACTGCTATCAGATCTGTCTAAACGCTTGGCTTCAGAGAGTCCAGATATAAGCACACATTTCATCCTGCGCAATACCCTAAGGACTCTCTGACAGGCCAAGATAAGAAGAAACTAATTTCCCACTTTCTTCAATTTAAAGTTGGGAAGTAAATCTTATCCCTCAGTGCTAAAGATTTGTTTTTTAAGTCTTCCGCCTCGCCCCGCTCTAACCAATGGACTCATTTTCCTGACCTCCTTGGGATGTCCTTCCCGCATCATCCTTGCTAAAATCCTTTAGACGGTGTCTCTTAGCCGGTCCCTTCCAGAGATATTGTTCTTATTTCATAATTTTTATGCCTCCCCATAAAAGCATAGCTAAACATGCCTAATGAACAGCTAGACATGGAAGCACCTACCTGGAAAATATCATATTTACTTCCAATAATGACCAGAGGTATTGGAAATGGGTCAATTAATTCCCGATCCTGTTAATAAACAAATATACTTGATTATAGCTGTGTATTGCTTATGCCCCCAGGAATTTCTGTTTACTTCAGAAAACATCTTTTACTCTCATCAGTGATGTTGACCACATTTTCTGTCATAGAGTTTTCTATGATATTAGCTTTCACTTTGTGTTATATTTTAAATGTAAAGCCAAAAATGGCAATTATCTTAACACCACGGTGCTCATTCACTTCCATGGTCTGCTAGTCTGGTTTTTTTTTTTTTTTTTTTTTTTTAACCACCACCCGGCTGCTGTCCTGCTGTCAAGGAGTTTCTAATTTATGTTAAGTGTGTCCTGCTTGGATTGGTTTGGCTCTGATACTGTGTAAGACACAGGCACATGAATTATAGACACTACAAAATGCTTCTCTTAGTTTTCTAGATGATGACATTCCAGAATGAATCTAAACAACTTGTGCTGCCATCACAGTAACTTTAAATAACTTAATAGTTTTTAGACGACAGAGGAGTCGGATGTCACTTGACAGCCACTGAATGAATGCAGACACGGGGCACTGGGGAGGCAGCTGAATCTCTGCTCCTGCTTCAGTCTGTAGCTTCAGCCAGTCCTCGCCAGTTCAATCTGGATTTTCATCTTCATTTTACAGAAATTATAAAATCAATAGCAAAATTCTCCTCTCAAACTCCATTTCTCTTGAGTGGTAAGGTACACCGCAATAAACACCGCGGATGTCTGACAAGAAGACACCGCCATCTTCTCTTGTTGCTCTTACTGAGGTTATGAGATTGCTGTAATTTTCCGGTAAACCGGTTCATTTACATCAAACGAATTGTAAGTCATACAGAAAATGAAAGAAGCTGTATTGCAATGCCGTCTCACCGGATGGTCCTTCTGCATAACGCTCCACATCCGCTGTCTCATCTCAGCCGAAGCCTTAGAGTTTGTCTTGCCCAGCTTCATTGTCACCTTGTCTACATGGCATTTTGTGGCTTGCAACAGATTTTCCATGGTGGGCCAAAGATCATTAGGTTTGGAAAGATCCAGAACAAGAACAATAGAAAATGTCCTGAAGAGATTAAAACAGCTTTAAACAAAGAGATTTCCAATGGTGACAGCTTTGAGATGTGGATGTCCTAAACTTTATCTAATATACTTAAAAACCCAGCGTGCCATTAGTCCATGACAGAGAGAGAGCTCACTTACAGCCTTATGTGCTCTGGTATCCTTCCCCACTCGGTATTACAGCTAAGAACGATCCATGTCAGACCGAGAAGCTGAATGTAAACGGGTCCAATGATGCCGTGTTTACCTAATTTTACCTTGTGCTCCACGGAAGAGGAGCACAAATCCCAATGCCAAGGTCAGCAGCAACACAATATAAACAGAAGGGAATGGACACACGGACAAGCCTTATTGGGAAACCAATGGGCTTACTTAAGCTTTTTCTAGGCAGCCTCCCTCAAAGATGTGCTGACGCAAGTTTATGGATCTGAAATTAGAAGTACATATTTATATAACTAGTAAACTGAAGAAGTGCCTTTAAATCAAAGCCTTCTGTCTTCCAGCTATACTGCTGTCTCTCTGGAGCACAGCCCTGATTAGCAGAGGACACTGCCATCACCACAGATGGTGGACTCCACTCCTACACATTAAACAAATCTAAATCTAAACTCCATAACAAAATAACTCATTTAAAAATAGATTCAAATAACTTCAAAGAGCTATGCTGTTGGCCCATGAAAAGATGACTCAGAAGGTTCAAGTCCCTGGCTCACAAGTATCTATGACTCTAGTTCCAGGGGGTCTGACACCCTCTGCTGGCTTTTGTGGGTACTGCATGCATGTGGTGCACAGATACACATAGACACAGGCAAAACACCTGTACACATACAATTTTTTAAAAATTTAAAAATGCTGAACAATTTTAATTATGAGGAATATGTAAAGAAAACCCCAAATAAGAGCATGGTCTCACAGCTGTTACCTAAGAAAAGACAAGAGGAAGTAAGTGCTGATGAGAAAGGTTAGAAGTGTGCATCGATGGCAAGGATATAAGATAGTGTACACCTACCCTGGAATTCCCTAATGTGCTTTAAATCAGGCCTATGATCTCACTAGGTTGTCTCTTTATCCTGGTAAATGGGAGACCCCAGCATGCTGGACTTCTGCAGAATAAAACACTCTTTGTGTTTACGCACTGTTTGAGTCTGGGGTGTCATTCTTTGGTGAATTGTGGACCCTTACAAATCAAAGTCAGGGGAAACATTCTGCTCCATGAACATTATGTCAAGGGTAAACAAAATCTGATTGTGTGTGGCAACATATCAGTTTCTCAGTTTGCTGGGGTTAGCCCAAAACAAAGAAATTACGTATCAAATTTATTTTAGTTTAAAAATTCTCTGTGGTTAGCAACTATATGAAGTGAGGTCCTTACTAACTGCACCCTACTTTAAATCCAGACCTGGGCCTAATTCATTACAACCCAGATCCTTTCCCTCTCCCAAAGCTGGCTTCAGCTGTCTGGGAGCCTAGGGACAGGAAGTCTTAGACACCACACAGTGAGGTATTAAAGAAACACGGAAAGTTTTCACTTCTTATAGAATTTGCACGAGTCTGTCTAGCCCAGTCTCAGACTAAGTGAAGAGGAGTCAGGTCACATACAAGTCAAAGTACAGGCAAAAGGGGCCTCTGCTTGCAGCTTTCCTGCCTCTTGGCCACACAAGGTGGCAGTAGGCTCTTAGCTCCTCACCAAACGAAGCTTCCAGGACTGGGAACAGGTTGTACCTAACTGAGTTGTTGGCCAAAGGGGTCCCATGGGAATCCCCAAACAGCTCAGGCTGTTGTCAAGACTATAGGCTGCTCTCCACAAACTGGCAACAAGGCCCCATTGCTGAAGACAACACCTATACAACTCATTGAACATACAGAAATCAAGCTGGTGAATACACAGAGCCTTCTCGCCATGGGCTAGCATCTTTGGAACAACAAGGTACTCTGTGCACTACCAAAGGAGAAATGGAAACACCAACTCAGCTACAAACTTTCTATGTGCTGCCTACAAGACATGCTGGTGCAACGGTGTACAAAGCTTGTGAGAGGAACCAACCAATATCTATCTGACTTCATTTAAGGCCCACTCCAGAAGAGGGAACCCATATGTAACAATGCTTGCATAACCAAGACCCTGAGACTAGCTGGCTTAGGGACCTAGGATAAGACCAAATACTTGTGTTCCACTAATGACACTCTGCTGCACTCATAGATCAGTGCTCAGCCACATCAGAGAAGCATCCTGCAAAAGCCAGGAACACAGAGACCCACAGCCAGACATTATGCCAAGAATGAGCATCCTTGGCACACTCAGCCCTAAACCCACTGTCTCTATCGAATACCTCCCTGCTCAGGGCTCAGGAAGAGCCAGAGGGGATGGAGGAAGCCAAGGAAACAAGGCCCTCTAAACCAACAGGTCTAAATCATCTGTGCACAGATGAACTCACAGAGACTGAAGCAGCACGCACAGGGCCTGCATGGGTCTGAAGCATATGGGGTCCTAGAAGCCATGACAACCTTACAAATGAAAACTTAGTTTTGTCCAATGAAGTCTGTGGTGACTATTCTTAGTTGTCAACTTGACTACAACTAGAATGAACTAAAACCCAAGTGGTTGAATATGCTTGTGAGAGGTTTTTGTTTTTGTTTTTGTTTTTAAATCTAAACATCTGAGGTGGGAAGATCCACCTTTAATCTGGGCCACATCATCTGCTGGCAGCCTATCCAAAGTCATGAAAGAAGGAAGCTGGCTCTATCTTTGTCTGCTTACTCTCTTGCTAGCAAGTCCATCTCTTCACTGGCATTAGAGCCTACTTCTCAGGATTCCAGCTTATACTGAACAGCAGCTGAGACATCCAGCCATGTGCTCCTCACTGCAAAGCCTAACAGGAAGCCTGCTGACAGAAAGAAGCTAGTTTGTGGAGCCCCAGACCATGTTGGAAGCCTTATGACTGACTATAACTCCAGCTCTGGGGGATCTGATGCTCTCTTCTGGTTTCCACAGTCACAGACACTAATATACACACGTGCACACTCATATGCACGCGCACACTCATGCACACACACACACATACATGCACATGTACACACACAGGCACAGACGTGTACTCACACACACGCCCCCACACACATACACTTGTGAGCACACACACGTATGTGCACAGATACATAGGCACATGTGTACACTCACACTCACATATACATGCACACATGATACTGCATGATTTTAATCTAGTACTCAGAAGGAATTGAGGTGGATCTCTGTGAGTCAAAGCTACCTGGGGCAATATTGGTAGACACTGTCTCAAAACAATTGAGAATGAACTACATTTCACTAAAAGGAAGAAATTGCTGGATAAGCAAAGCCAGTCTGACCTGTAACTGTCTTGTAAAGAAGACGTGATTCCTACCCTAGGGCTCCCCATACCTGAAATGTGACAAATACTCGCTGGGTCCTCTGTATTTGGTTCAGGCAATAACAATAGTTTGTGTTAATCTCTAACTAGAAATATTCCAGATTCAATTTAATTTTTTTTCTTGGCTAAGATCAGGTCCCAGCAATACAGAAATGTCACAAGTTTCCACATCTGATATGGCCAATGCGTGGGAGCGTCTGTGGGTTTGGGGTTTACCCCTTGGCTCTGATTCAGTAGAGAGTCCTCTCCTCTTCAACACAGGCATCCTTTGGATGGAGGCCAGTGACATTAGTATGTTAAATCCCATGGAGACTGACACCAGCCAGCTGAAGACAAACCCCAGGGCAGAGTTAACTCACACTAAGACCAAGTGGAAAGAATCAAGCTTTTTATACTTTTGAAAATGAATTCATCACCCAAATACTATTCGACATTTTTTCCCTGCTAGCAGGCTTGTAAAGTGCATCGCTGGCAGGATGCACCTCGCTCAGCCCTGGCCAGAGCCTCGGGTCCTTCAAGACTTCTCTGGAAGTGGTACAGTCAGAGCTCATGGGACACAAGGGGCTGTGGTTACCCCCAGACAAGATAAAACTGTCTCTCAGAAGCCTGTGCTTAGGGGCTCCAGGACGCCTGTGACTTCCACTCACCTTAAGGTGTCAACTGTGATTGGTATGCTGATTAAGTCCAGTAGAGAGGTTCCTCCACCCAGCTCCCAAAAGTGAGCAATGTCTTTTGGCTGAAAGAAAACAGAAGGTTTAAGATATATTCAATTTTAACCTTTTAAGTGTTCTGTTATACTCTATTAGGACCCATCAGCAATAATTATGGATACAAAATATTCAGCCCTCATGAACCCTTTCTTCTTCCTGAAGGAAACTTTTTCCTTCCTCTATTCACACCTTGAAATACATCAAATATATTCCAAAGAACAAAGGAACTGTCAGCAATACACACTTTTCTGTGAAAATAAGTACCAACTCTGTTTGTACCTTATAGAAGGTACACACAGTGCTCCCGACTTTATAAATAACAGTATCACACAAAATATGCACTTAAATAAAATTCAGGTGTAATTATTCAGGTTAGCACATCTGGGATTCTCGCTGGACACGTAACAGTGAAATAGAACATTCTGATCTAAAAATACAGATGCTCACAAATGAGTGAGCTGTACAGGTAAGACCTGAACAAAACCTAGACCCAAGCAAAATCGCTCCCCAAGGACCCCAAGAGGCTGCCATTGATGATGACAGGTGTGGGCAGGGGGCAGGGGTCGATGGTGGAGATAAGGCTAGCTGTGCTTTTGAGTTTAGAGGACTCTTCAGCTAAGAGGGGATTGACAAGGCCAGGTAGCCATGCAGTTTGAACCCGTGTGGTCCAGGACTACCCCTCAGGACTGCTCACTGGGGCGTCTCTCCAATGTCATGCTCTGATGAACAGGCACCTTTGTGCTGACTGTTTTTCCTTCTAGAATTCATAATGAATCATTCAATCTGGCAAAGATGTGAAGCTCTGAGAGCAGATTTAGAAAATTCCCGGGTTATGGTCCAAAGTTTAGAGGAAAAACAGGTTTTAATGCACCTGCTTCCATGAACTAGGATTGTAGGTGGTGGTTAAGGACATTTTAGACAAATATATGCTACTTTCCTTTCCTGGGACAAATTCTCATAACCTCTAAAACTGTTTTACTCTTGCTGATACTGACTCACTAATGTTTGTGGAATGAATCAGTTTTCACTGGAAAATCTCTCTTGCGTCACAATGTGACAAAGGAAGGTTTTACAGCTCTTCTCGGAAGTCAAGTTTGTGAGAGCGGTTTCAAGTTTCCCATAAAAAAGATAGCTCACATCATAAACCACACGAATCACAAAAATCGAGCAGCACCTCAGTGTGTTCTCTTCTTTTTTATTTCTTGGTTTTAATAACCCACTTTCATTGGTAGATCAGAAAGCAATGGAAGGCATTTTTGATTCCTGTACATTTACATCTGCCATATAACTCTTTCCTTCTGTTGTATTTTGTGAGACAAGGTCTCACTACACAGTCCTGGCTGGACTGGAACTTGTTACATATACTAGGCTGACTTTGAACTCACAAAGATCCACCTGCTCCCACCCCCTGATTGCTGGGATCATGCGTATGTCCTTCCATGCTCACCCACACAGTTCTTTAATACACTCTCTAGTGAGCAAACACTGGAACTACATCATTCTACACAGATGTGCTTTCGTATGGAAGCAGTGGGACCTTCTGCTCTAGACTGTCCTTCACACATCTATGTTCAAGAAACGATCCCCTTTGCTATGAGGCATCTGAAAGCAATTCCATTAGGGATTTCGGTCCCCACACCATGTATTACTCTGCGTTCTTCCTCTGTGCTGAACAGTTTCTAACATCCTCTGAACTAAGACAGGTGGAGAACAGACTCAGTCAGGCCTGTGGTCTCCGGCAGCACTCACAACTTTACACTTTCCCCTTTCCAACATACTAGAGGTTTAACTCAGGAGTAAAGAATGCTAGATCATAACATGAATATGGTGATTTACATCTCTAATATCATCCCTCAGAAGGTCTGAGGCAGGGGGATTGTGAGCTCAGGGCCATTCTGGAGTAAGAGACCAACCTGGGTATATAAGAACCTGTCTCTGAAATAAAACAGAACCACCCCGGGGTGGGAGAGCTGGCTCAGTGCTAAGAGCACTCGCTCTCTGCCCTTGCAGAGGACCCTGCTTCGGTTCTCAGCATCCATATCAGGCATCTCCAAACTGCCCGTAACCCCAGCTATACACAAGCCAATGCCCTCTCCTGGTCTCTATAAGCACCTGACTCATGTGCAAACACCCACACAAAGATACACATGCAAACACATACTTAAAAAAGCAGACACTTGGAGTTACCATATAATGTGTGTGGCAGGGGGAGGGGTGCAAATTCCACTAGAGATTATATGCACCAAGTAAAACCTTCAATACCAGAAGCGGGTGACATTTTGTTGAGTTATTGGTCATCTCCACACTGTCGAACATCGCAGACAATTGCCAATGCTACTGTTTACTCCCCAACAACTGGATGGTAAGGCCCCATTGCTGAAGGCACCACTTGCTTATGTCATCAAACATGGAGAAGTGGAACTAGAAGCTCAACCAGAGGCTTCATGCCTATGGATTAGCATTCACAGTGTTGGGAGACACTTTGAACACTATGAGAGGAAAATAGTAACCATCAATTCACCCAGCTACAAACCCGACAACACTGACCTGCCTGAGGACGTGAACCTGAGACTGGATAGGTCACGAGCTTGGGGAAAATCCAGAACTCTTATTCTTCTAAGTGAACACAGCAATAAAATGACTCTAACAACAGGCATACCCACAGATGAGTGCACTGCTCAGATCTCACCAGAGAACCTTCTAGCAGTAGACATAATTACCACAGGGACCTACTGTGCTCTGGTAAGTGCCTCCTGGACAATGTGTAGACAGTGAGAGAGCTGGGCACTCAGCCTTAAGTGGATGTCTTTATCAAACCTCTCCTGGAAGGGCTCAGGGATCCATGTGAGGAGGTGTAAGGATTGTTAAGAGCCAGAAACAGTGGCTGACGCCAAGGAAAGAGCTTCCAGACACAACAGGGCTCATGCACACACATGAACTCACACAGACCGTGATGGATGTACCAGGACTGTACAAGGTCAAGCTAGAGAAAATCGCAGCATGGGGAAGGGGAAGTGGGCACCAGGTTCCTGACCAAGACACTGTCTGCAGCTGATCCCTACAGGGAGAGAGAAGATGAGCTCTCACGAGGCAGTACCACTGAGTATGTCAGCCCCACTCCAGGCAGGCCTCAAGCCCAGGGGCGGAGTGGACAAATACAGAATGATTCCCGGCTTTTCTGTGTGGCTTTTGTCGTTGTTGTTGTTATAGATTGGTGTTTTCTGTCTTCTTGTCTTTGTTTTGTTTGCTTCAGTTTTCCCCTCACTTTTGAGAGAGAAAGAATGTGAAGTGGGGTGAGTGGAGCGGTGGGAGGGCTCAGAGGAGGGAAAATATGTTCAAAATACCTCATATGACAACTCTAAAGATAATTTTAAAATTATAAGAATGAAGGCAGTAATAATGTTACTTTTTTATTTGAAAAAAAGAAAAATTCTGGGGATTGGAGAGATGGCTCAGTGGTTAAGAGTACTGACTGCTCTTTTGGAGGTCCTGAGTTCAAATCCCAGCAACCTCATGGGATCTGTAATGAGATCTGATGCCCTCTTCTGAGGTGTCTGAAGACAGCTACAGTGTACTAACATAGAATGAATGAATGAACCTTTAGGCCGGGGCTAGCAGGGCCTAGCTGGAGCTAGTGGGGCCTGAGCAAGAGAGAGAGAAGGGAGTGGGGGGTCGAGAGAAAACATCCTATCTATATTGCAAGTGGGCAAAGAACCCTAGATTATCAAATTTCAAAGAAATCTCATTTCATGCTGGGCCTGCTATCATATTAACTTAACAATCAAGTAACTTAACAATACTCAGAAGGCTGAGACAGAAGGATTGCAAATTTAGGGCTATCTGGGCTGCATAATAAGTTTTAGGCCAGTCTGAGATACATAGTGGGGAAAAAAAAAACCCAAACCAAAACCCCCAAACCCAAAAACCCCAAAACAAAAGCACCACGTACAAAACAAGAGGCTCACTATTAATTGGTATAAACCAATTTAATTGGCCAAAGAACTGTATAAAAATTGCAAATAAATCTTTTTCAACACTTTAAGATACAAAAGAGAAAGCTAAAATGTTTTCACAATTAGGTGGGCTTCCCATCAGCTGAGCTGCGTGTGAAGTTAAAGTTCAGGTCTATGACACACACCTCTGGCATGTTTGCTGTTTGCAGATACCGTAAGCCATGTCGGCACCATGACCTCCCACCTAAGGCCTGAGACAGGACTTCAGGACAGACTCACTGTGTTGTGGCCCTTGGTTTTCCTTCCGTACGTGTATTCCAAAGCTAAGGTTGGCTTTGCTGGCTCATCCCTGTACAGTAAAGATAGATATTATTAGCATGATAGTGGACCTGGTTTCCATTGCTATAACTGTACCCATTTCTTCTTAAACACTTTATTAATAATATTGAATATTTTATATTAATAATGAATATTAGCACTGAGGTAATGCTATAACGATGTTATTCCACTGGACACAAACAAGCTCTTCAAACACTATCCTGGGGGCTGTAATGGCAGGGCAGCAGTAAATAACACTGCCTGAATGGACGGTAGCCTGGCAGGGCCAGCAGAAAAGCCACGAGCTGACAGTGTCAAAGGCCATGCTCTGTCCCCAGCTTTCTGAATCCACACCATGTGGGAAATATTGACTCGTTTGCTCAGCCTCCATGTTCCAGCTGAGAACCGAATGCCAGTCACCTCGTAAGGACTCAGTGGGAGACTTTTATGTCATTGTTTATTTCAAATCTCAGCCGTAAAGGAGAGTTGAAAAAACTTGTATGAACAAGGGCATAAAACCAACAAATGATTTGGAAAATAGTTAAATGATTTAATAAATTATGCAACTTTAAATTGTTTGGAGAGCAATCTATGGTATATATTTGTTTCAAATGCTGTAAGAAATACATGAACTAAATCTTCCTGGTGTACTCTTTCAAGTGTGCAGTTCACAGAGGGAAGCGCCTTCAGTTACACTGCTGTGCAAGCAATCCTTATGACTTCTCAACTCCATATGAACTGAACGATGTCCCATGTCCCTTTCTCCTAGCCTCGGCTTCTCCCCTCTCACTTCTGCTTCTGTGAGACTAACTGCTTGAGGACCCCACATAGAAGGAGCCAGACAGCTTTGTCTGTCTGGTGACTGGCTCATTTCACTTAACATAGTATCCTCAAAGTTCACATACATTATAGAATATGACAGAATTTATTTCCTTTTTAAAGACTTCCTTATCTTATGTAGATGAGTAGGGTCTGCATGTATGTGTGTGCACCATGTGCATGTGTGAGTACCATGTACATGCCAGGCACCCGTGGAGGTCAGAGGACCTGGATCCCTGGAGTTACAGATAATTGTGAGATTCCATGTAGGTGCTGGGGAGCAGCCCTGGGGTCTTTGCAGCAGGTCCTGTCCAGAGCTGCACTTCTTTCCTTTTTGAGGCTGAATAATATTATATTTAGTTCAAACTAGGGTAACAAAGACCACAAGTTTAAAATGTGTGATTTGTATATTTCTATTTGTTGAATATTTTGAACTTTATCTTGGCAGATATTCTTAGTATACACACAAAGCATTATTTAGTTATATTTCCCTAAAGATATAGCTCTTTTAGGAAGCAAGATGCTTCCCCTAAAATAAAACATCTAACACAGTTAAGCCACAATTTGAAATACTGTCCTGTTTCTGGGTACACCACAAGAGCGCCCAAATGAACAGTATCCAGTCGGTGTCGCACTTGTAGCACCTTATCTTAAACTAATGCTACACTGGATGATTTATTATAGGAAACACTAATCATAATCATTGCTCATTGATTAGGCAGAATAAAAAGAACTTACAGACCAAAGCGGCACAGCCCCAAAGAACATAGAGGGCACCATTGGAGGTCGTCACTGTGGTGACCTTTCTTCTTTGAACAGGAAAATCTAGTATCGACCCTGAACGTTTTTGGCTTTCTTAGTCTTATCTTTAAAGGTGCTCTTAAAGGTTGCATTCAAGATTCAGAATATCTTTAAAGTTGTAATCAAAATTGAGAATTAAATATTTTGAGTCTCAAAATTATTCCTTCTTCTGAGTCTTTGGAGGCCTAACTTGTCTGTTGTAGCTGGAGCAAGCCCGAGTGCTGTGTAAGAGAGGCTGGCGTAAGGCTTACCTGTCAAGACACCTTAGAATAATAGTAGTCTTTCCCTAGAAATCAAAAAGAAAGAATACTGTGTTAATGTCACCCACGTGTAAAATTTTATTAGTGTTTGTAACTGTGGCCCAAAATAGCTTTTAAAATCACTTGAATGATAAATTACCTGGAAATGGAAAACTAGAAACTTTCAAAATTGCATCAAAATTTGATAAGGGGGGAAGGAAGCTGTCATCTTTCTATCACTGAGTAACCACACCGCTATTATTATAATTATCAAGTCCACAGATGACAAACATTAGCAAATCACATCTCACATCCGTGGTCACCTGACAGCTGTCTTAAACTTTCTTTACTCAGCAATGCTAATTACCGGTTAGCCTGGTGACAGTGTTCTAAAATGTTTCCATCCCAATTGCTGAAGTGGAAATAAAGACAAAAGCTAACACACAAATACAGGATGTGCTGCAGAAAGCTGTGGGCTGACAGCTCAGACACCTGGCTAGAGCACTTGCTCTTAATTCTAGAGGATGTGTTGGTTCCAACTTCCTTTTTAGGAGTCAAGAAATTTAGGCTCTAGCTACTAACTGTGAAACATAACCCACATCCTGCCCAGAGACTGGTTCCATGGAGAAGACAAAAGTAAATGACCCCTTTCTAGGAAGAGATGTGAACAGAGAGGCAGGGCTAGCACCACTGCAGGAAGCCCCTGGGCTCCAAGGAAAAGTTTGGAAAACTTGCCAAAGAGATAATCAATCTCTCTCTCTCTCTCTCTCTCTCTCTCTCTCTCTCTCTCTCTCTCTCCTAAATAGGCTACAATTTTTACCAAATGATAGTAATAAACCACTCCACAGTATATGTGGACTATGATAAGACTGAATGACCTTTTCGTAATACTATAAAACATACACACTGAGGTGTGGCAATGCTCTACAAAACTAAACACTAGAAACCTCGATGTAGCCGACAAATAAAGACCAGCCACACAAGGAATACACAGCTATTGCATATGACAATGTAAACATGTATACATTTACATGGTAAGGGGTCAGTTTTGAAATACCTTCTCCTGCTTCCTTATACACACATGTATCTGTCTACACACATGTACATGTGCATACACTGATGGACATAACTCTGTTAAGAGTGTTTCTAATGGACAGGTTTGCAGTCTTCTCTCCCTGTGTCTGCTACATGTCACATCCACAGTTTTGTCTTGAATCTTTTCCCCACCAGGAATCACTAAACTTCCAAATCGCAGATACAGAAACATCCTCGAGGCCACTTCTCCAAGGGATCACAGCAGTCTCGCTGACCTTAGGAGAGGTCTTAAAACCCCGCTGAGCCCGTGTGTCCTCTGCCAGGCTCTCCCTACCATCACCTCCCTCTGTCCACTCTAAAGTCAGCAGCAGTTCACCTCTACAATCACCTCTTGCAAATGCCAGTGGCATCCTAGGGCTTCAGCAGCAGATGCCCTTCCTAGAGGCACTCAGCCCCTCCCCCCCCCCCTTGGCGCCCGCATCCCTGCAAGTGCATGGTGCTCAGCAGACCACCACTCGCTGTCCTGGATCCCTAGGATGCTCCCCTGACTCCTTCATCTGAATTGATGCTTTTTCATTATTTCTTGTCCCGAGAGCACTCACCCTCCTCAGTCTCTCTTAGGTGCTGACATGGTTTGAATGATATGTCCCCCCAGCCTCATATATTGGGTGCTCGATTGCCAACTGACAGAGTTTGGGGGCAATGACTGACCTCATGGATGGATCAACCCCTGATGGACTCATCACATAATGACATTAGAAGTTTGTGAAAAGGAGGCAGAGCACCCAGCTGGAGAAGTAGACCCTGGGTGTGTTCCTTTGACCCTTTTCTGTATTTCTTTTTTTCTAGATCCTTGCTGCCATGACATAAACTTCTCTGTTCCGCTGTGCCCTCCCCACCACGATGACTGAACCCTCTGAAACACGAGCCCAGTTGTCAGGGAGTTGGTCACAGTAGGAAACAGAAACAGCCATGGAGGCTTCCAAGGTCTCTCAGCCTCCCTGGCTGAGCTGTGTTCTTCTTGGACTTCACCATCTCAACAGTGTCTGCCTCGAGGCATTTCCATGTGTGTTGTATAAGCTCCAAGTCCCTCACAGGAGAGACTGTGCCCTTCAGTCCTGGACCGCTGGTCCAGAAGAGACGTTCAGTGGATGCCTGCTGCTGAATGGGGGTGGGGGGAGCTGGAAGGAGAGCAAGGGGCCAAGCAAGGCTGTCAGCTTCTTTGAGAAAGAGTGATCACTGTTGGAACAAGAGAAGCATTTACTTCTTCTCTTTAGCTTTCAAAATAAGCTAAGCAGGTATTTATTTATTTATTTATTCACAAAATAATCCAGGACCAGGTGTTTATTCACAGAATGCTATCTGTAAAAGTTCTGGCCTTTTGAGGTGCTCCTAAGTCAAGAGAAAATCTCGCTTAAATTTACATTATGGAAAATGAACAAAAACTGGTTTACATAGGTCACTTATTGCTACCATGAAAAGAAGTAAACTCACAAACATCAAACATGAGCCAAATGGGCTGTCTCAGTGTAAAGCAGTCATAAACAACGGTGACGGCAGAGACAGGCAGAGGACAGGGCCTAGGCGTTCAGTGTGGGAATGTGCCTGGCTAGAATCAGCCGTGTCAGCAGAGCCCTTCCAGACTGGATAGCCTTTATTCAGAATATCTTACGTGACACAACTTACCAGGACCACAAGACTAGCACTGGTTATTATATATGTGTCTGTCCCTACCAGGAAACTGTTCAAGTACAACACTCACTGCTGTAGTAATCCTAGACCCGGGAGGTTCAAGTATGTTCAAGGCTAGCCTAGGCTACATGGAGTGGAGACAGTCTCCAAACAAATCAAAACAAAACATTTTTTAAATTAAAAAATATTAAAAAGAAAGAAAATGACCCTACTCACAACGGCAAACCCATAAGACATTCATGTAGCATTCTTGGGTTAAAAACTGTGAAGGTGATGATTCCTATGAGAATTTTATTTATGTGTCTTGTGTTGTGATGTGTTTGTGTGTGCACATTCAGATTTAAGTTAAAAACTGCAGTGAATGAGCCAATAAGAAAACATTCAGAAAGAACAGAAATTAAAAATAAAATGAAAATATGATTAAACATTTACTATCCATAAATTGTTTATCTTTTATATACTAATTAATATATAACATTAATACAACAGATCAAATTATATATAAAATTTGTATCCTGTTTATTTTAATTCACACTAGTTTCTTCCAAAACACATATACTTTTTAAAATTTTTAATTTCATTTTTACTTATTTATCTTTATGTGCATGGGAGTTTTGCCTACATGTATGTCTGAATACATGTGTGTCTGGTGCCTGAGGAGACCAGGAGAGGGCTTCTGGTCCCTTGAGACTGGAGTAACAGCTAGTTATAAGCTGCCATGTGGGTGATGGAACTCAAACCCAGGTCCTCTGGAAGAGTAGCCAGTGCTGTTTAGCCATCTCTCCAGCCCCAATTTGTCTCTCATTATATAATCATTTATTCCAATAAATATAATTTTTAATAATAATGAAGATGAAATAATGAAGAATGAATAGTAACTTGAACTCCAAAGAGAAACCAGCCCGATGCTACACAGACTCTAGCACCTGGAGGCGCGCAAGCCTCGGCCCTTTCTGGAGAATGCTGCTAGTGGCCCCTCCTTGCACCCCGGAGCTCTGTGCATGGACCCGACACACCTGCTCTTGCTGGGCAGCACCCCATATTTTCTGCACACTTGGCTGACCTCACAGAGGGTGGGAAGCACCACCTCATCCTCCTCACAACTTCCACAACGACTCAGTCTCTAAAAACATCAGGAACATAATTATCCCTCATAGAGATTCCTAAAAGTGAAGTCACTGAGTCCTCGGAGTGAAAGCTGTTAAGAGACTGACTTACTGAGGTTCTGACGCAGACTTCAGAGGACCCTGGCCTTTATAAGCAATCAAAGCAGGAGGTACAAATGTGTCAAATTATGACATAAAGATAGTTAAAAGTCTTTTAAACATTTTGTTCACAGTTATAACTTTTCCCCAATTAATGATAAGCCCTTTCTAATATATGCTAAATCAAGGTGAACATTTGATTAAAGAGTCGAGAATATGTAAATTTTTCAATGTATTAAGGTAAAACTTGTCACTAATTGCTAAATTGTAAAAACTGAAAAATATTAAAAGCATTACCCCGTTTTTACTGCCAATGAAGAAAACAGATTTTTCTCCAATTTCAGCTCCGTCCCCGTCACTTCCATGACTTCTCCGTTTGTCTACCTCAGCTTTTGCGATTTCCCAGAGAGTTTCACTGCATAAGTAGAAAGACAAACGGTAGAGAAACAAAAGGAAGAAGCTTTAGAGATATTTATTTTCAGCAGAGAAACTTTATTTCAGTGAGATTTACAAAAATACTATTTCCTGAGAGTCAATAACTAGGTAAAACACTAAAGGATTTTTTACTAACTCTTCACCTGGAAATGGTTCCTGAAGAGTACTGACATTTATAAACAGAGTGCCCTAGCATCCATTTCTCTGCTGTGATAAAAACACCCCAGCAAAGCAAGGGTTTATTTCCTTCACAATTCCAGGAGTCACGGCAGCAGGTAGGTTAAGGCAGCAGCAGCTTGCCTCATACCTGCAATCAAGAGCAGAGAGCATGAATGTGTGCCTATCTGCTCTCTTGGGCAGACTAGCTGTCCCCAAACTCTAGGGATCTTCCTGTCTTCAACCCTCCCCCTAAGTCCCGAGTTTACAGACATGCATCCTGCACCTCATGTTTACCGACTCAGGTCCTCATGCTTGAATGTCAGGCACTTTATGTACTGAGTCATTTTCCAGTCCTAAGCAAGTATTTATTGAACAACTAATACATGCCTCTATGCTAATCCTCAGGCTTGAATCTGTTTCTTTGTCTCTGAAATGTCAATTAAAAGAAAAGAAAAAAAAAAGAATATCTGCTTTTGAGGTCACAGTGATTGTTACAATGTCACCGTTCATTTAGTTTTAGGCTCTGGCCTTTTAAACTACAAAAGCTATTGATGGCCTATAATTATTACCAGACCAGAACCTGAATCAGGGCTGGTGATAAAGTGAAAGCGGTTACCGTGCCTGCCTAGTATGCAGCAGGCTCTGAGTTCAATTCCCAGAATCCACAAACAAAACGAGAGAGTTTTAAAATGTCAAAGCAGGAAAACCAAGTCAAAACCGAAATCCTGAATGGTTGCACTGAACTCTCATTTTATAGGCCAAGAATTCTGTGTCTGTTTGCTTGCTCTATTTACAAAACCATTCCCCCAAAATATGATTATCTGTTTCTCAAGTGCTCAGTAAAAACAAAGGGTTCTTCAATTGCCATGTCCCCTACAAAAACAAAACAAAACAAAAAACCCCTGCACCCATCGCTTCACTAGAGTAACCTAAGAGAACGCGGTGCAAAGCTGACTCAGTCCCAGTTCTGAACTTCATAAACTACCACTGCTCGTGCCTCTGATCCAGAAAGGGGCGAAAGACCTATACTGCGCTCTGGTGGATCCTTGGCCTTCTCCCTGACATCTTTGTAGGCCATTCGGAGGTTCGGGTACTTCATCTCTACAGGACCCCCATCACTGCGCCTTCAAGATGTTACACTTTTCTCTAAAGTGCAGAAGCCCTGAATCACCAGGCAGGGGCCCCAGGGAAGGAGGATCTGCCATCTGGGTCACCACCATGATCTGGCCCACAGCAGCATGTGGCTCTCAAGACACTTCATTGCAATCAGCGAAAGGATGGAGCTGAAGATCTTTCCTAATTGTTTAATTCTCTTGTTTGTGACAGAATTCTCAAGCTCTAGGTCTGGGGGGGGGGGGGGGGGGGGGGGTTGGTTGGGAGGGTGAGATAGGGATGGGGGATGGTGACAGCGAGGTACTGCTGCGGTCCAGAGCCACAGTCTCAACTACTGCGCCAGGGCTGGGTACCTCCGCTCCGCACTTCCGTGTCCTTTCTCTATTCTGGTGGGAAAGAGGGGAGGTCGTGAGAGTCCCGCAGGCCGGTTCAGCAATACCTGGGCATGGTGGTTGCGCCGCCCTAGATGTCCTGGGTTCCGCGTGGGGGAACAACCCTGAACCTGGAGGGCTGCAAGCTCCTAGTTGGGCCAGAGAATGCAGGCTCCTAGGTTGCCATGGCAACGACGTCATGGCCGAGGTTGCGTGTTAAAGAGCGGCCTCATGGGAAGTGTAGTTCTCGACTTCTGCTTGCGTCTCACTTTTCAGCATCAACTTCTAGGATGCCAGAAGATATAATGAGCATACTCCTGCATCTGGAATGAAAATGCTGGGGCTTGAAGGGCTTTTATTTTTTATTTATACGGAGTACTGACTGTATGGCAGGGGCCTCTAGTGCCGTGATTTGGAAATAGAAGTTGAAACACTGTTGAGCTGTTACCTAATAACATACTAGAAGAAAAAAAAACTCAACCTTAACAAGGTGTGCAAACTTTTAGTTCCGATTTCTGAACGTTTGGCTGTATGATGTTTTATGAAGCGGTGCATTACTTATTAAAAAGTCCGTGAAGTATGTGCCTCTCCCACATACTTAATTTGCATTATGCAGGTAGATTATATTTGTTTGAACTTTGTGGGCCCTTCATAAATATCCAGGAATCCCCACAAAATTAGATAGACTATTTTTATAGATAAGGATGGCCCTCTGCTATACAGAGTAAGACATGAGATACAAATACCTTTAAAACAGATGTACACAGCTAATTGTAATCATAACTCAGGGAAAGCAAGCTATTTCAGGAGAGGTACAAAGTGACCACAGCTGAAGCAGTTGACAAAACATTCACGGCAGGCTTGTTATTTGACCTGTTCTGAATGTTGAGTAGATCCAGGTTCCAGATCCCTGAGTGTTTGAAGGAATTCTCTCCAAGCCTTTGGGCTCAGTTTCTGTGGTATGATGTTTAAGAACACGGGGTTTGAAATAAGATGAGCAGAGATTCAATTCCTAGCATCTAGAAGATTGAACCCAAGGTCTCCTGCAAGCCAGGCAAGTGCTTTACACCATGAGTTACAACCTCAGCCCTTTTGGCAAATTTGAATGAAGAGACAGAAGGAGCATATTCCTGGAAATGAAGCTAAATACTGGTTAAAAACAAAAAAGACCGCCTGGTGGTGGTGGTGCACGCCTTTAATCCCAGCACTTGGGAGGCAGAGGCAGGCGGATTTCTGAGTTCGAGGCCAGCCTGGTCTACAGAGTGAGTTCCAGGACAGCCAGGGCTACACAGAGAAACCCTGTCTCAAAAAACAAAATAAAACAAAAAAACCCCAAAAAACAAAAAAGACCATCCATTTCAAATAAAGTCTTTGGGAACAAAATCTCCTGACATTGTGGCACTAGGAGGGCTGAAGTGAAAGTGGTGTTCAGTGGAGGAAGGACGCTTTCAAAGAAGGCTGACACACTGCTCACTGAAATGCCCTCTGTAGTCTGGGCTAGCCAGCGTGTGGCTTGTAAACTACTATTACTGTAATCACTTGGGATCCTGGGCTTAGAATCTGTTCCTGGGTTTAGCGCACTGTTTAGGAAGTCAAGTAGGTATTACTAACCATCGTGATAGCAATCGTGAAGGCTAATGTCTTTTCCTAAGTACAGCCTGCCAGGCCCACTAGTGCTTCAAGATTGTAATTGTTTTGGTTAACCAGGAGAGACAGTTAGAGGAGGGAGCTGGTAAATGGAAAAATCTAGGGTAGTGCTTCTCAATCTGTGGGTCTCGACCCTTGTGGAAGGTCAATGACCCTCTCACAGGAGTCACACTCAGACATCCTGCATACTAGATATTTACATCATGGTTCATAACAGTTGCAAAGTCACAATTATGAAGTAGCAACAAAATAAATGTTTCCATTATGTATTCACTTTACATCCCTATCCCAGCTGCCCCTTTACTCCTCCCAGTGCCCCCAGTACCTCCCTCCCTTTCTCCTCCGAAAAGGGGGCGACCCTTGGGTACCAAGCCACCCTGGTGCATCAAGTCACTGCAGGACTGGATACAGAAAAATATGAAATCTTTCATGAAGTTGTGTGTCATCCTTGTGCAGGGACCATGCTAATCTCTGTATCATTCCAATTTTAGAATATGCACTGCCAAAGCAAGCATGCAATGAAATAATTTTATGCAGGGGTCACCACAACATGAGATGTATTAAAGGGGCACAGAACAGGAAGGTTGAGAACCACTGATCAAGGGTGATCTGTCTGGGCCTTGATCATCTGCATTAACTCAAGGTGCATCCAGTTGATCTGATTGGGCAGCTGAGTTCTGTTTTCTTCCTTTATTTTTACTGAAGTTTCATAGTTGGGCAAAGAAAGTGACCTTCCTGTACAGATGGAAGTTGTTCTTAAGTGCAAGGCTGTATTAGTTACTTTCTGTTAGGATAAAATACCAAGACCAAGGTACCTTACAGAACTAGTTTATTTTGGCTAACAGTTCCAAAGGGTTAGAGTCCAGTGGTGGCAGGGTGGTGGTGGTGGTGGTGGTGGTGGTGGTGGTGGTGGTGGTGGTGGTGGTGTGGTGTCGGGCCATGGAAGAGTGTCCTGGTTCTTGGGTTGTGGGTTTTATCTCTCTTATTAGTTGGGTAAGGGCCTCGAGGTCTGAAACAAGGTGATTTTTGGGACCTTGATCTTTGGGTTCATTTGACTGAGGGGGCCCAGGAGCTGTGTTGTTGTTCTCAGTCTGTCCAATTTTAGATGGTCCTATACATTGCCGAATTTTGGCTAAGATCGGCAAAAACTCACAAGGGTTTTTTTTTAATCTCTGTTTTTGATAAGGGAAGTTATTCTGCTCCATGAGTCTGGACTGTAAATATTGTCCTCCGCCATGCATGGTGCTGTCTGAAGGACTTCCTCCCAAAACAAGGAGGCTTGTTTTTTTGCCTATTTTTTATTCCATGGGACTTTAGTAGGGCATATATTTGCCTGGCCTGGGGTGAATTTTTATGTGACGTGGAGTTCCCCATGACAGGAAAGAGGAGAAACACTTTGTCCAATGGGAATGTTCCCTTGGCCTATTGGCTTTGGGGGATTTCACAATGGTCCAAGAGCGCCAAGCCTTCCCTCGCAGATTTAAGGACTGGCAGCCGCCCTGTGGCTTTTAAATGGCTGCTGCATTACCAGGTTTTTTCTTTTTGTTTTAAAGAGAGTCTAGATAGAGAGTCTTTGCCAACGCACGGGCTGTCGGGATTTAAGCAGAGGCCAGAGAAACCTTCAACCAACACCAGAGAGTGCTCTGGCCAGGAGGTATCAGCTGTTCCTTCAGCTTATTTAAATCCACATGATGGCTGTGACTGAAAACACAGGAGGAAAAAACAGGTTGCTTGTTCCCAGAGTTGGGGGGCTCACCTTCCCACTGTATCAGTTCCTGTGGCTGCGTGGTTGTCCAAGCCTGACGTTTGGGGCACCAGCTGTAGGAAAAAATATGGCTGGGGATTCCAGGGTTCCTCCCACCATAGTCAGTGGGTAGTTGGCTGGGAACGCTCTGGGTTCCTCCAGCTGGAAGTTGGGCCGGCTGCTCATTAACTAAAGGCCTCTCCACGGTTCCTCATGGTGTGGCCCCAACACAGGAGGAAGTCCTTGGGTTTCCAAAACCGGTTTATTGACATGGCAGATGGTGGATGGATCTGGATGCACACCACATAAAACCCAAGGTGGACCTGAGTTGAATAGGGAGGGGAAGAGGGGGAAGGGACTGGGGAGGAATGCTTAATTGGCTCCACCCTCTGGCCTTCAGGTACCTTATTAGTATGTAAGTCTCTCTAGGGCCTGTTCATCACGCCCTCCACCTGTGTACATGACTGAAGGGTGAAGGTGGAATGGAGATTAGATCTCGTGACAGGAGCCTGGGCACTGGGGGTATGGCCGAACCCACAACCCAAGAACCAGGACACCCTTCCATGGCCCGATATCGTGGTGGTGGTGGTGGTGTGGTGGTGGTGGTGGCAAGCATGGGAACAAACAGCAGGCAGGTGGGGGGTAGGAACTGAGAGCTAAGAACTCACACATCTTACACCTAAAGCACAGAGCAGAGAGAGTGAAGAGCAGGTGTCAGTCTTTAAACTCTCCAAGCCATCCCCAGTGGTAATCTTCCTTCACTAAGTCTGCACCTATTAAACCTCTCCAAACAATGTTATTTGCCTATGGGATATGAAGAGCTCAAATACCCAAGACTATGGTGTTGAGGGAGATATTTAATTCAGTGGCTTTTGTTCTTATGGCTTGTTCTTAATGAGCTGCCATCTTCTCGACTAGACAAGGCCTGTGGCCACGAGTGGCAGCTGCCATGTATTTTTGCTGCTGCTCAGCTCAGGCCACTGACTAAGGCGGGCCAGAAGCACCAGCCCTGCCACCCACCAACGCCAGCATGGGAGATGGTTCTACCAATCTCCCATGCTGTCTCTACAAGGCTGGGCTGAGCCAAGACCATCTTGCCGTCTACACCGTACCTGGAAGAAATGAGACTCTAATGTTTAGAGATTATCCAATAGTTTTATATATTTGATAATGCTCAAATATCAAGATGCCTACACAATTGAAAGTGATAACTAATTAACTAACCTAGATATAAGTTGTTACACAGGACTGCTCTCTGTACATGCATGGTCATCCATGGCACCTACATCTCTGCTCTTTGCTCATCCTCTCCTCCTCTTCCTCTCCTTACTCCTCCCATCTTAGCTCCTCCCAACTTGCTGGGAAAATATGCCACTACATATCACCCTTCCTGTTAAAGTAAAAAACTTTCTCTCAAAATACAATTAGAGCACCACTATACCAATTTGTATCAGTAAGGAACAAGATAGACATAATACCCAGTCCATCATTTTTGTCAACTAAACAGAACCTCTGTCACCTCTCCTAACTAAAATACTTAGTTCTGAACCTGGCTTATGTCCTGGCTTTAGAATGAATGTCAGCGGAAAACCATCCTCTCAAAATCGCTCTCCCAAAGTAAATAGCCTGGGTTGGCTATGAGACTATAAGTCTTCAACCCCCATTAGAAATCCAGAATGACTGAATTAACCGAAGATATGGGAAGCACAAAGCATAGCTTCCAAAACTTAGCCAATTTATAAAGACCGGTGAACACCTGGACAGCCCCTATACTACAGAACGTTGGAGCATCTGTTCTTCCGCCTTCTGGCCCAGGATCATCTGACAGACCTAGTGATGCAGAATTTTTAAGGGATGATCACGCTCTCTTGGCAGACATAATCAGTTGACTATTCCGAAAGTGTATCCTTTTCTGGACAGTATATTGTCTGTAGATGAAAAGAGGCAATTTGCCTAGTGTCTGTTTCACCTCAACTGGAGTAACTCCAAAGATGCTCAATTTCTTCTTAGAATCCAAGACAGGGAAGCTGTCAGGAGCAGACAGGTCTCTAATCAAATGACTCAATAAACAAATGTTTTTACTGTCAATTCTGTGAACTTCTGACGTTTTTGAAAACCAATTATCTATGTAAAGCAATCTGGACTGTTATCTGTTAACTCCTCTCAGCTATTCCTAATTAAAATCTAGAAAACACCCTAACAATAAACTCAGAGCCATAAATTTGTTATAGTCCCTTAACTCACAGGCTAACCATTTCAGATCAGTTAAAAAAAATTAAAGAAGGACTGGTTCTAAGCCTTGTACCCACCAATGTTGACTTAATAGAAAAAAATATACCAATGAAACCCTTGAATTTGAAATCAAAATAAATTTTGTGCCATTTAAGAAATTATAACTTCAGCTTAATAACAATTATACAGATTTCTACCAATAGGTTATGGCTATGTAATCAATTCTAACTATTCCTCCTGTTCCAATAAAACCATTATTTTCCCTAGAAGGACAGCCTAATATCAACCACCTCAGTCCCTAAGCCCAGGGAATTGGGGCACTGACTCTTCATTAACTTCTTCAAGCTGAATTCAGGTGTTGAGATATTAAAAGAGGGGCAGTGGGAAGGGTAAATTGAAAAGCCTCTGATGTCTGTGTCTTCATTGCATCCAGCTGAAATTCTATGACATCAGAGATTTGAGCAGGTCTGATTAGCTTGTTTGATGGTTAGATACACCAAGGCTATGTAGTCTGTAATATATAATTTTCAAACAAATTTTAGTATCAAGATAATTTTTTGTTTAAATTCTAGAATCTAGTCTTCTGGTGGCCTGCCTTTGACATGTCTAATCCATATAATTCTGAGAGGTAGAAATACCTTAATCATCTCTTCTGAAAACACACAGACAAACCCTTTTTCCCAAAACAGATATCCTTGAGCCAGTAACCAAAAAAACCTTTATCTTGACCTCTTTCCCAGAGGAAAAATATAACCACAAAACTGAAAAATCACACCTACCTTGAAAATAAAACCAATTTAAGACTGTATGTGCCTATTCTTAGGCTTTCCCTATTTTGCCAAGCAGGAAATGAACCCAGAATTCCTGTGGGGCCCACGTTAGACAGAACCCAAGTCTCCTGTGAGGTCATATAACTTTGTATCATTTAAACACACCTGATTTACACTCTCTTTCTGTTTGGCTCTCTGCCTAGAACAGGTTTTTATTTATACCTTCTATGTGTTTGGCTCTGTACTCCAGAGCAGCTTCCACTTGTACACTGTTCTCTCTACTCTGGAGTCAGCTACTTTCTTCTTTTTCTAACAAAAAGCAACCTGTGTTTCTCCACAGCAGGTGAGCTCAGCTGCAGGGTTTTTTTTGTTTGTTTGTTTTGTTTTGTTTTGTTGTTGTTTAGTTCCTGTGCTAGGAGTCACATGACTTATCTCAGCGCTTACTCTCTTTCTTTCTTTCTCTCTTTCCTTCCTTTGTTTCTTTCTTTGTTTCTTTGTTTCTTTCTTTCTTTCTTAAAGACAACTTTTACTCTCCTGTGAAATAGACTTAAATTTTTAGTGAATTTGTGCCAGACATTGGTCGCCACTTTGTTGAGGTAGTATTTTAAACCTGGTGGCACCTAATCTGGTTTGTAGTTATAGAGCTGCCATGTTCCTGACTAGACTAGGCCTGAAGTCATGAGCAGGGGCTCCCTGATGTCATGGCTCAGGTCGCTGTCTCAAGCTCAGGTGGCCAGAGACATAGGTCCTGCCACTCATGAGATGCCAGTGTGGGAAATGGCTCTGCCAATCTCAATTTGTACCCAGTAGAAATGAGACTCTAATGCTTAGCTTATCCAAAGGCTTTATAAGTTTGATAACGTTCAATAAACAAGATGCCCACACAATTGGAAGTGTTAACCAATTAACTAACCTAGATATAAGTTGTTACCCAGGACTACTCTCTGTACATGCATGGTCATCCATGGCTCCACATCTCTGCCCCTTCTCTCTCCTCCTCTTCCTTCTTCTCTTTACTCCTCCCACCTTATCTCCTCCCAACTTTCAGGGAAAATATGCCGCTACACTATGGAGGAAATCTCTTATTTAAACTACCACAATAACAAAGTGAACTGGTTAGATTTTTACCATCTTGACAGAAGCTAGGACCATCTTCTGGGAGGAAGCCTTACTTGAAGGACTGTCTTAATCAGATCAACCCACAGGCAAGTCTGTGTGTGTGTTTGCCTTAAGGATTGATGTAAGAGGACCCAGACAATTATGGGCAATGTTATCCATGGGCAGGTGGTCCTGGGTAGTATAAGAGAGCAGGTTGAGCAAGCTAGTAAGCAGCACCCCTCCATGGCCTCTGCATTGGCTCCTGCCTCCAGGTTCCTGCTGTGCTTGAGTTCCTGCCCTGACTTCCTTCAGTGATGAACAGTGACTGGACACATAATCCAAATTAACCCTTTCCTCTCCAAATTGTTTATGCTCATGGTCTTTGTCACAGTAATAGAAAGCAAAGTGGGACAAAAAGATTTGAGCCTGCTTCTGCATCACTTCAAGAAGGCTCAAGGATTTTAAAGTTGGTGGTGACAGAGGAACATGTTTTATACTGCAGTAGGCAGTATATATAGGTACTATTTGGAGAGTTATGTATCATTTAGAAGGATAGAAAGTGCCTGGGGGCCTGAGACAGAAGCGCACATTGGGCAGGTAGGCTGGAGTTCTGGGAAGGATCTCACAGTCTGTGGTTGCCTGTATTAGTTATAAGAAGCCACATAAGATTTAAAAACAGGCATGCCTTGACTGGCCCTGTGTTTCAGTGAGATAATTTTTTGCAGCTGTGTGGAGGATTCTTTTGGGGAACCTAGAAGACCATATGGAGACTATTAACAACAGCAGCCAGGAAAGTGACAGAGTTCTTATGTCTCCTTTGTTTTCAGTGTTTATATAAACTTCTTGCAGGAAAAACTGGTATACAGAAAACACACACACGTGCATGCACACACAGACAGACAGACAGACAGACAGACAGACAGACAGACACACACACACACACACACACACAGAGAGAGAGAGAGAGAGAGAGAGAGAGAGAGAGAGAGAGAGAGAGAGAGAGAGAATGAGAACAGGGGCTGTGGGTTCAGTGATAGAATTCTTGTCTAGTAAGTGAAAAGTCTTGTGTTGAGTCCCTAGCACTTAAAAAGAGAAAGAACAAAGAAAGAAGACGAAAGAGTGGGAAGTGGGAAAAAGACTGGTGAAATAAGTTTACCCAGAAGAAATAAACATTCAACATGTTGATACCTTATATCTAATTATTTTTCTTGGAGTTAAGATTGTACTGTGGTTAAGTCCAAACTTTAAGCAAGTATTTCCAATTATCAGTTACAAATTCACTGTAAGAGGACTTGCTGGCCATACGCTCTTCCACCGTGAGATTTGTTGCCAATTCTTTTAGCATCCATTTGATGCTGAGCTGACTCAGCACAAGCATGAATTGGGTTACTCAGAGCTCTTCCCTGGGATCCTTCAAATTATAACTGGAAAAAGCAGACCATTCCCTTTTGGAGAAAATTACCATATGCTCTGCTAAATGTGGTTAAAGAGCACGAAGCAGACACATGGGTATGAACAGGAAAGGAAGTCCTGTCCATGTTTCCCGGGGTCTTCTGCAGGTCTCTCTGTGTCTTTCTCTTATGACTTTGTTTAGTTATTTGAAGCATCCAAGTATCTTTGTAATGGAATTGGGAAAGGTGTGTTTTCTCATTGTTTTCTGAATTAGGTAAAGTCTAATTTTAGAAATTTACCCCAAACTATCTAATATAGTTACTATAGCAGAAGTTGGGTCTTGGGAAGACAGAAAAGTCAACACTTCTCTCTTGACTAGCAGATGAATGGGAGAGTCTGTGATCCAGCTGTCGATAGCACAGAGGAAGAGACCCAGGTTCAGAGAGCATTACAGGTTGAGAGGCCCCAGGTGGCTACCAGGGACCATGGATAAGGTCAGTATTACCGTATGCAGAAGAGGGGCCATGGCTGATGACAGCCACCCACTCCCTAGGAGCACCATGTCCAACTTAGTTGAAGCTACACATCTGACAAACATTTCACAGTTTGAAGCAAGTGCCATTACATCTCACACCAGCTTCAGGCCCTGGTCTATCACCTCCTGGTTGTGGATTACGTCTTCAAACTCAAATGGCCTAGGACACATGGGTATCATTTGAAAATGTGGATGCAGTTCATGTCACCATAAATATCTGGTGTGAACTCAGCTTAATCTGGAGATCACAGTGGATAAAAAGTTTTCTCTTGTGGCTGTAAATCCCTGTCTTCTTTGAGGGAAAAGGAAACTGGGAGCAAGCTGAGCTTCTGTACAGAGTAGGAGCCTAGAAGCTTCTTCCACATGCTTGCCGCACTGGGCCACACTGGGCCCTTTGCTTCATTGCAAAGATACAGGTAAGCATGACTGTCAGTTCTTATACTGCAGTTTGATTAATAGTTAAAGGTGAATTGTTCTAGGAACCTGCTCACCATATTTTTCTCTACGGGGCGGGGGGTTGGGGGGGGAAGGCAAATAACTGACTCAGAAACACATTGTGGGACAAACTCTCTTTGTAAGTTGTGGGTAATGTCTCTTGTAAATTGAGTTAAAATTCATTTGTAAGAAATGGTGTATTTGATTGCACATGCACACACATGCACTGCAGAACATTTTAAATTAATTTTTAGAACATAATCCATTGAACTCACTTAAATGAAATAAGCTCTCTTAAGGGATTTATTATAAAACTATGGGAAAACATACATTTCTATTTGCCTCTTTACATAGTCTATTATGTATCCAAATGCACACGTATTAAAATTACAATTTGTCTAAGCAGCCTCCTATGAGGTGACTGAAGCAGAGCCACCAGGGGGCTGAAGACACAGAATGAAGGCAGCAGGGGGCAGTGACTGCCACTCTCTCCACAGTCCACCTCAGGTCCACCATTGAAACCATTAGGTACGTTTTGAAGATTATTCAAAAGATAGTGTTCAAAAGGGGACTCATAAATCATTTATTGTAACGGAGAGGAAAGAAACCGGTAGGTGAGAAATATTACAACTGAACAGGAAACATTATTCACTTGTAACCAATCACAATAATATACTTGCATTAAAAACGGCCACATAAGGATTTCCCAGGAGCTAAAATTTTCACATCACTGATTACATAAAACTGACTTCTTTCTATCAAAAATATTTTATTTCTGCTCTGTCAAAAAGTAAGTGCAAAGTCTAAGGCACCATAGTTTAAGGGAGCACTCACTACTTTTAACCCTGAAGACGTGGCAGATGGGACTGCTTGGCGAATGACTTGTTCTCACCTGTAAATCAGAGCTCTGCCCCAGCCTCTGGCTCACCCACTAGCGATTAGTAAGTGGTTTTATGGGCACTCAAAAACACTACTTTATCCCAATCAAATACACTCTGAAAATCACCCCAAATTGTTAATCATTTATTCTTAAAAATGAATCTATTTATTCAGTGAGTGGTTGTGGTTCAAAAGATGGAAGGGTGAACAGACACTTGAAGGCCATGTCTATGGGGCTTGAAAAAAATCTGTCATTACCAAGACAGTAGAATATGATGGGAGCGACATGTCTCCTGACTTTACTCCTAAGGGTAGAGAGTGTTTAAAAGGCTTAGTGTGAGAACAGGACACTGCCACAGCAAAGAGGGGGACACAGAGGCTCTGCCAACAAATTCATTGGGCACCTAGCACTTTCTCAAATCGGCTTAAAAAAAATACGGCACACAAAATGATAAATATATGTTTAAAAATAAATACAAGCATTCTACACATAAATAAAATTAGGTAGACTTGTGGTTAAACATCTTTATAATAGAATTTTCATATCTTATCACAGTTTCATCTTATCAGGAATACTAATTACATCACCTTGGCCCAGCTTGAAATGTATTGGCCACTTAATGTAAATGTTACGATTTCACTATGAAATGTTCCCAGAGGCTCGTGTGTTGAACACTTGGACTGCAGACTTTGTGCTGGTTTGAAAGGTGGTAGAAATTTTGAGAGTTGAAACTTAGAGAAAGTGAGTCACTGGGGACATGGTTTTGAAGTTGCACCTTTCTCTGGCCCCTTCCTTGCTCTCTGCTTCTGTCTACCATGAGTTTGAAGAGACCTCTTATGCCACATGCTCCTGCCACTGACTGCACAGGACGAAGCCACAGGGATAGAACTCTCTGAAACTGCAGAAACAATCATGTCTCACTTAGACTGTTTTTTTGCCAAGCATTCTGCCACAGCTATGGGATAACTACAGCATCTCGAGACAAGTTCAACTCAAAATGTACTTCCTTCAGCCGAAGTATTTTCTATTAGAATTTACTTTGGAATATATTTTTAAACTCGAATTAGAAAAGACTGTGTGAAGGACAAAGCTTTAAGGATCATCTTTGTTTCCAAAGACACTATTTATAACAAAGCAAGATCAAGCTAAGCTAGCATTAAACACATTTGAATGTGGTACACTGTTCAGTGATCTTAGGCTATGCTGACAGGCAGGGATGCCTGGACGCGCTACCTCATTTTACACACTCTAGTGATCCACAGAGGTGGCAGGGTACACACTTCCTAACCTCACAGAGGCAGCTCTGGTTAGTGGTCTGTCGTCTCATGTAATGACGCCCAGCCTCAGACAATTTACTGCACTTGCTCTAAGAACTTGCCCCCCTGTATATGTTCCCACAGCTGAATTCTACACTAAACCTCACTCCTCAAAGACCGCGTTATTAGCTAAAGGCAGATTTGATTCCAGTACTTGCATTCTTTGGCAGTGAGCTTTTCCAGATAGTCAACTGGTTTTACCAAATGAGAGTTTGGAATCTCCCTTTCAAAAGATTGCCAGGATATTTAAAAGCAAACTGGGAAGCATCATTGCACAATGTCTGATGGCCAAGAAGGGAGACGGGGAAAGGAAAAAAAGACAAGTTCTAACCTACTTTGCCTAAGACACAATGAGTGTGTTGACACATTTTGTGTTTATTGTTATCTAAATATTAATAGTCAGGTAAGAGAGTAACCCATTACTGCTACAGTCTGGAGTGTTGGTGTGGGCGCCATGTCGGCAGGGTGTAAACGCTTGCTTGCAGCGGATGCAGCCACGTAGTGGAGGAGTGAAGGTTCAGTCTCAGGAGCTTCAGAGTAAGGTTGGGCCTTTGGTAGATCTGCTGTTGGACGGAAGGGGCTGGCTGCCCATGGCTCTGGCTTGGGGTCCCTGGGTCCTGGGTGACAGCAGTGCTGGAGCGGAGAGGTGGTGAAACGCTGTCTTTTGCTGATAGAAGTTGTTGATGTAACTGGCCATCAGAAGGGTAATTTCAAGAATCTAAAACGAGAAAACCCACCCTGTCAGGCTCCTGAGAAGTGCTCTCCTCTGTCCTTGGGCGATCTCATTTGCATTTGGCCAGTCTAGCTCCCTGCCTTTCTCTCTAGGGCAGAGGTTCTCAGCCTGAGGGTCCTGACTCCTTTGGAGGGGTCACATGTCAGATATCCTGTATATTAGATACTTACATTATGACTCATAACAGTAGCAAAATTACAGTTAGGAAGTGGAAAGGAAGTAATTTTTAACTGGATGGGGAACCGTATTCATTGGGGGTGCTCCAGATCCAGCAGTCAAAACAAAGGTGTGGCTGGGGGGGGAGGCCAGGAATGGCAGGAGGGAGACTGGCTGGGTCAGAAAAGCTTGTGGTGTTGGGAATGGGGAAGGGCTGGTGGGTAGGTGGTCTTTTGCACTCCGTAGTTGCTAATGGAATAGGGGCAGGTGTGGTTGGGTGGTGGGGTGTCTTCTTCCTCCATAAAAGGGGGCCTCAGGGGGTTGGGGGGCAGTGGCTGGGGCGGGAATTTGGCTGTAAGACCTCTTAACTTCCATGTTTATGGGGATACTTTAGCCACTTTGCAACATGGACATTTGAACTGGTGATATAAGGGCACATGGGTGACATTTGGTGGGGGGGGGGGGGGGACCTTCAACCTGGCATCCTCTTTTTTTGACCTTTCTGACGCTGTTCTTTTTAAAACTGGGGGGCCCGGCAACTTACAGGGTTGGAAGGTTTAGCTGGGGGGGTGGGGTGGGGTGTGGGCCCAGGGTGGGGGAGGGGAGATAAAAGAAGCAGGTATTGTGGGAAAGGTGCTGTGGTGTTTGACTTTGTGTGTATGTTATGTACATGAGAAACTGGATAACACACTATGATGAACAATTTGTATGTGGTGGGTGTGTACGGGGTGTGTTCAGGTCTGGGGTAGCTGGGGGGACACAAACATCAAAACTGTTAAGGGTCTGGGGCTATTACGGTGAGTATGTAAGTCTCGTCATTGTCTGGTCTGTGGGGAAGGGGTGGCAATGGCTCATTGGGTGGGGTCCCTGGCTCTCTAATTGAGGGGAGTGGGGTGTCTGAAAATCAGGTGTCGTCTTGGGTGGGGGATTACTCCTGTGGTTTGGGGGGTTGGGTTATGGGAAGGGGCTGTTAAAACCTAAGGCCCCCCCCTCTCACTCCTTGATACGGGGGGGGGGGGGGGGGGGGGGGTGATGTTCCTGGGGTTTGGATAACTGGAGGTCACCACAACATGAGGAACCGTATTAAAGGGCCACAGCATTAGGAAGGTTGAGAACCACTGCTCCAGATCAAACAAAGGTTAAAGAGCCTAGTACCATGAAGACACCATGACCGTCTCCTGTTACTCCAGCTGGCAGTGAGAATGACTCTCAAAGTCCAGTCAAGCTTAGTGACCATGCTAGGGAATGCGACAGCTGGCATTAAGAAAGTGTCATACCAATTCTATTAAAGTGAAAACAGTGAAGGTACCGTGGTCTTTTGCACTCCGTAGTTAACTGCTCTAACTTACAACACAGACCTAGCCAGCCAAGATAGCTACCATGAAAACAGACAAATAGGCTTGAGAAGTGGCTGAGTGGGTAAAGGTACTTGCAGCTGGACCCTTTGGCTTGGATGCTAGTATCCTCTTGGTGGTGGGAGGGGAACCCAACCCCCCAAGTCATCCTTCCTTACATGTGCTGTGCACATAAACACACATGTAACATAAATAAATGTCATACAATATTTTTTAAAGTTGAAAGTTCTAGGAAAAGCAATTTCTTATTCTCTTTTACTGGAATTAGATGTTTTCCCCCCCAAAACTAGGGCTTGAATTCCAGGACTCCTCCACTGAGCTCCCCCTCAGAGCTGAGTGACATTTTAGGATGCAGACTTTTAAAAAGCTGCTTTACTTAGAGACATTGAAACTACAGTGTTACATATAACAAAGGAACAAGGACATCTTAACTATACAACTCTGCTATACCGTGATGAGTTGGTAAAACAAATAGCCACAAGTAGATAAGCCACCGGACCTACCCACAATACCTCCACTTTCCACGCATGCTCTTTTGAGACAGTGATCTAAAGTAACCTCACTGCCTTTTAACTCCAACCCCTCCCGATCCCACTCCTGAACGCTAGCAACCACTGCTTTTAAAACTTCCATCACCAGGCACTGGCCCACTTGGAAAATTTCAACTTGTTATTTTTGTTTTGTCTTGTTTTGAGACAGGGTCTTTCTGTAGCCCTGCCTGTCCTAGAACTTACTATGTACAGCAGGCTGGCTTCGAACTCACAGAGATTGCCTGTCTCTGTCTCTCAAGTGCTGGAGTTAAAGGCGTGCACCACCATGCCTGGCTTTCACTTAGTTCTTAAGCTAAAAGAAGCAGGTAGTATCAGGCCATGTTAGAGAAAGAAAACAGAACTTAGATTAAGCAAGCCAGGATTTGAACTCAGGATTGGTTAAGCAATGCCTGTTTCAACCTGGGATGCTCTATGTGCAAGAACGTGTGTTCCCATGAAAAAGCAGCCAGCTGGCAAGCTGGCAGAAAGGCTTCCACTCACCTTGGGTTTTGCCATGGCAAACAGTAGCTTCTCTGTTGGCCGCTCTTTTGACTGTGTACTAATGACTACCATAAAATCCTCTTGGTAGCCCCCAAAGGTCATCAGACCCTTGTACACATAGCTGATCACCAACCTCTTCAAAGAGAAGGGAGAGAAACTATTATGTGCTGCTCACACTAAAAAAGAGGAAGTGACTCAGATACTGATACATTATAGCAAATGCAAACAAGACTTGGGTACTGATACATTACCAGCAGATACTGATATATTAGAGCAAATGCAAACAAGACATAGATACTGACACATTATGATGACACAGATACTGATACATTACAGCAAACATAATTTCTCTAAAATCAAGTCTATTTTGATGAATGTAAGTAATAGTCATATTAAGTTTATTTAGGGGTCATCAATCTATGCATTTGACCATGAGAAACTGAAATTAGAAAACTATCAACACTCATTCACAGCACCCAGTAGAAAATCATTGTTAATATATTTTTATATATTCACTTAGACTTCTTTGTAAGGTTGATCCACATAAAATTGATCATTTTAAGGCCCAATGATCAAACACTGTATTGACAGATCCATGTTTCCCTTGCTAGGCAGACTTTTATATAAACAGAAACAGCATCATCCACACTACTCAGCATTGTGCTTCAAATTTCTCCTAGACCGTCTTCCTGGGACAACAAATGGACACGTGGCACACCATCTTACACGGTTGCCCGGCTGGCTGCTCAAGAGCAAAACCATTCTGTTACTATCTTAAGTAATGTGGGGTGTGTGTGTGTGTGTGTGTGTGTGTGTACAGATGGGTGTGTAACAGCAATTGAAGAAAAAGAGGCCATGAATTTGAGTGAGAATTGGTGAGGTTCCATGGGAGGGGCTGTAAGAAGGAAAGAAAAGAGGGATATGATGTAATTATATTTGCATTTCAAAAATAAAAACAAGAATTTTCCAGTGCTCTCTGACTGTTGCAGGGCAGAGTTCGCACACTATCTTTAAAGCCTCAATTACCACCCACCAGACTGGGGTAGCTCAGTGGGAGGACACAAACATTTGTGAGGTCCCAGTACAACAAAAATTACCAAATAGTCCACACAATATGATAGACCATGATAACTTCACATAAATAAATGAACACATAAAAGGAATGGTTGATTTTTTTTTTCTTTTTTCTATGTTGAAAAAATGAGACAAGATCTTACTATGTAGCCCAGACCTTCCTGTCTCAGTGTCTTCAACTTGGGAACTACCAGAATGTGCCACAATGTCCAGTTTGAGTCCATTTTAAATTATGTACGCTTAAAGCTGGTTTTAGTAGCTATGCAACCTTGATATGTGTGAAGTTGATGGCATTACTGAAAACTAGACAAACTGAAAATTTAAACTTTGACAAGTTTCTACTTTCTAATAACTTAAACATTCCTATTTTATACAGAAAAAAAAACCCTGTAGGGGGCCAGTTATATGGCCATAAGGGTGCAAGGTGCTTGCTGCCAAGGCTGGCCACCTGAGTTTGATCTTGGGACCCATACACTGGAAGGAGAGAACTGACTCCAGCAAGTTGTCCTCTGACCTACCCTCGAGTTTACACACACACACACACACACACACACACACACACACACGAACCATGACTGCAACTTAATCTTAGCATCTTAATATTTTTCCATACTCAGCTCAGCCTGTCTCATATTATTTTGAAATACTAGACTGTAACATAATTTTATTTGCAAAGTGACTTTATTAGAGAGTATTAGGAAAAGTATTTTTTAAGCTCAGAGGAAAATCAGAATATAGCAGTTCAGAATAGCTTTGCCTTCTGCTTACTGTACCCTGAGCAGTAGAAATCAAAGATTCAATTACAGATATCAGGTTTGATCTTACCATGGAGGAGTATTCTAGGATGCTCAACCCATTTTCATGGACAGCCAGCCACACGAAATTGCCAAGTGTTGATGGTGTTATGGGCTACAGAGAAGTGAAAATATTCTGCTTTATACATGCATAATTACAGCTGTATTTTTTTAAGTCTATATGAATGTAAGATCTGCCTTTTTCAAACCTAGCAAAGACACTGGAAGTCTCTCCTGGAGCGAGGGCAGTGTGGCGCCCTGAAGTTCTGCAGTGATTCGGTTTAGGCCATCTGGCTTGCGGGCTCGAATCTTTGTCTAGTAATGTGTGCATTTGGACAAACCTCTTATACCACGAGGGCTCAGTTTTCTCATCTTCCACACAAGAACACTAATTTTTACATCTTTTTGTTTCACAAATTACACAGCTGTCAAAAGTTTTAGGGTCTTGTTACAAAAAAAAAAAAAAAAAAAAAAAAAAAAAACCCAGAAACCCAGCACCATTATTTCTAAGGTGCTCACACTAGGAGGCGTGAAGGATTGTGGTGACATGTGCATACTTTTCCTGATATTCAATGTCTAACAGAAATAGAAGAAAGAAAAAAGAAGAGCCGGGTGGTGGTGGTGCACACCTTTAATCCCAGCACTGGGGAGGCAGAGGCAGGTGGATCTCTGAGTGAGAGGCCAGCCTGGTCTACAGAGTGATTTCCAGGCCAGCCTGGGCTACAGAGGCAGGACAGCTGTGATGCAGTGCGATGTACTCAACACCTGAGTACATCCTTTTAAAACTGCCATATCAGTAGATTATTATTTGTCATGTGTATTTTTCCCACAATTATGGAAATTCGGGGAGGGGTACCATGAAGCTGACAAGGGAAGTGCCTCCCTGTTCTAAAGATAGACAAACGCTGGTCCTGTAACATCAAACACAGCGTCATAGCTAATGATGGCCCCAGGAGAGAGCAGTGTGTGTATGTGTGTGTGTGCGGGTGTGTGTGTGTGCATGTTAGCAGCACTTCCCATGCTGAAGTTAGGGTTAAAATTCATTGTAAAACAGTCCACATTTCAAGTCTATTAATTAATTATCCATCTGTTTTTAGACATGGTCTCATTATATTACCTAGGCTGGTCTCTTATTACTATTCTCAATTAATCCTGCATCAGGCTCCTGAGTAGCTGGGACTAAGGAATGTACCGCCACGCTATTCTTTATGTTGAAAAGTAACAATAAGAACACCCCTTGAATTCCCTGCACATATACTGTATAGATGTTTACAGTATATAACAGGTATGATTTTTCTGATATCTTGGTGAGTGGCTTTTAGTTCTGGTAGCAAAACCAATTTCTACCCTTAAGGGCCAGGGACAGAAGATTCCTGGGATTTGACTTTTCTAGTCCACACTGTTTATCAAAGGATGAGAAAACTTAGATCAGATAGTCTGACCAATCTGCCCAGAGTAGCCCGCTCTTTAGCAAGTATTTATTAAGTGATAATTACTTCCAAACCCTGGTAGAGGGCACCAGAGGAGGATTGTGGGCTCACTCTCTAGAGTACACACACACTAGAGGGAAAGAATGCAAGACAGGATGATACATCTTTGAAATCAAAGCATCCCAAGTCATTTAAGAAAGAGAAGTACAAGTCACAGTTCGGGGCTGGTGGTATGGCTCCAGGGGAGAGCCTGTCCTCCGTGTGCTAGAGGATCTGGCTTCAGTGCCCAGCACCAAAACTGAAAACCAAATGTTCCCAAAAGAAAAGGCGTAGGCCTTCCCTCGAACTGGCCAGCTGCCTCCCAGGCAGGGCTGTCCCCTGCCCAGTGTTTCTACAGCGCTCGGTCTGTTCTCCTCAAAGGGTACTTCCCACACAGGGCAACATCGGGCCATGCTGAGAACTGCCCTGAAGTCTGGTACATAGCACTGCAAACCCTGTGCTTTATGGGTCCCTGGAGCTTATCTCAATGGTTACCAAACAGGACTCAGTAAACACTCATTAAGTAATAAGGCCAATGAGTGATACAGCTAGTGAGTGATGGGGGTGAGTGGAGAGAAGGAGGTTCAGCTAGCTCACCTGATGGAGTGGCCTATAACTCCCCAAATGGTTCAGTGTGGGGGTGGGTTGGGGTGGGAGATGAAGAGGGGGAGAAGAGAAAGGGACTGTTCTCCATTTCCCAGCATTCCTCACTTGCTTAAATTGCTGAGAATTTCCTCATTTTTTTTTTTTTTTAATGAAACCAAATATGGTATATCAGGGTAAATGTGGCCAGATGTGTATACTGGGCGGGAGGGGGAAGGGGGGGGGAGGAGGGGGGGGAGAGTATTATGAGTCCTCTTCCCATTCTTTCTTACTTTTGCAAAGAACAACTTGGCGCCAAAGAATGGCCACTTCCTGGCTACTGTCAAGTAAATGCGCACGCAGTCAGCCGCACTGTGTCCCCGGAGGGCCATCCATCTGGTCGAGAGTCGCTGGTAAAGCTGCCTAAACAGAAAAAAAAAAAAAAAGAAAGAAAGAAAGAAAAAAGAAAAAAGAAAAAAAAAAGAACAAAAACAAGAGACAAAAGCAAAACCATGAGTAATGAGTAGTGTCATCCTTCCGAAGGCCTGTTCAGCGCCACCCCCAACCCCCTTTGATGCACTCCTCACCTTTCCTAAAAACTTCCACCAAATTCTGATACTGAAGTGCTCAACACAATCTAGTAAGGAGTCTTTATCACCTACACAGCTAACACCAGTCTAGCATGAGTCAGGGTGCCAGGTAATTTCTCCAGACAATATTTTCATTTTTCAAAATTCAACACTAGCAGTGGTGTCCAAATGGTACAGTTTGGAGGAATGCTGACTGCAGTTATTCTCAGACTGAACCCAGGGCCAGCTACCTCCACTGTGTAGCTAAAACCTTCTTTATGATCAGAATTAATCAGGGATTGAGATTAAACAGAACGATGGTCTTAATTATGGTAATTTTTACTTAAAAAGTTGTTCCAAAACTGGACAATTACTGGTACACACCTGTAATTTCAACATTTTGGAGAGAAAAGCTGGAGGATCAGGAATTTAGGGTGATCTTCAGCTCATACCAAGTATGAGGCTAGCCTGGGCTACATCAGACTGCCTCCAAAAAACAAAACAAAACAAAACAAAAAACAAACAAAACAAAAACCCAACCCATATAAACTTATTTATGTCACCATAAAATAGGTAAAACCTCTTGGGATACATTGGAATTAAATGTTCTAAGAAAAGATCCATACAGAAATTATTGTTAAATTCCTAGTACAACCCCACCCCTCTACAAAGCTGAAAACACCATCTTACCTTAACTGTTCCTCAGAGCATCCTTCTCGGTACCGTTTAGGGTAAAATTTCTCTATGACTTGTTTGAGGGTTTGACTTGCTTTGCACTGGTTAGTCACATGCCCAGCTGGAGTTGAGAAAGGTCTTTCAAAATCCCCAAGATCCACCTGGGAGGAAATCCCCGGAAGAGAAAACACAGGACAGTGAGAACAGCTTTCAGAAAGCAAGTTACTTTTGTTCTTTGAGACATCTTTTGTGTGTGTAAAACACAAGTCTATGTGTCATGATTGTGTGACGGTAAAATTTATAATCGTAGGTATGAGCTGTTGTCTTAAACATATATTTCCCTTGAAATCTACCCTACGAGGAATTCTGTGACAAATACTTCTGCCCCATTTCCATTTGGAACTCCTGTTCTGAGTCTCTTTTCCTGTTGTCATGAGAGGGCACTCTGGTGATGGCCACTTGAGAAAGGTTTAGTTTGGCTCTTGGTTAGTTCCATTTTACAGTCCACCATAGTAGGGAAGCCACAGTGGTCACATGATATCCATAATCAGGGACAGAGAACAACGGATGAATACCTGTATTTCTTTGACTGTGGGTGGAGTGTGACCAGTCATGTGATCTGTGAGCTCCCTTAAGCCACTTTTATCAGAATATTCTATCGCAGCAATAGAAAAGAAACTAAAAACCTCCGTAGTAATCACTAAGAGAAAGCAAGCCTATTACTGAGTATAACATAGGGCAGTCTTGTCTTGTAAAGGGCTACTCTAAGCACTGGTAAATCTGGTGAAATAATAGTTCAAACAAAAGGGGAAGAAAAGACTAAGAAAATTTGCAACAATATCAGTTGGGCTTTGTAAGGGTCTCTTTCATATAATGGCAGTGAGACACAGTCTCACTCTACTCCTCCTAGTTTTTCTGTCAATGTTTCTGAACTCACCAGCACTTCCTATTAGCTGAATATTCTTAAGAATACAGCCCTTCATACCCTGCTCTCCCCTGATGACAGAATGTTTAGCCACTATAGATCACACAACAGCCATCTCTGACACCTACTTATCTGACTGTCATTCCTCCAACTACCTACCAATCCCTGCACCCGAGACCGTATTCAGACTCCACCGAGAGTCGGGTGCTACAGTAAAAGCTGCAATTGAGGAAAAGCTGAGCGTCCAGTCCACCTGCAATGACTTTACCATCAGGGAGGAGAGACAGAGGCATAATCAAATACTCTCATAAACCATAACGAATGCCTCATACGGGGAACCAAAGGGTGCTCAAGGAGGAAGACCGGATGGGGATCATTTAGATGATGCCCTACTAAGTGCCTACCCACAGTACCTCCCCAACAAGCAGCTGGAGGTCCGTCAGGCCCCAGCAGTCTCACAGAGCGCTCGTGTTCTGTTTTAAATGTTGCCCCCCTCAGTTGAGGCTGTGACACAACCAGAGGTTCTGAGGAGCTCCCTCTACGCCTCCTCTGTTCTAATTCATAAACTGAGGGGTCTGACCCTTCACCCACTTTGCCCTTCCAGCCTATACTTGTAGGTTTCTAGGTTCTGTAACTCCGTTTACACTTGTTGGTTGAGTGTGGCTCTGCTCTACAGTTTCTTGCTGTTCCTGGTTCCTAATGATTTCCATCTTCACAACCATGGTGTCCTCACAGAATATAAAAGCTGTCCACCCAACCATACCAAAATCCTTCCCAAAGGGCAAGTCATACATTGTCCCTGCCTATCTGCAGGGAGCGTTCACACAGTTACCTGCAAAACCTAGACCAGCCCCATGGCCTCTGACAATAGCTACCAGCAGCAGTACACCATTCAAGGCAACCTACCTCTTGGGGACCTTTTGTGGCTTGTTCAAGTTCAGTGTCTCCCTATCTAGTGTCTGACATACCATTAGCATAGAACAAACACAATCAGTGTTTGCAGCCAGTCAGCTCAGATAACCCCTACATGCCCACACAAAACAAGTGCTTGACTAGACACTCAACAAATGAGAGATTGCCTTAGGATTGCTGTTGCTTCAATGAAACGCCATGGCCAAAAAGCAAGTTGGAGAGGAAAGGGTTTAGCTTACACTTCCACATCACTGTTCATCACCAAAAGAAGTCAGGACAAGATCCTGGAGGCAGGAGCAGATACAGAGGCCAAGGTGAGGTGTGGCTTACTGGCTTGTTTAGCCTGCTTTCTTATTAGAACCCAGGACCACAGCTCAGGGATGGCACCACCCACAATAGGTTGGGCCCTCCCCCATTGAGCACTAATCTAAAACAATGCCGTACAGCTGGACTTTCCGGAGGCGTTTTCTCAGCTGAGGTTCCCTCCTCTCTGATGACTATAGCTTGTGTCAAGTTGACCTAAAACCAGCCAACACAGAGATGGACCCCAAGCACTCCGCCATCACTAAGCTACAGCATTGTGCTGGCAAGATGGCTCAGTGGGTAAGGGCATTTGCCTTTGCTATCACCTGGCCCCACTGGTAGGAGAGAACTAACTCCTGTGAAGCGTCTTCTGACTCACTCATTCACTCACTCAGTGTTTTATTATTATTATTATTATTTTTTTAAAAGCCATGCAACATCAATAAGGCCTCCACAGGTTCAATCTGCCAAAGAATAAATAACTTACCTACATTGCTTAGCAGGGTTATTATGTTTTAATTCATTTTTAAATTTTATGTATATGAGTACACTGTCACTCTCTTCAGACACACACTAGAACAGAGCATCAGATCCCATTACAGATGGTTGTGAGCCACCATGTGGTTGCTGGGAATTGAACTCAGGACCTCTGGAAGAGCAGTCAGTGCTCTTAACCACTGAGCCATCTCTCCAGCCCCCTTTATTATGATTTAATCTTCCAAAAAATTTGGAGGTGACTGCAGGTAGCTGTCCAGCCACCACCCTTATGTGTACTCAATAAACCCATCTTCTTCCAAAAACAATGCTCTGAGGAAAAAATGAATTTTATCCTTATATACATTATACTTTTTAGTGCATTCATATGCTCCAAATGTTCTTGGTGTATGGTCTCATCTTTCTGACCCATTTCAAAAATGTCAAAAATACATATCCTTAAGAGGTGAATTCAGGGCTGGAGAGACAGCTCAGAATTTAAAAGCATTCTTTGACTGCTCTTCCAGAGATCCTGGGTTCGATTCCAAGCACCCACATGGTGGCTTACGGCGATCTGGAACTCCACCCCCAGAAGGTCTGATGACCTCTTGGGGTCTCCTGGGACATGGCATGTATGTGGTGCACATAGACATAACATTCAGACAGAACCTCATACACATGAAATTAAAAAACAAAATCTTAAAAAATTTGTATTTAATTTTTCTTAGAGAAGTTTTTTTTTTTTTTTAACAAAATTAAAAGCTAAGGAAAGAAGATAACTTAAATGTTAGTAAGACAAGAGTGATTTTCATGGAGAATTTATGCCTCTGGAAAGGTGACCCCTAGATCAGCCAGCAGCATGGAATCTCTCTGACTGTCTAGAAAGTAAGGGCCTGTCCCTTCCCTTATCTTTACCATTTGTATCAAAAGAACACTGAGTACAGCAAGCAAGCTTTAAAGTACAGATGATTTTAAAAATTCTAAAAGTAAAAAAAAATTCTAAGAGTATACTCAGTTACCAAGTATCCATTCTTCCTAGAACAGTGAGGGAAACTGCTCATGGGAAGGACTGCTAAGTAGGAGGGGCAGGCGCGGTGGCCCGTGGGGGGGGGGGGGAGCAAAGCAGAACCACGAGTCATGAGTCATCGTCAGGACACACATATGTGACACATCACAGAGATTCCCCAGAGGCCCAGTGGAGCCACCAGGAGGGATTCAGAAAGGATCCCTGGTATAAACACACCTACAAGGGAAGCTAAAGGTCAAGACGAAATTAGCAAGTGACAGAGCAGAGGCAGAGCCATTCCAGACACCTGAGAAAAACCAGGAAGATCAGTAAAGTCTGAAGGAAGCAGATGCCATAAACAAGTGTAGGATTTTGCACAGACCCAAGCTCCAGGTAGGGATAGTTATGGATGCTGGGACTGTAGAGGCAGCTGCCAGGGCAGATCATGAATGATCTTAGGTGTGAATGAGATGACATCTGTCTTTGCTTTCTTTGTCAGGTACTAACGCTGTGTAAAGTGTCACCGTGCCAGCTTCTGGTCTCAGGCCTGAGGAAAAGGACAGATTTTCCTTCTTGTCTCTTCAATCACCATCCTGGTTGGAAGCTCGAAGAGTCCCTCAAAGACACTACATGTAATGTTTATCGTGTATAACACTGTAGAGAGGACAGTCCTTGCAGAAGTCTCAGAGGTGAGCCAGCATTACAGGCAGACATGCAAATGAGCCTGCCAGTGACTCCAGCCCTCACCCTTGTGTCACAGCTGTCCCCCCAGGCTAAGCTAACTGAAGCCACAGAAAACAGACCAAATTCCTTTTGCATATCTGCTCGAATTACTTTTAGAGCTTTTGATTATTGTTGGCTGTGCTTTTCTGCTTTGTTTGTTTTTGTGGTAAGGTCTCAGTATGTATCCCAGGTTGTCCTAAAACTTGCTATGTAGTCCAGGCTTGCCCTGAACTTGTGATCTTTCTGCCTCTGCCTCTCAAGAGCTAGGATTATCAGCTACAGGCATTCATCACCACATTCAACTTCAAATCACTTGTTAGACATCAGTGGATAACTGGGAAAATCCCTCTAGCATCTGTGTGAAGGATAACTTTGTGGAGGACCACATTGGAGGGAGGAACTGTGTTGGGCAGCAAAGGACTTGAGGCAGGTCTGAAGCACAGCAATGGAGTTCCAATAGAGAGGGGTGAGCAGAGGAAGAAGTATGAGCTCAAAGTGAAAAGATGAGGTAAGGGAGGGAGAACAGGGAAAGGCGGTGGGGATCCCCCAGAGGACTGGGGAGACATGATGAAGGTGTAGAAGGTAGTGAAAGGGAGGTAACGGACAGTTTCCAGTACCCATTAGACAGGTGTGGACTGGAGTGCAGAGATGTGGGAATCATCACCCTGGGTGGTGGATGAGGTAAAGAATGAATGATGTGGGGTTGGGGATTTAGCTCAGTGGTAGAGCGCTTGCCTAGCAAGCGCAAGGCCCTGGGTTTGGTCCTCAGCTCTGAAAAAAAAAGGGGGGAAGCTTATATGCTCCCCTCAGTAGACTTGGGTGTGTATTTTACAACCCCTTCTTGAGGATGAAGACTTTAATGGTCTAGGCACATTGCTGGCTGGCAGGGATGACTTCCTGGCCTCCTGCATAGGCAGGCAAGACCATGGGTCTCCATTAAAATCTGGGCTGTGTAAGTTATGAGACTTTTCCCAAAGCCAGGAAGGCATGCTCTGCTCAGCCTGCCTTCCTGATTCCTGGAACACGCTGGGACTCTAGCAGACCCTAGGACAGTGAGGATGACACCCATGGGTAGTAGAATGGGTACAAGGACAAAGTCCTGACAGCTCTGCAGAGACATCAGTATGTGATGTTTACCTTGTGGGAATCAAACTTTTTTCCCTTTTCCTTTTGGGGTAGGCTCTTGATAAGGTAGCCCAGGCTGGCCTTCAACACATGACCTTCCTGCTTCAGTCTCCCAAGTGCTGAGATACAGGTATATAGTCACTACACTTCTGTTTGGTTAATTCACTATTATTAATTTGTGTGTACGTGTTGAAGTCCAAACTTGCTCCTAACTGATAGGTAGGTATATAAAGCAGGTGCTTCGGCTTTATCCAAGTGTGCCCTCCCCACCCTCCTTCGATTGACAGCGTCTTTGGTGCCACCACGGAACACTGCAAAGCCTCAGGCAACACTTTCAAAAGAACTAGGAAATGCGTTCCCCTTTATGGAATGTCAGTCTCACTCTAGGCCAGAGGTTTGTCAGGGTCAGAGAACAATGATGTAGTTAGTGCTAACGCCTGCAGTTTCCAACGGCTTCTTAATTACAGCAAAGTGAATCCTAAGGCTTGCTGAAGGTGTCCTGCTTTACTGCATTTAACTGAGGAAACCAGCACCGTTCCCTCTCCTCGAGCTAATTTAGACAACATGAAAGTTACCTGAGCTAAGAGCGCTGCCATTTCTAACGCCAGATCCTTGTTCAGAGGGAAAAGGCCATTTATGATTTGATCATTTGTCTGATACAACAACAGCAGCTTCTCTCGATCGGTCTCTCCACGAGCTTGCATTGAGAAATACAGTCTGGGGAAAAAAAAGAAAAGAAAATTTCTCATGATATTTTAATTTTTGATTAACAATTCTACATTTATTTTGTGTATTAATAAGTATGTATGTATGTATGTATATGTATGTGATTATATGTGTATGAATGTGTGTATGTGTGTGAGTGTATGTGTGTGAGTGTGTAAGTGTATGTATGTGAGTGTGTGTGTATGCGTGTGTGCTATCTCACTGTACCTCTTTTTCCATGACAGAGATAGAACCAGGCACAAGCTGGGCAGGTGCTGAGCCATTGAGTTATACCATCGCATGGAAGTCAGTGACGATACACCACAGTTGTAACATATCACTACATGATACAATAGGAATGTGTTATGTCTACAGGGAGAAAAGGACCAGTGCATTTTCTAGCGTGTTCTAGTTTCCAGCATGCCCACCAGGTTCAGCCTGGGAAAGAAAATCGAAATGCTTTAGCAAAGCAGGGAAACCAATCCCAGACCCACACAGTCTGGGAATGCAGCGAGTAGGAAGGGGAGGCTCAGCCTCCTACAAGAAACAGCTTGGGCCTCAAGAGCTAGACAGAGCTTTGGAGAATAAGGAAAGCATTGCAAAGGTGAGCAAGAAGTCTGCATGCCACGGCAGGAAGGCCAGCCAGGCATGCGGGTGCACACCTGCAATCCCTGCACTCAGCAGACGTGTGCACATTCATCAGGGCCAACCTGGGTTATACATTGAGATCTCATTGTTAAGAAAAAAGTTTTGATTCTGGAATCTTTAACATGTGAAACAGGATAAACTAAATGGTCTCTCAAGATCCTTTCACCTTAGAGGCCAATGGATGCACGTGCTCTAATGGTTAGCTCACCGTGGAAGGGGGAAATGTCAGACCATAGCCATGGGGCAGAAAACAGCAACTACAAAGGTCTACCAAAAATAAGCTTTGATTTCAAGGAGGAGGAGGAAGAGAGTTCTCCTCAGGAAGGACCCTTGCCAGTTTGCTTTGTTAAAGCCACACCTTGACTTTTGCAAGCACACAGCAATAAAGCAAATCAACTAAGAACCTTTTCATGCAAGTTAGAGTTCACATACTAGTTCCCAAGTGATTGTGTCTGAGAGTATGTTCAAAGGCAATTAATTAGACCTTTGATCCCTGAGTCCAAATAATTAAAATTCCATAACTTGCTAAATATAAACAAGATTCCATGATGAAGAAAAATCAGTATTTTAGTCATTACAAGGCAAGTTGGCAGAGGAAGAATCAGATAGATCCCTGGCAGCACGACAGGTCACAGCTAGTTCCCTCCCGATTGTGTCCCTGGAAATTAGGGCTCATTGTGTAACCTATTTATAGACATGCCAAAGTGTGGCCATGTTTAGAGGAAGCATTCTTTCTCATAGCCATGACTCTCTGGGCTTTGCGGACTGAGTAAACACCAATCCTCTTGTTTAGAGATGTCTGTTGTTTAAACAATGTGGTTTCATCACACTACCACCTTGGTCTTCGTCTTTTCTATCGGCGAAGCCTTAAAGGCATTCTCCTTATTTGTAGGTATTTCAAATGGCCTTTGTTCATTTCACCTAAATTTCATTTTAATTCCAGCTGTAGCCCTTGAAACCAGAATTGGAATGTGTTAATCAAGCCTAAGGTATTAATTATTACAACTGCCTTAGACATGGTGGTCTTCCCATTTTGTTCCAACAAAGTCAAACTGAATTTCAACATAACCACAAAGAGATCAACAGATGGAGATGGCAAAATGTGACCTTTCAGATCGGTTCTTCTCAGGCTTCGGATGCTGCTAAACTGCAGACTTCCGGAGGCTTTAGCAGGCATCTAGCCTGCTGCCTTTGCCAGTCAGCAAACAGCCACATATGAAGGCTGCCAGCCATAGAAACATCAGTAGAATTATCGTGATATGATTCTAATATACCCAAAAGTCTCAGTTCACTTCAGTAAATTCTCAGAGGTACACTTCCTATTCCAGGGGAAAAGTCATTTATCGGCCTGTGCTGTGTGGGTGGGGCTGGGTGGATGACGTCTGAGGATCCACTCAGGGTGCAATCATCTTACACCCTCAAAGGATAGTCAATAGCTACTTGCAAAATGGACAAGGGACCGCCTGGAAAACCATCTTACACAATATGGAGTCATTCAGAGCAGGCATAGCTTGATCTCAACAAAAACCTGTTTACGCTCCATTATTTAAAGGGTGCTGCAAATCTTGAGGAATGGATGACCTAAGACTATGGATCCCAACCGCGATGGCTAATCTCGGTTGTCAAACACAACGGAGAAAACCTAGTCTGAGCATGGCCATGGGGCATTTTTCTTGATGCTAATTGCTGGGGGGGTGGGGGCTCGGGCCTCTGATGGTGTCAACCCTGGGCAGATGAGCTCGGGCCCCATAAGAAAGTTGGCTGAGAGGGGCCAGTGACCAAAGTCAAGCTCTTTGCACTGAGTTCCTGCCTGACTTCCCTTGATGATAAACTATAACCTATAGGATAAAAATAAATCCCTTCCTCCTCAAGATGCTCTCAATTGTGATATTTATCAGAGCAACAGACAGCAAACTGTCATGGTCACCTAGCTGTCCACAAGATGGGCAATCATCCCTGCTCACAAGCTCCTGAATGAAGAGTCTCTGACAAATGACAACTAGCAGTGCTCGTATAAAAGGCACCTGTGCAATCGAAGGTCGCCATCACCAGCCCTCGGAGGCTGAGTGTGCAAGGTGCAGTCTACAATATGAATTTATCACCTCAATCCAACCCTGTTCTTACTGATGAATATTCAAGCCCTCCCATTATTTTTTACTATTCTAAAATTATGGAAAGAAGATCCTGGGCCACACTGGAATATTCCGTCCATTTATGTGGGTATTTCTGTAGGATAAATTATCAGAAAAAGAAATATTGAACTAGATGAAAGGTTGTTATGTTCTTTCTATATTATATAATGCCTCCGCTTCTTACATTCCGATGCCGAGTCTCTGAAGACCTTCCAAAGGCAATTCTAAAAGAATTCAACATTATGCCAGTAACTCCACCAGGTTCTTGGCCTGATATTTTATAGATTAATTTATGAGCTATGAGATTAAAAAAAATAGAAAAACATCTTTTTTGGACGTCCATATAATGTAAGGTGGACAGTTCAATGCCATCTTCTGCCAAAAACAGCTAAGGAAAAGTATTTGAAAAAGAAAGAAAATGGGGTTTCTGGCCACATGCCAAAGTGTGTTATAATTTCATCTGCTAAGAAGGCTCATGCTTTTTTGACCCAGACCATGAGCCTCCCTCCACGGGTGCTAACCACTCTTCCCGATATAGTTTTTAAAGTTTCCACTGTCAGCCGCTTCCTGAACTTAGCATCAACACTGCGGACATCTCTAGCCTAGGTGTGACTGTCTATGCTTCGAGGGGGAGGGGGAGGGGGAGGGGGAGGGGGACGGGGAGGGGGAGAGGGAGAGGGAGAGGGAGAGGGGGAGAGGGGGAGAGGGAGAGGGGGAGGGGGAGAGTGAGAGGGGGAGAGGGGGAGAGGGGGAGAGGGGGAGAGGGGGAGAGGGGGAGAGGGGGAGAGGGGGAGAGGGAGGGGGAGAGGGGGAGAGGGGGAGAGGGGGAGAGAGGGGGAGGGGGAGGGGGAGGGGGAGGGAGAGGGAGAGGGGGAGGGGGAGGGGGGGAGGGGGGAGGGGGAGGGGGAGGGGGAGGGGGAGAGGGACAAAATGAGAAAAATCTCATGTAGTAGTTTCTCCCAGAACTAAGTTATTATAGAAAAGTAAGCAGACATGCAAACATTGTGCCTTCAAGGCCAGTGAGTAGGAGACTAGCCCGAGGGCCCGTGGTCTGGACACGGCTGCACGCTCAGCTCTGGTGTTCAGATTCAGCGTTGCACACCTGTTTTTGTAAGTCAGACGGACAGTTCTGCTGCCCTCACACTTCCCGGACTGCTGCTCTTTGGACGCCTGTTCCCATTTAGAAATGATGTCACAGATCTAGAAAAGAAATAGAAAACTGAGATCCATGGAAATTTTAAAATCAACACTTTAAAAAGACTAGAGCACCTGTGGGTCTATACAAACCAACCACACTCGCTCCAGTGTTTTCAGTTTTAGCTTCATAGAGCTCTGAATTTAGGATTTAATTATACACTGTTCCTTTGGTCCTCTTGTCAAGCCCGACACACATTAACTTTGGACTGTGGCCACGCATTTTTACCCAGAAAGGAATCTTAAGGCAGGACTGCATGGGGCTGGAAACAAAGAGATTCCAGGGATTTTTTTCATGATTTGGTCTCTGAAGAAGCAATTTTTCCACCTTGTGAATTTATCAAGATTGGGATAACAAGGTACCCCAAAGAAGTCTGAGACAAGAGTGCTCGCCACTCGGTGCTAGCTGCTTGGTGCAGTGAAGACCTTTCTCCCTGTTTCCTCACTTCTAAGATAAATGAATGATGTCTCTGAGCCCCCCTCAGTTGAGTAATTCCATATTTCTAACTGTTGCCATCAGCCCATGAAAACCTTGTGGGTTTTGTTGTTTTTATAGCATGAACCAGAAAAGATGTTTAAAGTATCTATTTATTTTCATTGGTTCTTTTCTTACCCGACTGCAGTTCAGATCTCCCCATAGGCCTAACGTTGAAATTCCCCTCTGCAAAGGGCCACAACCCTCTTACAACACTTACCACCTTCAATTTATGGTAAGATTATCAGAATATAAATGTTCTTTTCTAAGCAACTCAAGATCCCCAGAGAAAAAGCCTTATTAGTGTCATGCCCCCCACCCTCACCTCCACCCCCAGGATCCCACTTAGCCCTCAGGATACCGAAACCCCACTGTGACCAGTGATGAACGAAGGGGGATGGGCCTCCCAAAATTTCTTTTTGTTTGTTTTGTATTCGTTTATTTGCGTATACATGCATGGAGGTCAAAGGGCATCTTGTGGGAGTCAATTCTCTCCTTCCACCTTGTGGGTTCCAGGGATCCACCTCAGGGTTTGACAGGCTTGGCTGCAAACACCTTCCCCCACTGAGCCATCTTGCCTGCCCACTAGTCCTAGTTCCCTAATATTTAGATTATCCTAACAATTGTAGCTCTTTTTCTTCTATTAATGCAGAGTTTGTGTGCACAGGTGGCATATTAAGAATTCTATGCCCCCCCCCCAACCCCAGAAAGGGAAAAAAAAAAAAAGAAAAGAAAAGAAAAGAATTCATCAGCTTTGCCAAAGTTTGGCAATTTTTTAAAAATGTGCTGATCAGGTTTCTTAACATTTCTGGAAAATTCCTGCACTAAACTTGCACAGACTAGTGAGTCTTTTAGCTGTTTGCTCAGTGAAGCGCCTTTGAAGAACTAAGTTTCACCTTGATGTTTCCCTGAAGACAGTGCTCCAGGTCTCTGCCAGAAGGATCATCCGTGAACAGTGCAAATCCAGACTGCGCTGGCTTCCTCATTCCTGTGTCCTGGTTCAAAGTGTTCAAAAATTCGTCTACTGTGGTGGACGCGTCGAACCCAACTACCTAGCCAAAGGGAGCAAGACTCTTAATGAAAACCATACACACTGAGCAGGCCTTGGGGAAGCGGGGCATGAGCGATGCGTGACTAACAGTAGTGTGTTCTGTAGGCGCTTTAACGTTTGGTCCAGCGCTTTGCTGGAGAAAACAAAGAAGGCGACTTAGATAGTCAGCTTGCTATAAGAGTTCAGAAATTTCAGCTGCAGGCAACAGAAATTCAAAGCTGAATTTGACAGCGCCAAATACAGTGTAGAGACATTAATTAGGCTTACCCATTGGAAGTAAGTTATGAAATACAGTACAGTCCATAAGTATATGACGGAAAATACATTTGTTTAAATCAATGAGGACCTTTGTGTATCTGATGTTTATTCTTAAAAAAACATTTAAATTTTTATTTGGTGCGTGTGTATGTGTGTGTGTGTATCTGGCCGGTGGCATGCCAAGTTGTGTGGCTATAACAGGATAACTTGTGTGGTGTAGGGATGAAAGGCTTAGGGGTAGGAAAAGTAATTGCTAACTTTGTAACATGTATGGTAACAAATGAACATCTGGGCCAGAGAACTTGGAGAGCCTTAGAATGAATGTATTACCAGGTAATTCCTGAGATTTGAAGACTCTAAGAGGAGAAGCTGGCCTGTGTCTTGTCACTGAAGGGTTCACTGCGCTCGCTCACTGCAGGCCCACAGACGGGGAAAACTTCACCAAAGCGTTCGGATTTGTATAATAGTGTGTAACATTGTTTCTCCAGCCATTCTGTTTCAGAGACCTGGTCTCTTTGCAGGCGTGCTCACCTGGTAGATCCCATTCATGAAGTGCACGGGTATGCTGAAGGGCCGAGAGTGATGGTAGGGGTTTCGAAGAAGAGTGGAGAGGATCTCCATTCTGGACGGTCTGGCCTCTCGGTCTCCGTTTTGCTGTGTCCTTTCTACACATCGTTGGCAGTAAATGGCATATTTCCCAAACTCTGTCCTGTAATGCAAAACTTCAGATAAAAAAATCTAAGAATGAATTTAATTAAGACACTAATGAATACAGCTTTCATAGTGTTAATGCTTACTGGACTCCAGTTTCTTTAATTTTGCAACAGACTCAGACATTCTCATGAAGTTTTTTTTTTTTTTTTTCTCAATCTCTCTACATTGCTATAATCACAAGCTGAATTTTAAATCACCAGCAATTATACGGTCAATATATATAATCATGGTGCTAACAAATTGAAAGAAGATAATGCATAACCAATAATACGATATAATAAAACTACAGGGCAGAGTTCTCCACACTGACCCCAGGCCCCAGGCACAGTAGGCAGGAACTCTACCTTTAAGTGCCACCCACTGGTGTCCCAGCAATCTCTTGAAGAGCATGCAGATTGTTTCACTGTTAAACAAGGTAAGTAAATGCCTTCAGGCAAAAACTCATATCCCATAAACAGTCCGAAGAGAAAAACATTCAAGGACACAAACGGATAAGTGGGATCAAGATTTTATCTGCCCTTATTTATTTATATACAGCATAAAATTAAACACAAGTTTTATTGTGTTCCAAAAAAAATGGCATTTCTAAATACACTTATAGTCAAGTGCTTTTGAGAGACAGACTCAATGGTGCCACTCTTTGTCAGCGGCTGGGCAGTCACCATAGTCACATGACCTTGGTCACAGCTTTTCTCTCTAGAGAAGTCACAGCTTCTCTAGAATGTATTATGGACTAAGGGGTATTTTTCTCTTGTTCCAAGCTGCTTTTGTTCCCTTGTATGTGTGTGTTTGTGCTGTTCCCCATGTTTATTCTCACACTAACATGAACCTCTCAGGCTAGAGTGGGCTTCAGTTGATAAAGTGCTCACGAGGCATTCAACAAGGCCCTGGGTTAGACTCCCAGCACCACCAATGGAACAAATAAAAACACCTCCCCAAAACCTCTCTCAGATGACAAGATGAACCTGGAAAAGCCTTGGCTAACTGCCTTAGCCCCTAGACTAAAAAGATCATTCTAATAATGGATTTTGAATATCTTTTTCAAGAGAATAAAACAACAATAACAACAACAAAACAAAAACAGAAGCAATTTGAATACAATTTCAAAACAAAAGAAGACTGTGAGGGAAGACTTCCACAAAAAGAGTCCAATTCGGATAAATCGGTGAAAGGGGAAACTCAGAAAGCAAACGGTTGCTTGTACCCAGGAATGTGAGACATTCACACTTGCAATGGACACCGTCTTTTCATTTAAGAATGGTCTTTGTCAGATCTTTATGCTTTCCTAGTAATCTTGTATAAGGTATTTATCATAACAAAGGGAATGTTTCCCAGGCTCTACAAAAAATCAGAGTAAAAGGCTTCCTGTCCCAATATTTGCTTCACGCGTTCTTTTGAGAATATACCTGGCAGGTTATTAAATACTTATGATTTATCGTAGACTTTCGAGGCCACATAAGTAGTTCAGCTGCCTAGTGCTCTGCACACCTGCAATCTGCATTCCTTTGTAGGTGGATCTGGAGGAGCCACAGGAAAGGGTGTTGGGGAAGGAAGAGTCCGACGCAGAGTGCCAAGAGCTGCCAGCCCTGGGTAAGGAGAAGTGTCGTTCGTTAGAGACCATGCCAGCTACACAGACACATCAGAGCCATGTGCCTGACAGAGGGCGGGAAGGGGAGGAACTGATGAACGGCTCTCTTAACCCTTGACTCGTCTACATACCCATGATCTCTTCAGAGCATTTACATTACATTAAAGGTGGAACAATTCACCAGTGTGTCAGACCCAGGATGCACCTAATCCTTCCTACGGTCTCCAATGGCAGCACCAAAGCTTACCGATAGGCTGAACATCTCTCTTTGACGTCACACACAATGATTGGGGACCTCACTCTCTGTTACTCCTTCATGTTTTTACTTATCCATTTAAACATAACTTTGGGGAAAGTGCATTACAAAATAGTCAAAGACTAAAACCTGTACACTCCGACTCGCTTCTATTCATTATATATACACATATAAGGGCAAAGTATAAAATACTGACAGACTGATTTGGGTAACAGGGTCGTGTGTTATGTTTTCTCCGTTTGCTCACTTCTCTATGTAACTTTCCTCATTAAACAAGTATAACGCCAGTATTTTTAGGAAGCTTACAATAAGAAGGTGAGAAAGATGGATCTTGTCCTTGAGAAGTCTAATCTAGTGGGAAGAGCTTATATAAACACAAAATTATAATAAAAGATAACATCATGAATTAATTTTTTATAACACGGAGGCAATGGCTGGGGGTGCTAGGAGAGATCTCCTGGGAGGATATACTTTGGGATGGATTGTAAACTAGAACATGGGAACGGAAGAGAGGGGTCCAAGAGGGACTGGGACATGCCAGGGACGACAGAGAGCCCCGGAAGGCAGCGTGGGCTGGGGCTCACCCACTGCTGATCAAGGGCAAGTCATTTGTTCACTGCTCAGGGAGCAGGGAAAGAAAAGCTCCTGGCGTCAGATTCTGTCCTCTGGCTTCCAAAGCCACTGTGGGCAGTTGTGAGCTGCCTGTGGCGGGTGCTGGGAACTGAACTCTGGTCCTCTGGAAGAGCAGTACGTACTCTGAACCACCTCTCTAACCTGTGATGTGACCAGTAAGAACTTAACCTTTAGTTTCTGAAGCATGTTTAATGATACAGGAGAAGTGATTATATTCTGTGGTTTTAGAAGGGCAATATGCATAATACGCTCCAGTGTAAATACCGAGGGAGTTTATAATGGACATACACTTCTATAGAAGATACTGTAGACAAGTGAACCCAAAGGATATACATCAAAATATCAATAGCCATCTTCCATTCATGCTGTGTGTATCTCAGATGTCTGTACTGAATGCACACCATTCTTTCGATCAGAAGAAATCACTCCAAATTGCAACGCACATGTATCAATACACACCTGCAGTGGTCCTGGCTGACTCTGTGGCTGTCTCCGTCTCGTCTGCTTAATCAGCTGGCAGCAAATTTCATTCTGTAGCTCGGGATGTGTCAGGCAGACCTGCAAAGCGCTCTGAGCTAGAGAGATATGGTAGTCAATTGCAGGGGAGTCGACCGCGGCGTTTATAAAGAGCTGGCAAGTCTGAATGGGAAAGAACACACGGGTGAGGAACGGGCCAGCTGACAGATCATAGCCAGTCTATCTTTTACCAATAGTTGTTTGTCTAACACGATGAAAAAGGATATATTATGATAACTACAATCAGAAGAAATCTGGAGTGGCTACCGACCAAGCAGACCTCAGAGCAAAAGGATTTTGCCAAAGACAAAGAGGGGTCCCTTTGTTTGGAAGACACAATGATCACACTGTGTTCTCTAATAAGAGCTTTGAAACACGTCCACCTCACTGGTCAGCCATCCATGTTAACATTCACATTCTCACGTTAAATACTTTCCATTGCCCTCCTTAAAATGTTTTTCTTTATCACACAAAATATAATAGCCTCCTGATGAAGCATCATCCTACATGTTCTCCAGAAGACAGTGAGGCTGGGGGGGTATAGCTCAGTGGAAAGAGTGCTCATTTCTCTCATCACCACCATCATCATCACCATCATCACCATCATCATTTTACCATCATCATCATCATCATCATCATCTTACCATCATCACCACCACCACCATCACCATCACCATCATCACCATCATCATTTTACCATCATCATCATCATCTTACCATCATCATCTTACCACCACCATCATCACCACTACCACCATCATCATCACCACCACCTTACCATCATCACCATCATCACCACCATCATCATCATCTTACCATCATCATCTTACCATCATCATCATCACCACCATCATCACCATCATCATCTTACCATCATCACCACCACCACCATCTTACCATCATCACCACCACCATCATCATCACCACCACCACCATCATCACCACCACCATCATCACCATCATCTTTTACCATCACCAACATAATCATTATCATCATCATTACCATTACAGCTTGAATTTTGTTATCATCAAACACTATAACAAAATGATTACATTCAATTAATTACATGATTTGCCAACAAGTAACAATTTTACCTTAAATAACTTAATGGCCTCTGTCTGCAGAGCTTCCGAAGGCAGTGTGGTCAGAGGGGACAGGATTCCTTCTTTGCTGTGACACAGCGTGGGGTGTCTCCATATCTGGGAGGCTGAACACAGAAGAGCACATGAGCAGAGTGAGAGGATTCAGTCATTTGGTTCCATTGGCCTGACCCATTAGCTCCTTCCAGCCTGGCTCACTTTCTCCCAAGGGTCAGAAACAACAACAACAACAACCACCCTCCCAGCAACGCTGTTATCTGTCATCCTCAGGCCCCTGAGGTCCCCATGTCTTTCTTCTAGCAGAGTGATCGCAGAAGAGCCAAGCCCTGACTGTCTCAGCTGTCATAATTCCACTCGGCATCGTGTTGCTTACACGTGCCAATAGGTGGTAAGCCGGCTAGGAAAGTAACTTTAACAACAAGGATCTTGGGAAAAATCTAGAGAAGCCAAACAGGAGGAGACAGAAAGACAGAGAGGAACATGAAGTCACTCCTGAAATCAATGCTTCTTAAATCCCTACTCTGCGGCTGGGTGTGCAGCTTGGTGGTAGAGTACGTGCTGTGTGTGTGGCAGCCCCCAGATTCCACCCTATCACTGCCTAAATACTGGTAGGTACGAATGGAATGTGGTCTCTGTGCGTAAATCATGGGACAGTCTAGAGTCTCAATGGAGAACCTTATAGGACAGCTAATCTTTTTTTTTTTCTTTTTCTCTTTTTCTTTCTTTCTTTTTTTTTTTTTCGAGACAGGGTTTCTCTGTGTAGCCTTGGCTGTCCTGGAACTCACTCTGTAGACTAGGCTGGCCTCCAACTCAGAAATCCGCCTGCCTCTGCCTCCCAAGTGCTGGGATTAAAGGTGTGCGCCACCACTGCCCGGCGGACAGCTAATCTTAAACCTCAATATTTATAAATGTTACAGGACAGCTAATTTTAAACCTCAATGGGACAAGATTCAGAAATCTGCCTCTAGGCTTGTCTGTGAGGCACGTCCACATGGCTTAACAGAGAAGAAAGGCCCACCCTGAACACTGGGTCTCACTACTCCACAGGCTGGGGTTCTGGAGTGAATAAAAGGGGGAAATCGGTAATCACCTCATCGTCCTGCAGCTCAAGGTGCAGACACAAAGTAACTCTCCCTCCCTTACCTTCCTACTTAATGAAACACTCGGCTGCTTGTCAAGTAGTCCATCACAGCAGTAACACATGTAATAATACACCGTAGCTGTAAACGTAATGCGAACGCAAAGCTCCAAATGCTATAAGTGGGTTAAATGGAAAGGCGAATTGGGGCTTAACGTCAACAAGGATGAAGCACCTTGTGACAGTCGACTGCACTGGGCGGGCTAGCTGAGGGGTCTTCTAAGGCTAAGGAGTGTTTCATCGCGTTAGAGAGGGGTGCTAAGGTGGGGTGCCCCAGACAAGGGGAGCAATGAAGGCAGAGGCAGAGAGCATGACAGGACAGAGCATGAAGGTTGCCAGTGTCCCAGAGCCTGAGGACTCGGGCCCATTACAAGCAAAGCCAGGGAGGAGGCGCAGGGAAAGAGAAACCCATAATGTGAACCCCATTAGGCTAAGGGGTTTGGGATCTGGGATCAGCTTCATCAACTCCAAAGCCTGTGTGCTTAGGAACTTACAGGGCTCCCCTTCGATATTTAGCAGCTTGCAAACCAGTTGTTCAAATTCAGATCCGACATTTATATTGTTGCTTCCAGCTGCAACAGTGAGGTGATACAGCCAAGTTTCCTTCAAAAGGGAACATGTTAACAGAAACATTAGCCAAGATATCCTGTTCATTTCACCAGAAGAAACAACCTGCAAAAACAGTAAACGGAACAAAACAAACAAACAAAAACCTCCAGGCAGAAAAGAAACCACTTTCTTAAATTTTGATTTGTACATTTTAGTGTGTGTGTGTGTGTGTGTGTGTGTGTGTGTGTGTGCATGTGGAAGTCACACACAACTTGAGGGAGCTGGCTCTTTCTTTCTACTCTGTGGGTTCCAGGTATTGAACGCAGGTTTCTGAGGAGGGCTCACTCTCTTGAGCCACGCTCAGTTTTCACTGTTCTACACATGCTTCTTAGAAAAGCATGATAAAATTAAGGAGTGTAATACATGAAATACATAGAGCTAGGTAAAGTTATTTTAGAATGTACAATTCTTATAGTCTAAGAAATACAACAAAAATCTATCCAATTTAAAATTTTACCACCAAAGTAGTATACACAAAATACTGAAGAGATGAAAAAAATTAATGAAGAAAGTAATACTCAAAATTTCAACTTCTGTTTTTCCTCTGTAGGAATACATATATACACTATTTTTTATTTTTTAATCTTTGCTTCTTGAGACAGGGTTTCTCTATATGGTCCTGGCTGTTTTGGAATTCACTCTGTAGGCCTGGCTGACCTCAAACTCAGAGATCTGCTTGCCTCTGCCTACCAAGTGCTGGTATTCAAGGCATGCACCACCACCTGGCATGTAGACTAAATTTTTATAATAGTTGATACTATACTGAAACAGACTGTTATAATTTCTGCATTTTACTAATACTTATCATTATTAATTTTTCAGATAAAAGATATTGTCCCATCTAACATCTGTTAGTTAAGAGGGGTATTTGTTATATTTTTCTATATTTAAAATATTTCTGAAATAAAAATTTTAAATAAATACAGACAATTAATTTATGATAATTTTCTTTGTATAATATTCCTTTTAAAGAAACTTTTGGGGTCAAATACAAGACCTTGCATATGTGTGACAAGCAGTCTACCCCCAAGCTGCATCTGTGGCCTCCCTAGTGTATGATCTTGGAAAATAAATAGGGTCACGGTGAGGAACTAGACTCTAGGGACTGGCGGAAACCCATCCCATCCAGTGGCTGCTGCTGGAGCTTCCCGTGTGCTCTCCGGCCCTGACGCTCTCTCCAATACTGAGTGAGCGCTTTCCCCACTCCAGGGGGTCTCACAAAAGCTTTTAAATCTTAGATGATTTGAAAATTTGTCATTTTTCACACTTTCCATCTCTTTGATTATAGAAGTCAATGTTCTATTTATTTATGATTATCTGCCTTAGTAAGTTTTTAAGTGAGCCTTATCTCATTTTTATTGGAAATGTAATTTTTTTTTTAATCAAATAGGAAACAGTAAACGCAAATGTTCAGGAGCCTGGGTTCTGGAGTCAGAGAAATGGATCTAAATCTCAAGAGGCAAGTGTTTCTGTGTTTTTTCTCTGTACGTGGAAATAAAACCATCTCCTGCAAGAGTAACTGTAAAGATAAAGACATCTACAGAGGACTTTGCATGATACATGTGTTTAAACACAACCAACACTAAGACATTATTGTTTTTATGTTCAAGACACAGTAGCCACACATGGAATACTTTGAGTTTTTATTATATATTCTAATTGCATTTGCAATCTTATTCAATATAAAGGATTTTAATAAATATTTATGTTTATTTTATGTGCATAAGCATTTTGCTTGCATGTATATAAGTGCATCCCTTGGGTGCCTCATATTCCTGGAACCCAGAAGAGAGTGCTGGAGCCCCTGAAACCAGAATTACAGATGGCTGCTTGTTCAAGCTATTTGCAGCGGGAGGCCTGTGATTGGATAGGAAAAAGGGAGGGGGAGCTACGGGTGGCAGAGATGCAGAGAGTGAGAAAGGTGAAATGGCAGCGGACATGGATCTACATGGTTTCATGTGAAGTAGGTAGATATAAAATCAAAAGGTTAGGATAATTGGAATGACTTGTCAAAACTGTGTGGACATCTTGAGATTTGAGTATTTGCTGATATATAAATCTGTTTGGTTAACTATAAGCTTTAGAGTTTTGATTTACGGAGGTGATGGGTGTGGTGGCTGATCGCAGGGTGGACGACCGTGGTGTGAGGCTGGTGGCTGCTAGGAGAGCTCTGGCGCTCCCCTCAGGAGAGCTTGCCGAGATGAGGACACCCTGCTGAGGCCAGGTGGCCTCCAGTGCCACCAAGTGTGTGGGAACATGGCCGCTAAGCCAGGAGCCAGCCAGATGTGTCCTTTCGAATACCTCCCGCTATAGCTGTGGGGGCTGTGAGCTCTGTGTGGGTGCTGAGAACTCAAACTGGGTCCTCTTGCTGCTGAGCCCAGGGTTTTAGATTTTTAGTTTGTCCACCACTGCCACTGTTTTCTTAAATTGTGTCTTTTTCTTAGAAAGCACTTTCGATTTAGATATAAAAGCTGTTTTTTTTTTAATCGTTAAATCTTTTATCGCTTTAAATTCATCCGGAAATTGTTTTTTGACAATTGTATAAAATGAAAAATTATGTTTTAGCCCGGCAGTGGTGGCCCACGCCTTTAATCCCAGCACTTGGGAGGCAGAGGCAGGTGGATTTCTGAGTTGGAGGCCAGCCTGGTCTACAGAGTGAGTTCCAGGACAGCCAGGGCTGCACAGAGAAACCCTGTCTCGGGAAAAAGAAAGAAAGAAAGAAAGAAAGAAAGAAAGAAGTTAAATTATGTTTTCCTTAATAGCTAATTTTATCTAAATACAAAAAAATATAATAGCACATATAATAAATACAAGTTCACTCCCCATCTATTTGTGATTCTTCCTTTATCATTCATAGCTATAGACATACAGTTATAGACAACATATAGTTACAGACATACAGCTATAGACATATAGTTACAGACATATAGTTATAGACATACAGCTATAGACATACAGCTATAGACAGACATACAGCTATAGACAGACATACAGCTATAGACAGACATACAGCTATAGACATACAGCGATAGACATATAGCTATAGACATACAGCTATAGACATAGAGCTATAGACATACAGTTATAGACATATAGTTATAGACATACAGTTATAGACATATAGTTATAGACATATAGTTATAGACAGACAGCTATAGACATACAGCTATAGACATAGAGCTATAGACATATAGTTATAGACATATAGCAAATATAATTATTCACTTTTTGTTGTCTCCAAACCAAGGTTATTACTGGAAAAATAAAACCCACAAAGAATGAAAACTGTTAAAAGCCTTAGGCTCACCAGGTGTGCCCAGCTGGGGAGGCTCACACTTCCACACAGGAGGAGCTTCTGTCCCCCATGGTCACCATTAGTTTTGATCTGGACACAACTTTTGTCAACAGACTGAAGACTAGCATGTTTAGATGACACTTATTTCCAGAGAGGTTAAAAATCCCAGAAAACAGAAATGAAAAGGCTTTTTTTCTCCTAAAAATCTGTTCCTATTTCCATAAAATTGGCCTGAAACCCTCAGTACCTGAAGTATAATGTCTGGGTCACTTTAGACGAACCACAAAGACGTTAAATACCTTTTCATACTTAGATCCGATGAGCAGGTAAGTAGGGCCTTGGTCCTTGGGGTGCACGATGATGGTGTAGTGAGTAGACAGCAGAAAGCGCCCACTGGTCTCATAATCCTCATCCGAGTCACAGGACCTGTCCACCTCCTCCACCTTAGCCTCCCAGAGTTTGATCTGACCTAGAGGGAACTGAAGCAGAGGCCAGTGTTCTAGCGAAGGCGTTGTCCATCTCTTACTACTAGAAGTTATGGTGGCCCTTGCATCTTTCCCTTTAAAAGGCACGCTTTGAGAAAGGAATACCTCACTGAAGTCTAAGTGTTCATGTTATTACAACATAACAGCAACAAGCAGAAACCTTAACAGTGACATAAAAACACCAAGTGAATACTGGGCATTTAACATTAGAGGCAAAATCAAGTGACTGACTCCTCGCTCAGGATATAGTTATTTCAGCGAAAACACTCAGTGGACTGTCTTCCTCTCAGATTGGTGAGTGGTTTGATTAAGCTAGTCAATTAAGAGGTACAATGTAGACATAGGGTCCATATTGTCCCTTGGGAAAAAAATAACTAGGCAGCTGGTACAAAGGCTAGCTCTGATCCCCATTAATGTCCTGTGTTCTCAGGCCATTTATCAAAGTGTGTCACACATCCCTCAGAAAGGTGGTGGCTCTTTCCATTGCAAATTAAGGGTAAGCAAACCTTCCCATAGCTCAGTTAAAGTTTATTCTTTTACCAACATAAACATGTCTTCCCTGTTAGTCATTTAATAGATCTGTATTTAAACTTTTATGCTAGTTAAGAACATTCTTCAGATTTATAGCTTGTAAAATATTTGGTCAGGTTTGCAAATGTTTGCAGGGATTACTTTTTTCCCCCTCTTGATGGGGAAAGGATTGAAACAATGTTTCATTATATACATAGGTACTGCAGTCATTCCCCTGCATCAGCTTCCTGAGTGCTGGCTGCAATTCTTCTGAAAAAGCCCATCCTAACCACAAAGGCATGCACTCTCATTCATCCTCCTGGTGCATTCCAAGGCTGTGCTTGGACGCCCTGTCCTGACCACCTACACACACTGATCTCATCCAAGATCATGGCTTTAGTCCCAGCCTATGCTAGCTGCTCCCAGATGCCTAACTCCAGATTCATGATCTGGACTCAGATGTCTAACAACATCTCAGGCTCTCTTCAGCACGTCTACCTCAGCCACCTCTCCCTCCAGCCGTCCCCACCTCCCTTGGTGACTTCATCTTTCCAAAAGTTTGGGCCAAAAACGTTGACAGCATTGCTGACCCTCTTACTTCATTGACATAAATTCCATCAACAAGACCTCCAGAATATATGGTCGCTTCTGATTAGCGCCATGGCCTCCACCAACCACAGCTGTCTCGGGACTGGATTAGTCTAGCAATCTCCTGACTAGAATCTTTCCTGTTCCCTCCAGTCTGTTCCTAAACAGAAGCCTGTTCCTGTTAAAGAGGGTGGGACTGTGGTAGCTCTGCTCAAAATTCTCCAGTGTGTCTTGTCTCCCTCAGAGTAAAAGCTAGAGGCTGAGGAACATGGCATGCCAAAGACACCTTAATAAATAAAGATTATTTTGTGCTATATCTAACTAGTGGCTGGCTAATAATAAGGATTACTTAATTAAACATACTGGAATGTATTTGACTTTTTAAAAATTATTTTTTATTTTATATGTATGTGTTTGTCTCTCTTTGTGTGTGTCACGTGTCTGTGGTTCCAGCAGAGGCCAGAAGAAGTTGTCAGATTCCCTGGAACTGGAGTTACAGGTGATTGCGAGCATCTGTCTCAATGTGGGTGTTGGGAACCAAACCCAGTCCTCTAGAAGAGCGTCCAGTCCCTGACCTCTCTCCCCTCAATTTATCTTAAAGATAAATTCACTCACTGAACCTTTCTAAAACTGTGCCCCCAATTCCACATTGGAACTTTAATGGCCGTCTTCCAGAGCATCAGTGTAGCAGGGAATGCTGAGTGTTGCTCTGCACTGGGCTTCGACCTAAAGCTTCAGGCAGCTCTCTGATACAAGCTCCTTCCTCGCTCCTCTGGACACATCCTTTCTGTCAACTCTCACGCCACCGGCAACGTGAGAACAACGGCCTGAATGTTAAAGCCAGCTGGTAGACCTGAGAGTACAGCCCAAGAAAAGGGACCAGGGAAATAACTGACCCACATGGTCACTGGACAGACCCTAGGATCATTAACTGACCAGCCTCAGGCTGCCAACACCATCCTTTTACCCAAGCTCAAGGCTTATCGATATTGGCTAAATTCATGTAGTTGCAGTGACACCGAGGTGACTGAGTGTCCATGACGACCTGGGACCATTTCACCTTTGGTAGATGGCCTATCTTTCTACTTTCAAAGTGAAGATTACTCCTGTTCCTGGGAGTGAGGCAGATATTAGTTTTAAAACAAGTAGACAAGATGTAACATGCAATGGATGAACCGGTAAGAGGCATTCAGGCCTCCAAGGCCCAACAGCGCCAATTCCTCTTCCTCCTTTCCAAGCTGCTCACATCCTAATTGGTCAGAACACTGGGAAGAGTGGCCAAGTGAACATTGGCAGTAAATCAAGGCTTTGCTCTTTCAGTTCTTAGAAAGTACATCAGGTACAAGCTACCAAGCTAAAATTTAAAATAAAGGCCAAGCAGGCTATTGCCTCAGTAATAAATATGAATGACACCAGGTTACCAAAAACTCTAAAGTCTCGCCTAGCAACAGAAAAGGCAAAGAGAAAAGCTTTTAAAGCCAGCACAAGCAAAATTCTTCCTCTCATTAGGATATTAAGATGGGTACATACCTTATCCTCTTGATTACGAAAATAATACAAGACTTTTCCAACAAGCATGCACCAGACTCTCTTAGAGTAGCCATGTTTTACCTGAAATTATATTTCAATGGATTAAAATGTGGTTCAGAAGTCTGGAAAATTGCAGTATTATATACATTCTCTGCGAGGTTCTACAGGTGCTGGCTCAAGACTGAAGTGATAATCTGGCAGACTGCTCAAACGCTGCCCAAGATTTGCCTGTGACAGCGGCTGATAGCACTCTGCAGACTGGAAGCTTTCCGGCATACTGTGTAACGCTTCCACAGAGAGTCTGCTGTGTGTCGTCACATGTGAAGCTTCAGGCCAGAACAGAGGTTCTCAACCTGTGGGTTATGACTCCTTTGGGGGGGGTCAAAAGACCCTTTCACAGGGGTTGCATATCAGAGATCCTGCATGTTAGGTATGTATATTATGATTCATAACAGTGGCAAAGTTACAATTATGCAGTAGCAATGAAAATCGCGTTATGGGTGGGGGTCTCCCCACCATGAGGAATCGTTCTAAAGGGTCACAGTGTTAGGGAAGTTGAGAACTGCTGACCTACGGTAAGGGGCAGATCAGATGAATACCGTGAGGGTCAGAACCTGGTGGCCTTGGTAGCTCTGGACTGTGAGTTCCCACCTGCACTAGTCCTGCTTGGCACAGGCATTCAAGGTCTACACCCACCACACCTTCCACCCTACAAAGACATGAAGACACAAAGTCCCACCAGTGGGCAAGCCTGAGATAAAGTCCCGTCATTCCCAGTCCAGAGTATTTTGTGTACAGACACAGACACACACAGATACAAACACACACATACAAACACACACATACACAGATACACATAGAGACACAGAAACACACAGAGAGACACATACACAGACAGAGACAGAAACAGACACAGACATACACATAGAGACACAGAAACACACACACACACAGATACATACACAGAGACAGAAACAGACACAGACATACACATACAGACATACACACATACAAAGAGACACACACACACACACATACACAGTCAGAGACACAGGGACACACAGAGAGACACAGACATACACAAAGACACAGACACAGGGACACACAGAGAGACACAGACATACACAAAGACACAGACACAGACACACACACACACACACACACACACACACACACACACACACACATTCATACTCTGGTGTCCTCAGGCAAGTGACTTACCTAGTGACCCTGTCACAATGTAGGATTACTGTACACCTTTTGGGCTATCGTTTGACCAAATGAGACAACATATAAAATCAAAATATAATAGTAACTGCACTAAATGCTTCCTTCCTCACTATATAAAGAGTCAAATGGCCTGTCTTAAAACCATAAAACCAGCTAGCCTTGCGGCATTTGAAGCTATGGTTTAAATAAATAACTCTGCCTAATGTTTTGATGGCTTTAGAATGCTCCTTGAGAAATAGCATCAACAAAATGTTGCATTTGGCACGACACCCCTCAGTTTAATTAAATTTGGAAACATGTATTTACAGAGGAATATCCTGAGCTTTTAAATAGTGTACTGCAGGGTTGTTTCCTCTTTCTTTAAACAGCTCTGAAAGAAGGTTCCTCAAAACTGGAGTATAATTCCTATACTTTGGAAATGATTTATTTTTAAACTAGAACAATGACTACACCTAGACGCAAAGTGGGAACCTTTATTACTGTGATAAAGCTGTGCTTTCCAAATGCAAGCACACACCGTCTTTATGCATACAGCCTATGCAAGGATTCCTTCAAACTCCGGATTCAAAAGCATTTTAACAAAACAGCATACTAGACAAATCCTTATGGAGATGTAAAGGTCATCTCAAAGGCTTGGCAATTCAAATAATTTAAAAAGCTGAATTTGACCTTTGATAATAAAGGCTTTCCATATCAGTGGTGTTAAAACAGATTTTACCCTACGCCTCTGTCAACCCACTGAACACAAGCTTCCCTGGTCCCTTCCCTTCCTGTCACCGTATCCCTATCCTGCCACCAGCCTGGCTGACTTTAGTATCTACAAGAAACAACTATGACAAAACCTCACACTTTTGAGTGCTTCTCATGGGCCGGGTACTGTCTGAATATGCTTTACATGTTTAAATGAAATATCTTTCATGTTTTTAACCCCTAGGGGTTGTCACTATAACTATCTCCCATTTCACAGATATGGACACTGAGGCACAGGGCCTGTAAGGAACTTAATCCGGGTCACACAGGTGGTAGCTGGGCAGTGTGGCTCACCGGCTCTTCCTCCCGCTGTCTCAGCCAATGCATCTCTTCAGCTGCACTTTCTACTTCCTGTAAACGTTGTCATTTCCCACATTTCCACCCAGCCCTTGTCTTCACACCCTGTGTCTATCTTCTTCTCCATGGGGAAAGAATTCGCTTCTATAACCTATACCCTTAGTCGCCGACCTCCACAGCCACCCACTCTGAGGCCCTCTGCCTCACACCGCTGCTGTTCTTTGACCTTCCTGTCTCAGGTTCCCTGATCCGAACATCTCTAGTGTCTCCATTCCTGCCTCCTTCTCTGCCAACCTGGGATTTGATCACAGAACAACCCTTGCTCCAGGGCCCATGATGAAATTACATTCCTATGCTCCTAACAAATCCACCCGACAATACTGCACCTCCGCAGGCCTTTAAACAGCCCAGTGGAGGGTACGAGGAGAAAGCCGGAGTAGGTGGGTATCCGGAAACAGTGTTAGCCATGGTTGATGACTGTTGACACTGACGGTGCGTCTGTGACGGGACTATACTTCCTTTACTTTTGTATATTTGAAATTTTATAATAAAAAATGCACACTTCAAACAACCACCTCGACAGGCAGGCAGAAAAGTAAGTAAAAAGTGCATTGTGGAATTCAGGTGATGGAAATACAGGTGTTTGCTGTAGAAATTCTTCCAAATCTATTGCACATTTGAAAATTTTACATAAGAAGATGCTCCTGACTCTACACTATAGCGTCTCTGCTTCTAACATGTACACGACTGGAGATACCAGAGACAAATAACTGACTGAGGTCCAACCATTACAGTTCAGTGAGCCCACAGTAATGCATGTAAGTCCCACATGTCTCAGGCTACACCACATTCCCAGCGATCAGAGTCAATCCTTTTCCCACTTTGAGTAAATACTTTTATCTTAAGGAGACCAAGAAAACCAAGGACATTAGAAGTGACGGCATTCCACGTCTCTCCGATGCAGATGTCCATCTGCAGCCCTCCTCACGCTCTTCCACTGTGCCCTTCCCCATTCCCACCCACTCATTTCTGGATTTTAACCTCCCATGTCTCCTGGCATCTTCCCTTAGCCCGTAAATCCAGGCACATGTCTTCCCCCATTCTCTTCTGACTCCAGGTCCCCCCAGCTGGACTCCTCCTGATGTCCTGGAGAGTCTAGACAGCCATGTAAACTCACACTCTACACTGGCCTCCCACTTCCCCTCCATCCCTCTGCAATGTGCTCTCTTCCCAGAGTGTGACCCAAAGACCCCACCCTCCTGCTCAAGTCTACTCTATGGTTTTCTTGGTCTCAGGAAAACAGTTTTTTCTGAGAAAAAATCCTCAGGATTTTTCGCCCATGCCCCTACACGCCCTCCATTTTAGAGTGCTCCACTCTCCATCCCTGCTCTGAATATCTTCCGTCTGCCTTGTCCTGGGGGATTTATCTCATCTTTGTTGTTCTAACAGTCACTTAAATGATGCCAAGTCCCCAAGCCCTCCTTTCTCAGCCAGCTCTCTCCTCCTGCATACATTCTATTGTGCTTCCCACCAGGTTATTTAAAAACTAGTTATTGTTATTATTAATGTGTGTGTGTGCATGTGTGTGCATGTGTGTGCATGTGTGTGTGTGTATGTATGTGATATCTATGGTGTGCATGTGGAGACTGCAGGACAACTGTGTGGGTAATTTCCACCTTTACCTGGGCTCCAGGGATTGAACTCAGGTTGCCAGCTAGGCTCCTGTGGCAAGCATCTTCATAGCTGAGCCATCTTGCTGGCCCGTGATGCTTCTTAGGAAAGATGTCTTTATAGGACCCAAAACCGCAATTTGTTCCCAAACAGCCTGTCCGTCTCCTGGAAGCTGTTCCTTTCTCACAAGTGTTCTTACCTGATCCCATCTTCCATCTGTGTACTTATAAAATCTTGTCTACTTCCTAACTCAATCCAAACAAACTGGTTTTACTGGTGGCCACCATTTAAAATTCAGCCTTCTGTTTCGATTCCCAGAACAGTTCAGAGCCTCCTGTCCAGGAGAGCCATGACTTCAGCTGTTCTTAGACTCTGTCATGCCTCCTACAAATTCATCTACCTCAGCAAGAGAGCTGTTAACAGCACCCATGTCCATGGCCCCATCACAAACCCCAAAGGACTCTATTTTTTAAAGAAATCGCAGAGGGAATTCTCTTAAGCACTAGCATGAAAATTCCAAGGACAAGATCCAGGATTAAATCAGTCAAGTTCTTCCTAGCCGTCTTCATAGTACGCATCTAATATGAATAATGTTAATCGTTATGTTTTATTCTTAATAAAAATAGTAAGTGCCAGAAATGGCACACACCTCTATTCTGAGCACTTGGAAGACAGAGATAGGTGGATCTCCATGAGTTCAAGGCCAGCCAGTCTACACAGTGAGTTACAGGCTCTCCAGGGCCACATCGTAAGGCCCTGCCTAAGAAAACAGTCATCAGCACCAGGAGAGAAATCTAAGAAACACCCTGTCCATAAGCACACATGCTTTAGTTGTTTAACTACATAGTTTAAGCTCATTTAAAGTGCAGGCATGGGCGGGAGAGTCAGCTTACTGAATAAAGGTGCTTGCTGCACTTGTCTGACCCTGATGAGGGACTCTTAGAACTTATATAAATCCCCGTGCTCTGGGTGCAGACACAGGAACACCCGCAAAGCCTGCTGAGCCAGCCAGTCTAGGCTCTTATCGGCTCCAGGCTCAGTGAGAGAAACAAACAAGTGCTTGAAGAAGACACTTGACCTGAACTTCTAACTTACACACTCACACACATACACACATTCACACAATACTCACATACACACACATACTCACACACATGTGCATACACACTCTTATACACCACACACTCACACATACAACACTCACACACATTCACATATACACGCACTCATGTATACATATATACATTCATACACCACACAATATACATACATACACACTCATATATACATTCACACATACCACACTCACACTCATATATGTATATATATAGATATATATGCATACACACACTTCACAGCATACACACACACAAACAGAGACACACACCCCTGGCATATGTCCCTGTAGAATACACTGGTGAATTCTTTCTTACTTTTGGTGCAGAGTGTTACTAGTCAGTCAGATTTTGTAAATATTACTGAATAGCGCCAACCTATGTTCTCATGTTATCATTAGATACAAGTGACAGTGTAGTATATGTACAATTTTCTGTACACTCTTCATCTCTTAACAGGACTCAAGCACATCACTATGAATATAAATATTTTACTGTAGCATTCTCAAAAGTGACCAACAGGATATTTTAAACATTTGAAAGAGAATGGGACTCCAACCTTTATAGTTCCCTAGGTCTTTGCATGAAGACCTCTAAAGATAGAATCTTCCAACAGAGAGGACTCAGATGGAATGTTTTAAAATGCTTTATACATGCTTTAAAATCACATTTATCTATCTCCTATCTATCTATCTATCTATGGATAAGCACATGCTACAAGACATTTGTGGAGGTCAGAGGACAATTTGTGGGAACTGTTCTCTGCATACCAGAGATTGCATCAAGGCATCAGGCTTGGCTCCTTTATCAGCTGAGCCATCATCTCACCAGCCCCCAAATGGTTGTGTTTTTAAAATCTTTGATATTTGGGCTGGGGAGGCATGCTCAGAAGGGGAAGTGCCTGCTATTAAATATGAGAACCCGAGTTCATTCCAGTACCCACAGAAAAAGCCAGGTGCTGTGGTGTGTGCTTTTAATCCCAGTGTGTGGAAGAGGATCCCACAGGCCTCTGACTAGCTAGTCTAGTAAACCTGTCTCAAAGAACAAGCTGAGGGATGGCGCTATGGCTCAGTGGGTAAAGGTGCTTGCCACCAAGTCTAGTGTCTGCACTTAATCTCAGAACCCACAGGTTAAAGGAGAGAACTGTCTTCCACAGGTAAGTACTTAGTGCAATAGGAGTATGTCATGATGTATTGTTAGGTCTCTCATACACAAAATCTCTCTCTCTCTCTCTCTCTCTCTCTCTCTCTCTCTCACACACACACACACACTCATGCATACACACACATATACATGCCTTCAGGCTTGGCAGAAAGCACTTTTATCTGTTGAGCTATCTTACCCCAAACCAAAATATTAAATACAGTTATTATCTGCACTTCACTATTCATGATGCATGGAGCTTACAAAAGCAGCTGCCTAGGATGCTGCTGAGGACAGGGGTCCTACCTTGGTGAGCAATCCCTTTACTGTGGGTTTGCCCTCAGGCTGCAGGCAAACGGGGTTAGCAGCTTGGACTTGCAGTACATTCTGTAACACTCTGATCCATTCTTCCAGTATATTGGGGGAATCAGCCGTCAGAAAGTATGTGTGTTTCTCTGTGGTCAGCTGCAATGGGATAAGAAGAGGCATTAATGATGACTTAGTCCTGTCCAGTCAAGTAGTGTTACCAACAGGGGAGCACATATGGTTCACCTAGAGTCTGGTTTTGAGGAAATATAGAATCCTTTAGCCACTGTGTGAGAATAGCGGCCACTGAGTTAAATCCCTTTTCCCATGGGTCTGACACTTGTTCATACTATTAAATCTAGGATTGTGGTTTTATATCTGTAATTGTCACATGTTCCTTCTCACTCCTCAGCGTGAGAAGCTCTAGGCTGTTGAACAGAACGACTGAAGATGACTAAGTGCACACACAGTTAACAGTGCAGGAGGGAATTTTCATGGAGAGGAGTGAAGCACCAAATAGAAACAAATGAGAATTCTACACCAGCTCCTGGTGCTACACGTGACCATTTACCAAGAACTCACAACATTCCAGTCTCAAATTAACTGTGTTGTCAATTTCCCCCAAATGCCAGGGCTTTACAATCAATTCTTTACAGTCATGCTCTATGGTAGAGCTTTCCCTGACACATCAATTTAACCTCAGGGATCCTGGTCCAGTGAGAGCATCAACCACAAACCTTTCTAGCCATTTTTTTTTGTGGTTTTTCGAGACAGGGTTTCTCTGTGTAGCCCTGGCTGTCCTGGAACTCACTCTGTAGACCAGGCTGGCCTCGAACTCAGAAATCTGCCTGCCTCTGCCTCCCAAGTGCTGGGATTAAAGGTGTAAACCATCACTGCCCGGCTCTAGCCAAATTTTTACCTCCACAGGAACGACAAAATCGTAATGATGGTAATAATGCTGACCACAATAATAAAATAACGGGTGCCCAGCAGTGGTACTGGGGTCCCGGCAGTGGCACTGCACAACTTTAAAGCCTGCACTTGAGGGAGAAGCAGGCAGATCTGAGTTTGAGGCCACCCTGGTCTATAAAGTGAGTCCCAAGACTGCCAGGGCCACTCAGAAACAAACCCTGTCTTGAAAAAACAAACAAAAATATCCCACCACCACCAACAACAAATGTTATTGAAACAACATTTCAGAAGCAAAGTGTCTGGATTTAGAGTATCTCAGAGCCTGTTTTAAATTTAGCAAATTTATGTGTAGGTGAGATAGGAATCAGTCACCTTTGTTAACACTTGGCAGGACAGTGCCTCTGGTCAACAATCGATTCCCCTCTTTGAAGTTCATCACCACAGTCTAATTCGATACTAAAATACAAGGGCTCTCGAATCCAATAGTATATTATGTTACAAACACCTCAGAAATTCATTCACTGGATAAACTCCCCTAACCACCTGATATTTTGAGAGCTGGGAATGCTCAGGAGATTAAATAAAAACTCAGGAAGAAAAGGCACAGGGTAGTCATGGGAAACATCCACACTTAGTTCCAAGTACAGGGCTGGCTAAAAAATAACGGATTATTACAAACTTTTGCATCAAACGAATTCTAAAATGAATAAAAATGTACCAATCTAATCTCAACTGAGAACTGTTTTTACGGTATCAGGAGAATTGATTATGAATTGAAAAGGTGTGTACCTGAACCGTTTGCTTGTTGTCTCCCCGTAAAATATTGCAGGATGCACTAAGTTCAATGTGGCCCTGGGGTTTCCGAATTACATCACTCTGTATAAAAGGAGGAAAAATAGAGAAATTAGCAGCTATATTTGCAACCACAGGAAATGTTTTGTGTCATTAATCCATCATTAATTTTTTTAACCTGTATTTTTATTTTATTTGTATGCATGTCTTGCTTGCATGTGTGTCTACATATCATGAGCATGCAGTGGCTGTACCACCCAGAGGGGCTGTCAGATCCCTTGGGACTGGAGTTACAGATGGTCATGAGCCCTCCATGTCAGTGTTTGGAGTGAAACCAGGATGCTGTGCAGGAGCAACCAATGCTGAGCCATCTCTCCAGGCCCCATAATTGATTCTTTTTATTACAGGGAAAAAAAAAAAAAAAAAAAAAAACAGGAGTCTGTTTTATAGTGTGAGGAATTCAGGCCCCAACGGGAGCACTGCCAACAGGAGCATTCTGAACAGCGAGCACGGCCCACTCACTGGAGACTTGTAGTAAAGTAATTCGCCGCCTTTAAGAACAAACCATCTCCGCTTCCAAGTCTTGACTTTCCCACTCATCTTTAGTAGGTAGCCAGATTTTTCTAATGGTTCCTAATGAAAAGAAAACATTTGACAATGGGATTTTGTTTCCTTCTAGGAAGTCAAACTAACAGATTCATTAATTGTTTTTCAAAGCATGATCCAAACTTTACATTTTTCCCACTGTCACTGGAGGCCAAACAGGTTTTTAGGAGTTTCTGCTCGGGCTGTAAGCACTCTGTGTCTATGGAATAGGCATCCGGAGGAATGGCATAATCACTTTCAGAAGAGTCAGACACGCCTAGGAAAAAAGAGATAAAAATTGAGTCACTGTTTCATGCCGGTGCGGCCAACAGCAGCTGTGAGTTCTCCTTCAGACAGCAACTAACTCCTACATCGTAAACCGCCTACGTAAGATTTATTCCCAGTCCTCCGGCCATGGAGAACTTTTAATGCAGGAAATAGAACTAAGGGGTTGGAACTGTTACACAAATTTCCACAAAAGAACATAATATTTTGGTATTATTGGAACCCTGAGTTTTCTCACATTTATCAAACAGCATCCAAGTTTACTAGTTCATCTTATTAAAAGGTTTAAAATATGGACATTTATATGTTAATGTTGAACCTCAATAGAATTTTTTATGAAGGTCCAGTAAACTATTAACCAGCTTACTAGCTTTGAAAACCCTTCGCTAAAGATACACCGTAAGCCTCTAAGGCACAAACATGCTATTCATACATCAACAGCTCTGAAGCAAAACGCAATGGAAAATCTTCACACTAGCTGAGTTGGCCTTCTACGAAGTTTCCTGTGAGTTACAAGTCACATATAGACGGTAAATACAAGTGGAGACATACAAATACTAAGTGAAGTCAAGAACTTAGGCCAAGATGCATCTAAAAACAATGGTTACTAGAGAGCACACAGGAGGACTGCTCCTAGAATATTAGCCTTTGCTTACTTGTTCAGACACATAACGGTTGTCTGACACAGACACCAGAAATGAAGAACCTCAGAGATCATCCTGGTTAATGTCCTTATTGTTTAAGCAGTGAAAGATCCAGAGATGGCAGGATTTATGCAGAGTCAAGTAACTAGCCGGGAGTGATTTTGGAGGGCAAAGCTCAGATTCCAAGTCCAGGACTAACGTGCTAAGCCCTGTCCGCGGTGCTAAGGCTATGACGTACAATAAAAGAAATGTTTGAGTCCTCTTGCAACAGGTCTAGTGAAGGAAAACAGATGCCCAACAGGTAGTAAGTGCAACAACAATAACAACAAAAATGAAATACAGAGCAGATTAAAGTGTATGGGACAACCAGGCCACCAAAGAATGGCAAGGACAACGATCTGAACAGCTTGGTCAGTGTGGAACCCAGCCATGTTTGAGCAGAGCCATGAGGAGGATCAGTTACACAATGGGGGTCAAGCATGATGGTACACAGATATAAATGCGCCCAGCGCTGAGGAGGGGAACGCAGGAGGATAGGCTGCGGAAGGTCGATTTGGGCTACAGAGCAGATTCAAGATTAGTCTGGACTACAAGAGACCCTATCTCAAAATAAAACAGGCATTAAAAAAAAAATCTGTAAACAAGAGGGCATCGAGGGCAGCCTTGACTAAAGGAAGAGAAGGGAAAGGATGAGATTAAAGACATAAAGGGGGCCTGACCGATGTTGTGAAGGACACTAGCAGCTGCGTTCTCAGCAACAACGTGACATAACCAAGTTAGGGCAAGGAAAACTGGCGAAAGCCCAAACACTGACCCATGGTCAGCTTAGCGGCTCCGGCTCCAGCGGAAGCCCGTGGCTTTGAAGTCAGCAGCAGTCCCACACAATGCAGTTTGAAAATCAACACGTATCCACCAAGGCTTTCCTAAAGTATAGCTACCACTTACTGAGATCAGATCTCTCTGTAGCCTCTGTGCATACAATTCACTCATAGCTGGGCTGGAGAGGCAGCTCAAAGGTCAAAGTACACATAAGCATGAAGACTTGCGTTCAGATCCCCAAACCCATATAAAACCTGATACAGTAGTGGGCACCTGTGATTCCAGCACAAGATGGGAGATGGAGACAAGAGGCTCCTAGAAGCATGTGGGCCAGCTAGCTCATGTGTCAAGCCTGACCAATCACATACCTCGTCTCAAAGTGGGAGGCAATACTGAAGCTGTCCTCTGAGATTCATACATGTGGTAAACACATATGTACACATACAACTTTTAAATTTTTATTAAAAGCTATACGTATGCGTGAAGTAAACTTGCAGTCGTTTTCCACATTAATATCGGATTAACCAACACAAATTGTAGGTGTGTTTGCTGACATTTAAGAATTGTAAATAAATCTTCCCACAAATTAGATGACATGCCACAAGGTAACTATAAAAAACAAACCTCCTTTTGGCCAATCACTTCTTTTTATAGTAATATAATATACTACTACTAATAACACCAACATCCGCAATAAGATTACAATGAATGAGTGGTCTGTGTGAAATCGCAGAGAACTGAATGAAAAATTACCACTAGAATATGAATGGCTCAGTCCTAGGCTAATGCCCATTGCATTACGGTTTGTATTCTTAGAAATCCTACTGAGATAAGTTCTAAACCAAACTTCCCAGTGTGCTGGCACGGCCTCCTGCACATGCACATGCGCATTTCCCTCACCTCGCTTCATGGCTCTGGGACTGCTCGGCCCACTGCGGCTGCGCATATCTGACTCCAAAATCCGGGAGCTGGTCTTAGAACCGTCCTCTTCGTCTGAGCCAGAGGAATCATCCAGGAAAGGGCTGCTACTTATTTGTGTCGCCTTCTAAAGAAAAACAGAACAGCCCCCCTATATCCGCCTCTAAAGTCGCTAGTCCTCCTTATCTCTTTACACATATAATGCTGTGGGCACTGGTACATATTTTAAAAGAAAGAAAATAGCCTATTTTGATATCATGAAAATCTGTCTTCAAAAACCTTAGATTTTAATTAGCTAGGAATTTCTCAATTACAAAATATTCCTGAAAACATAAGACTGTCAAAATCGGACGGTCCTTGTTTTAATTAGGTTCTCCTGGCAAAGAAGGGGACCCTGGCAGGAACACAAAGAGATTTCTAAATCAGGAGTTTCCATTGCATCATTAGTAAGCTAATGGCCTGGGGTGGGGGTGAGGAGACCCACATCATAATCATCTTCTCCCTCTTTTTATGATATAGTAATGTGGCCATTTAAAGCTCTACAAAGGGGGGATCGGTGTAAAACTGTCAAGAGTGGAATCTGCAGCTTGAAGAACGCTTCCCTGACTATCCTGAAGAGAACCATATGTCTAACAGCAAGAAATGCGGTCATTACCCCCTTCAACGTTGTATACACTGGGGTCGTCATATTCCTGTATATGAGGGACGTGTAAGGGCCTGCTGCAGAGTAGGAAAGTATGTTTGCAGAATCTGAAACAGAAAACAACATTAAAGAGATTCCTTCCAACTAGTACACTGGCCTATTTCTTATGAATATATACTGAAAAGAAATCAGATTGACAGGTGGTGGTTATTAATATTACTCTGCTTTACAATATGACATTTCTAGATCCACATCTACACTTTTTTAGCTCTTTATTTGTGGTGGGGTCTTTCTGTGGAGCCTAGGCTAGCATCAAACTAACAGTGATCCTCCTGCCTAGGCCCCCTGATTGCTGACATTAGAGGCAACATACCCAGCTACAGATATTGTTTTTTTTATGGGTCATTACTTCCCCATATGCACCAGCTTCCCAACTGTAAGCTCTTTGACAACAATAGTCATGTTTCTTACGTCTTTAGCCTCTTCCACTATGCTTAGCCGTGCAGAGCTAAGCATCAATGACCACTGGCTGATTCAGTAAGTGGTCCCTTTGAAGATGTTCTCTGAGGATTTGGAGCCCTGTCTCTGAGTTGGTGTTAAAACCTCATTTTTAAGCCCTGACAGGAGATCCAAGTGTTGATAGGTTAGAATATATTTTACTGAATATTACGAAGAAAAGACAACTAAAAACATCAGTGCAACCTCTCTAGATAACTGGTTGGAAGTCAGACAGGTGGGAGGTAGAAGGAACCACCAGAGTATTTCTTTTCTTATTATAGACACTTCTGTGAGTTATTTTGTTTTATGATTTTTGAGACAGGATCTCATGTAATCCAGGCTAGCCTTAACCTACTACATAGCTGAGGCTAGCCTTTAGCTCTAGATCCTCTTGCCTCGACCTACCAACCATTGGCCTTATATTTTTTATAGTGAGAATGACTATTTCTATAATAATTTTTGAAGGAAAGGAGACAATAATATATAAATCAATATTTTTATAATCGTTGTAGATTAAAACAGATAAAATGCCCTTGTCTTTCTACTTTGCTTTGTGTGTGTAGGGGTGTAAAAACAGTAAAGTACATTCTACATCAGGACTGAATATATTCATGCCTTTATCCTAAATAAAATAAACATCAGTTTGAACACAAATCAGCAAGCATTTCCTGAACACTTACATATTTCCATTATTCTAGAAACATTAGACATTTGGGAAGGCCTTGCCTAGTGAAAGAGTAATACAAAATCATGTAGTTTAAAAAACCCTCTTATTACAGTTTTTAAAGATCATAAACAGTAAAACTTACCGTCTCAAGCATTTTATGTGTATAATTTGCTAGGGTGGAGTTTATTCACCTTATTGTAAAACAGACCTCTACAACTCTTCTTCTGAAATTGTAGACCCACTAAAGAGCATCTCCCTTCCCCAGTCTCCCAGCGCCTGGTGAGCACCATCGGATATTGTTTCTGTAGTTGATTGCTTTGATGAATTCCTTAGCAGATTCACGAGCTCCTGCCTCTCTGTGGCTGCATCCCATTTTCTCGGAAGCGTACCTGTCCTCAAGGCTCACCCGCATCACAACATGCAAAGAAAGCACTTACGTTTATCAGCATTCTCCATGTTGAAGACCTCAGACACTCGGATGCCTGATTTGGCTACAGCATATATCCTGCCCTCCTGATATAAAAGAGAGATTGCACCAGGTGCTTACAGCCACGAAACGGTTACAGTGAACACAACATTCTTCCTTTGTTCTTCAGATAACATCCACTAGAGTATACAATTATGTTAGCACAAAACTCGTCAGTGCTGATGGAACAGACCACTGTGAATAGCGCATTCGGTAGTTAGTCTATTATTTGATTTTGTTCTCAAACTTTGGCCTGGTATCTTGACTTTAGGAGATTTAAGAACAAGCATAAGAGACCTTACTGGCAAGCACTGATTTTAGGTAAACCCCTTCTTTAACATTGTAACATTCTACATGTGGTTAAAGGGGGAAACCCTGGACAGCTGTAGCATGAAGCCAACTGCTTACAGTCACTAATTACACACAGATGTCATCTTTAATATCAGTTATCATGGCTAGGATATAAAAAAATGAAAAAATGTACATTCAGAATGACAGCAGAGCATTAAATGTCACTGCCTTCTTATTTTAATGCACATTTCAGTAAAATGAAAGACTTTGGGTCAAATAATAAATGGATTCAAGAATTACACTGGAATGATTACTTTGTTCCTCTTCTCCAAGAAAGATCTCTGAAATGGGTACTCAAGGTTGGCATCACTTGCTAACAAGAAGGAGCCCAGGGGTTCCTAGTGCATAGATCACAGTGCCATGCCTCTTATGAAAGGTCTAAACTTGAACACAGTTGTCTGGACCAGAATACGGAAGGCAGAGGATGTCACGCTCTTCTACTGGGCTGGCCAGGTAATGGGCACACAATCACTGATGACACTGATGATGGGGCCTGTTCAAATGGCCTGACAGAATGGGTGTGCTTTCTTTGAAGGGATTTACACAGAGAGATGAACTGTAGAGGTCAATGCTAAGGTAGTATAAGCAGGAGCTTCGAGACCGTTGGAGTCCGTGCGGGCACAAGACAGAGCCGGAAGCAGGAAGCAGGAAATCGGAGAGTCACCATAGGTGAGAGGACAAGGCAGGTCACTTACAAAGCAGGCCATCAGAGGTAGTGCTGGGTCAGAGCTTGTCCCACCTGAGTGACTATTACATTCTGCAGGATACTCTAATTCAACCAGGGTAGACTTGCTTTAAATTAGCATCTTACTGACTATGGTGGCTAAAACATCTCCCGAAAACTTGAAACTATCAACCTTTGAACCTTTTCCCAAGGACAGTACATTAGGAGTCTGAGAAGCATTTCTACTTTTCAAGGATCAAATAGCTCGAAAAGAGGAAAAGAAGGAAAGGGTAAAACTGCCAAACAAAATGAACTTGAAAACTTAACATCAATCTCTTCAACATAACAACAACAACAACAACAAACCAAATCAGCATCTTACTGCCTAAGGGTAACATAGCTAGAATTCCAGAAAGCCACATGCCTTTTGCTTCTACTTTTTTGTGCAGTACCGAATTTAGCAATGAACAAGAGATGGTTTCATGTGGATACTGAAAAGAAAAAAAAAATGTTCTCTTGAAAGTAAATAAAAAGCAGATATATCTTTAAGTCTGAATTTATATCAGGGAAGCCATGGCCGTTGTAATTTACTTACAGTTATAGCAGCTACTAAATAAAATAACCATAATTAAAAAAAAAACAAAAACAAAAACAAAACATGACTCCAAAGCCCAAAATACCTGGCAACCCAGATGTTTCTTTTGAAGCAAAAGGTTAAATTGTCCCAATATGGGAAGGAAAGCATAAAGTCTAGAAAACAGACCAATTCACTTAACTTTAAAGGTAGACTGTTTGGGCTGGTGAGACACTTAGTGACTACGGGTGCTGGTAGTTTAGGGTGACAAATTGAGTTTGAGCCTAGGAACCTGCTTGGTGGAAGAGAGTGACAGCTCCTGTAGGCTGTGCTCTGACCTCCACATGGACACTACAGCATGCTCGCCCCTCTCATTAATACATAAGTCTGAGAACTTAAATATCGACTTTTTTTTTTTTTTAAATCAAGCAATGTAGATATTTCTAAGAAATATCAAATCATTGACAGGTTTTTTTTTTTTTTTTTTTTTTTTTTTTTTTTTTTTTTGACAGGTTGGTTTTTGGAGTCACAATGTTTCCAAAGAGAAACCATCTCTTCTAGGTTAGTAGGAAGCTAATTTAGTTGAAGGAATGGATTTGTAAGTTCACAACAAGTAAAGCCAAACCTCGGTTAATCAAGTGAAAAGCAAAGTTCAGAGCCTCGAGCCATAAGACCTAAGTTCTGCTCCTAAGCACTCCAGGGAAGCAGTTAGGGGAGACCCCTCTCTCCCACCCCATCTGGTGTCCGGTGTCCAGTGTCCTGTGTCAGGGCGTCCAGGCACCGGACATCCTACTCTCCACAGCCACTCACGCTCTCTCTTCCTTAGTCTGCACAGTCCAGCACCGGTCCTCTCTCCTATCTCTAGAGGAACAGCTCCCACAGGAAACAAGCATCTTCATAGTGTATGAGTTAGAGGGACCCTGGCCTCACCTCCCTCAGGAGGAAGCCAGAATTATTTAGCTCCAGCTTGGACCTGAGTGAACAAATCTAATTCTAAATTCTAATATTGAAAAGCTCATCTGCTCCCCCCTCCCCAGTGCTCTCATCCGTGACTAAAGTCATATTTTGAATTCCCATCTGTCTTGTTTCTCAGTTGTTCAGAACATGGTTGGGGAAGAAAAGGGGAAACTGAATTCTGAAAACAGAATGGTCAGGACAATGCTGATAAGATTTGAAAAGAAACGGGTACGATTGGTAGTGTGAAGCCTAAGTGCATGCTGAGAAGAGGCCCCTGAGCGTGTACTGCACCCGGATGTAATTACCCAAGAGGGGAAGCGGTGCAAAGGAGGAGTGGGGGGTTTGCTGCACGAGGCCTTCTTTGCGGCCTCGCAGTTTTCCTGGTCATCTGCATGTGGAGGATCCTGGGAGTCATAGGAAAATAAGCCGTCATCACAACCCGTGTCCATGCTGTTCACGGCTTCCGCACCGTCGCCATCGACCACATCAAGGTCCGTTTCCTGAGGCCTCAGTGGCCGGATCATGCTTATAGCATTCCGGTTCACGCCAAACATCCGGTCCGAACATAACTGTGGCTGGCTCAGGTGCCTTTTGGTGAGTGCCACACTTATACTGAAAACATTGGGGATCCTTAGCTTTGGGGGTGGTTGGCATGGTGGAGGCACTACTGGTGTTCCTTTTCCAGGGAGTGAGCTAGGGTGTTTGGGGGTTACAGCTGGGGTTAAAATAGGACTTGGGGTGTTGGCCTCGCTCGATGAGGATGAATAATCCAGTCTCTGGGACTGAAATCTCTTATTCAGTTCATCTGAGGAGCTATCGTGCTCCTTTACTCCTGACTGAGAACTCCCCTTTGCAAGGTTGCTCTGAGCTTTCCATGGTGCCTTCTGCTGCCAAGAATATAGTTTCTTGTGCTCAGGTTTGTTACTGTCAAAAGTCTCTTCTTCGAATATAGAACTACTGTCATCAGACGCTGTGAGATAGGCTTCGCTGCCCATCCTGCCGCACTGGCCACCCTCCTCAGACGTGTGGCTGGAAAGGGTGGACGTGCACCTGGACTTAGATCTGCCCTTGCTTCCATCGTCCTCGTCTGAACTCCAATCACTCACTGGAACCCCAGAATTCTGGGACGTACCACCATCTGTAGCAAAGCTTGCTCTTGTTTTCCGGTTCTGTTCTGAGCTGCAAGAGGTCTCGGGCAATGTACTCTGGCTTCTGCTGTTCTCTTGGACGTGGTTGTCAGCGGGCTTCTCTGCAATTTCCATCTCTAGGGGAAGACACAGCACATTGACAGATTGCCTTTAAAAATGACATAAGTATGCTGCATGTGTGCACTGGTGCTGCCTGACGTAACTACACTGTAGAGACTGGCAATGTCATGTGAATAAGGTCAGCTTATTCTATTCTTTGTTAGTTTTATGCTTTCTTAAGTACGGTTAAAAAAAAAAAAAAAAAAAACTTCAGGGTTTATGAAAACATAATCCTTAAACTTCAATTTAACTCTCAAAGGTAAATTCCTTCTTACAAATAAGTATGTTGGGGAACAAAAGTTGGCAACCATCTAAAGAGAGAAGTAGCAGAGTGTGAAGAAAATGAATTTGACCATCAAAGAAAGAAGCTGCCAAAAAAAAAAAAAAAAAATGAACACCGTTGCTTCCATTTTAGAAAGAAAATGACAAGTCTTTTCCAACTAACCTTCAAAATCATCATAATGTAAGCCTAAACATAAACACAAAACCATAATTTTAGAAACCAACTTTGTGTTTGCACTTCAATACATGAAATGTGTAAAAACCACAGAAAAAGCTTTCCTCTACTCTTTTTAACTCTAACTCCATGTGTTTTAACAAGAACAACCTCTTTAAATGTCTTTAGATATGGATTCCACTTATTAGCACCATGAAAAATGGAACACACCAACAGCTTTATAAATGATGACTTAAAACTCCAGATTGAATAGAAAAGGAACTCTGAAAACATAAATATGAACTTCACAACTAAGGAACACCAGGCGGAACAAACCAGCTCAGGTTCTGCAGCAGGGATTGGTTACATTTTCAAGGTTTCTGTAACAGGGATTGGTTACATTTTCAAGGTTTCTATAGCAGGGATTGGTTACATTTTTAAGGTTTCTGTAGCAGGGATTGGTTACATTTTCAAGGTTTCTGTAGCAGGGATTGGTTACATCTTCAAGTGCTGAGATTTCTGCACAGGCAAATTCAGTGGTGCTGAGCTGACCACTGAAAAGGTTTTTTGGGAAAGTAACAAAATATGAATAACAGCAAGAAACAGGTCACAAGGAAGCCTTCCACTGAAAAAGCATTGTGTAATTTTCAAAATGTCAAAACCCATCTGAGAGGCAGCTTTTACTGTGGTCATTTTTCTCAGGCCTTAGAGGGAAATTAAAACGGGATGTAGGTCAGTTGCAAACTCAAGCTTCCCTAGAACGTTTGGAAAAAGTCAACAAACAAGGTTGCCCTTGAGGTGTTGCCACCAGGCTGCACCAGCAGGCAAAACTTAGAGGGAGACTGAACATGAAGGGCAAAGGAGCAGGGCTAGATCATGGAGGCAGTATTTTCTTCTCTGAAGTAACAAAGAATCAAAGTAGTTATCAAAGTGTCCCCCACTGTAAGTACCTTCTACACATCTTCCTTCGGTGATCTCAGGTTCACTTAGGGCCATCTTGCTCAGTTCTTGAGATCTTACTACACAAGGAGGACTCTTTGCTCGGGATAAGAAGCATCCAAACGACAAATTGCTCAGGCGCTGCCCTTCTGAGGTCTTTGATGTGGAGACACGGGATAACTTCTTCTCTTGGAGTTCTGTAAGGTCATTAAGCAAAATGGAGTTGAATTTTTTATAGTGGTTTATTAGAACTGATGAATGAAAACATATAAGGACTAGAATAAACCATTCTTAATACCAGAAGAAACAAAAAAGACTGAATTTCCTCTTATACGTAAGTATACATTGTACATAAGTAAATGAAAACCCTGACATAGAGCATAGAACCCTCAATCTGGAGGTGTATTGGGGGGGGGGGTGGTTGGGAGGAGATCAGTGGGTAAAGGTGCCTGCTGTCAATCCTAGTGACCTGAGTTCAGGCCTCAGATTGCTAACTATGGGCTTAGCCCATCTTTAGGATAACTGACATTGTTGCTTGTAAGGTCAAAAGCACGAAGGTCCTAGGACAGAAAGTTCCTGTGGAAATGAACTTCAGAGCACTAGAAAAGCAATAGAAATGAGATGGGTTACACTAAATAGCAACTGATAATAAAGACAAATATTCCTTCAGAGACATCTTTAAACATTTTATGTTGATCATCTGTCACATAACGAATTCACAATATATAGTCATAATTATGTACTCAACTCCACGGATTCTGCATCTGTGGGTTTAATCAACGGTGAATCAAAAGTACTTAGAAAGAAAACGGTCTCTACTGAATATATACAGATATTTTACTATGAGTCTCTAAAAAGTACAGTCTAACAAATGTTTATACAATTTTTACCTTTCACTTGGCATTGTAGTAACAAATGTTTATACAATTTTTACCTTTCACTTGGCATTGTAGTAACCTAAAGATGATTACAGGCGACTGTGTGCAGCCCATTAAATGCAATCCCTGGGCCATTTTAAGGACTAGAGCACCCTCAGGCCTTGGTATTCGTGGGTATCCTAGACTACATTCTCTGTGGATACTGACAAACAACTGCATGTATATGTATGTATGTCTGGAGGTGTGTGTATATGTAAGTGTGTAATATGTACATATATTTTGCATTATGTGTACAATCTATAATATACATATAGTTCATATTATATCATATATATTTTGTAAGCACACTAGATCTAGCATATATGGTATCTCTGCTCCAGTCTAATCCTAGTTCCCAAGGATTAAAATCCAAGTATCTTAGCATCTAACACCCAAGAAAATGTTAATGAAAACTAGAATTTCATAGCCAGGAAATAGACAATCTTTTGGAAATAGAATTGGTGCATCCAACCTTCTTCAGTGAAGGTGAGTGTCATGAAAACAGGAAGCCTTAAATCTACATCTGGATCTTCAGTCATGGCAGGTGTCTGTCTTTTATCATTCAGATGGAGGAGTATTTCAGATGAAAGCAAGTATTAGCAGGTGGTGTAGAGGCTGATACCTGTAATCTCAGCACTCAAGAGGCCAAGGAGGAAGATGTAAACCTGGGCTACTCAGTGAGTTCTGGAACAGCCTGCTCTATACAGTGAGAGAGATCCTGTCAATCAACAACTTTAAATATTCCTTTGGGAAACCAGTGCTACTATCATAATACCAACATTATTAGTATAAAAATATTAAATATTCTAGCGTTATAACACAGTTATTATTAAGTAGTAGGGCATTAACATTGTCTTTAAATTTGATTTTCTTTCAGCTGGGTGTGGTGGCACATGCCTTTAGTCCTCTGTCTACTCAATAGAATTTACTTCAGTTTAGGTTCATCATCCAGAGGTAGCCTAGACTTAGTCTGCCATGTCCTACAGGCACAACTAACTAGTTACTGAACAATCGAAAAATAGTGACACTGATTTGAATATTTAGTTTCAGATTTTTTGCTTTAGAAACAAAAATCAGTTGGGAGGAAGAGGCAGGAAGATCTCTGTGAGTTCGAAGCCAGCCTGGTCTACAGAGATAGTTCCAGGACAGCCAGGTCTACACAGAGAAAGCCTCTAAAAAGCCAAAAATCGTGTTCTTTCAGCCACACCAGTTTATTCTTCATGCATCGTGTGGGATCCATGGTGGTGAGGGTACAAAAAGGCTGAGTCTGCAGAGCCGAGGACCCGCCACATAGCACTGCCTTGACCTAGTCTAATGGGTGCAGTCATGTGAGCACAAGACAGACACACCTATGAAGTCACTTCTTCATCGAAGTGTGCAACTGAGTGGTTACCACCAGGATGGTGTCTACAGAACTCTCTGACACGACAGTTACACAAGCCTTTGAGGTTAGAAGAAAGGCAAACTCCACAATGGAAAAATACAAAGGACAATGTCCAGGCTGTAAGTTTCTACGATAGTCAAGAAACATGAGACAGGAAGCTGGTGAGCTGGCTTACTGGGTAAAGTGGTACTGAGCCTGAGTGTGCATCCCCAGTGTCCACAGAAAAGCCAAATACAGTGGCACAAGCCTTTAGCCCCGGGCCTGGATGGGACGGACACAGGTAGATCCAGGCTCTTAGCCAGCCAGGCTAAGCTCATTAGTGAGCTCCCGGGTTGGTGGGAAACCCTGTCTTAAAAATAAGGTAGATAAATGGTGATAAAAGAAGAGACAGGAAGTTGTCTGCACTCCACACGCACATGTGAGTGCTCTGACACACACACAAAATGGATGGAGAAAAGGTAGTTTAGCCGGGTGGTGGTGGCGAACGTCTTTAATCCCAGCACTTGAGAGGCAGAGGCAGGTGGATTTCTGAGTTCGAGGCCAGCCTGGTCTACAGAGTGAGTTCCAGGACAGCCAAGGCTATACAGAGAAACCCTGTCTCGAACCCCCCCCCAAAAAAAAGAAAAAAAAAAAAAAGAAAAGGTAGTTTGAAGCAAATTTCAAAAAATTGAAAATAACAACTGACTTTCGTTTCTAAAGCAAAAATATCTGAAACTAATTGTTCAAATCAGTGTTACCATTTTTTTGATTGTTCAATAACATTTAGTTGTGTCTGCAGGACAAGCTAGACTAAGTCTCAACTACCTCTCGAATGATAAACCTGCCAAAACTAAAGTGAATTCTATTGAGTAGACAGTTTAAATTCAGTCTACTAGTGTCAATGGTCATCGATGGCTGGAGACATCACTTCCTTCAATGCAGAAAGAAGCCAGGGTCTATAAAGAACTCCGAGGAAACATCTTTTTATATGTTTGTGGTGCTAGGGCTGAGACTAGGCCTTTCACACATGCTGTCTGCAGCATGAGCACTGATCTAAAACCCCAGCCTCTGAATCTTTTTAAAAATAGGTCAGACCTATTGCAGACTCCCACCTGCAAGATTCACATCCTTTTCTGGGAGACTTGGTCCCGGGAAGGTTTGGGCACTGACAATGTGTGGGTGAACTGAATTTTGTGGCATTTGCCACAACCAGAGGAGGCATTTGGGAACCCACAGCACCATCCCACAGCTGCCTTCAAGAAACCCCAAATTCAAGGGGGTGCTCAGAATGCATAAAGCTGAGGAAGCTTGAAAGCCCTCGACACAGGTACAGCTAACTATCTACATTTCTGATTTGTTAACCCCCACTAAAGGGATCTATTCTTTTCTAAGTTCAAGTCTCAGAATGCTGTCAGAATGCTGAAGAACAAACCTCTAGCACAAATACCTCTACCATTTTGCTTCATACTACTCTGTCTGTTCTGTCAAGATAACAGAGATGTGACACTACCTTGCTTGGAAGAACCAACATGGTGTTACCATTGGAGACTGGACCCGCTACCTATGATCCCTGAACTTCAAGGCTGACATTAACATGTAGTAGTTTTAGCAGATTGGATTCTCTAGATTTTTTTTAAAGATTTATTTATTTATTTATTTCATGCATGTGAGTACACTGTCGCTGTCTTCAGACACACCAGAAGAAGACATCAGATCTCATTACAGATGGTTGTGAGCCACCATGCGGTTGCTGGGAATTGAACTCAGGACCTCTGGAAGAGCAGTCTGTGCTCTTAACAACTGAGCCATCTCTCCAGCCTGATTCTCTGGATTTTAAATGAACTTTAAATGCCTTTAGGAAAGAGAGGCAAAATTATCATGCGGTCATCTTTCTCTGACCTATGTAATAGCCACTTTGATAAATTAATATATCATCGCTTGTCTCTTTTTGCCTGTGGCTCCTCAGTCCAACTTCTGGTTAGATGGAGAAATTCTTTTTTATTTACTGACAACAGCATCTTACATGATATTCATAATCAGATCCTGAAAACACTAATAGTGAACTCCTAATACAGCCAAACACACCCACTATCCTGTCTTAGTGAAAATATCCATACCTTGCAATTTTGTCTGTATGGCTCGTATCTCTTCAGTCTGGTTTTGGTTGATGAAACGAAGATTCTGATTCTCTACTTCTAGCTAAATAAAAGAGCAGAATGATATTCTTTAATAACAAAATAACAAATTTTAAATTTATTAAGAAATCATAAAATTTAGAAAATGGCTATGTGTAATTACTCTATGTGCAAGCTGGTGAGCTTATTAGCATTGGCTATCAAACTTAACAATCATGTCTTCAATATTTATTTGTCCAGAGCTAAAAGTTTTCATCCCTACACACTTCCCACTATAAAATAACTTAAAAAAAAAACTATTTTGGCATTCAGTCTATGCTTCTTAGATACCAAACCTATGACATACACATGTAATATCCATAATTATTTAAAATCAACCCATTATAATATGCCTGTTTACAAACATCATCATGAGTATATCAGTATTTTTTTAATTTAAAAATATAATGGATATTAAAAGGAAAGCAGTTCATCACAAGTTTATCAAAACACAGGACAATAACCTACTGGTCAAGGCTTATTATCTCACTCAGGGTTGTATATTTTAAAGACTTTAATTAAAAGAAGTAAATAATAAAGAAAAAATTAGCAGTAAATACCTCATTTAACTTAACTGTTACCCATTCTTTGATCTTAGCTGCTTTTTCTTCTATTATTTTAGCTTCTTGTATTCGTACTTGTTTCTGAAATAACATCAACAACTGTTTTAGTTTCAACATAAGCTCCTTGGCTTGGAGACATTGTATCATAAAATCTGAAAGTCAAATCCACTTAAAACCTGTTTCCAGGTTAATACATTTACCTCCAAGTAACCAAACAAATTTTTAAAAGCCCAAATTTCCAGGCATAGTGGTCCATGCCTGTAATCCTAGCCATTGGAGTCTGAGGTAGGAGGATCATGGGGTGTGGGCCAGCATGAACAGTAGATCTTGTTAAAAGAGAAAGATGGGAGATGGAAGGAAAGAAAAAAAAAAAAACTTCAGCAGAGTAAGAAACCAAACGGCACATGCAGATGTGAGGATAACCTGGCGGACCACTTCACAGGATGTAAGAGCTCCAAGAAAACATTCCACTGGGCATGTCCCAGGGATCTTCTTCTAGACTGTGTTCATTGATGTGGGCAGACCTGAGTTAAATGCGGATGATGTCCTTCCATGGGCTGGGGTCTTGGACCACCACTCATCTCTCTGTGTTTCCTGACTGTGGACACAAGGTGAGCAGCTGCCTCCCTCCTGCTGCAAGTCTTCCCTGTAGTGGTGGGCTGTATGCTCAAACTCTGAGTAAAATAAAACCTTCCTTCCTCATGTTGCTTCTTCTGTCAGGTATTTTGTTGAAACAACACAAAGTATCTATCTAGTACTGCAAGCGTTGCTCATTGGAGCAGCAGGGTCCCCCACCCCCACCCCAGATACTCATACAATGCAGTGAGTCCTCTAATATATTAACAAAACAAGCTATTTAGACCAGTAGAATTGGATCTACTAAGTCCGGTGGAGAACACGAATCTGCTTAGGAGCAGGGTTATTTTCTCCTTCAAACAGTAGATTTAAAAAACAAAACAAAAAAACAAAAACAAAAAAACAGAAAAACAAACACAGAGAAACTCTAGTTTGTCACATTTAACAACCTTAAAACATGGCTCTGGTCACAAAACTCCAGAGAATGTGAACAGCATATAAATCACACTGGGTGTGGATGGAGCTGCTTAGACTCTGAAAAACCACTGTCCTAAAGTGCTGAGCCCACGGAGAAGGGTAAAACAAATGAAAATGTCAATGCACTTAACACACACAGCAGTCACATTAAGTGGCCACCTGAGTGTCATTTAATCCTAATGAGACAAGGTCTCACTCTGAACCCAGGCTGGCTTTAATTCAGTATGTAGCCCAGACTAGCCTTAAACTCATGGCAATCCTCCTGCACTAGTCTCTCAAGTGCTGGGATGACAGGGATGATTACACCCAACTCTTGGTGAATTTTTGTCATAGAGCTGAAAGTACTGGACTTGGTCATAGGGAGCAGCTGAAAACTGTACTTCTGAGCAGGAGGGTTAGTTCACATGCAAATATGTACAATGTAAATTTTTCCCTTTAAATAGTCTCATTATTTTGTCCAGACTGACCTCACGCTAATGATCCTCCAGTGTCAGCCTTTAGGATTCTGGGATTACAGGCATGGACCACCGTACCCACTTTGGCTGCTATAAAGTAAGCTTATTTTATGCTATAAAATAAGTTTATTTTATGCTATATTTAAGTTTATTTAATGCTATAAACTAAGAATTTCCAAATGAAAAACATCATGTTTAAACTCTAAAGTCTGAACGTTAAAGAATATTGACACATAGAAAAAAAAAAAAAAAACCCTACTAGATCTGGGGCCAGAGAGATGGCCCATGGGCAAAGGCATGTGCCACCATGACTGATGTCATGGGTTCCATCACCAGGACTGCAGTGGTGGAAGGAAAGAACCAACTCCTGCAAGTGCCCTCTGACTTCTACACATACAACACACAGGCACAAACATACATGCACACATATGAACACTCACACATGTGCACTCATGTACACATAATGCACATACATCTGAATATTCACATATGAACACATACATGCTAAACATGCACACATACACATGCACGAGCTCACACATAATAAAAAGTACGAGTTTTTGCCTGAGGCCTTGAGTCACCCAAGACAATAATGGAACGACCTATTACCAACACGTGACATAATCCTATGAGTAAGATTCTCCATAGTATCGTATCTTGTTTTAACCGCGTATCAATGAACACACATTAATACAATTGACATCCAGTCTTCCTAACCTGCTCTTCAAGCCGCAGCGCCAAGTTCTGAATGATGTCATCCTTCTCCTGCATCACGGACTCCAGGTCTTGACACTTCTTATATAGTCGTGTCTCTGACTCACTGGTCTGAATATTAGCTGCTTTTAGTTTCTCTTCCATAACTTGTACCTTAATTCAGAGGGTAAATTATGCCATTGTCAGAACTTAATTTGTCAGAGTTTTAAGCTTAAAACTGCACTTTAACATTAGGTTCTTAAACCGTATCACAAACTAAAAATATGAAACAGTAAGGTATAACATATTGTGGCGATTACAAAATCTGAAGACTATTTGACAAGTGGTGTGACCTTCAGGGTAGGTACAAGAGCTCATCAGACTGCTGTGAATACAGGGTAGCACATGTCTACTAGAGGAACAATAGTATGCAAAGTGTCCATATGGAAGCAAATGTTTCCCATATGTAGGCAAGGAAAGAATACAAAGAAAGAGTGATATGTAAGATAAGTTTCCAATTAGATGGCCTGGATATTAACACATTTGGGGTAGAAAACTGAACTTAGGTTAAAAAAAAAAAAAAAAGAAACAGTAGAAAAAAAGAAAAAAGAAAACCAAAGAAACTTAAAGCCCAAATAGCAAAACCATTAAAAGAAAACAAATAAAACAAAAACAAAAAACAACAAAAAACAAAAAAGTAAGTCCAAACCAGATACAAGCATTAGAAGGAATTCAATACGTGCTCCTCAGGTTATTTGCTAATATTTTCCAGTTCCAGGCCAGGGAAGCATCAGTGCATAAAACAGACACTCAAATCCCTTCCTGCATACAAGTTACAGTCTAGTGGAAACAAGAGACTATAAGTGTAGCACACCATGTGACCCAACAGTACATATACAGTTAGTAACTGTAACACGTGTGAGCCAGGAGGGTGAGCGATGCATTTTTAATGTCTAAAACAGACTCTGCTTGCATCTTCTGCAAAGAACACTGAGGCATAAGGAATCTTCAAAGGACACGTGTGCAGCATCTGCTCACCCCCACACACTGTGAATCTACCCAGCTCAGTGAAGTCGACTTACTGTTACCACCTTCTGTCCCTGTCCTCTTTCTGCAGATCACAAACCTAATCCCTACACGGTCAAGAGCCTAATGTATTAGAAGCCTCACCCAAGACTTCATGGGAAGGTCTAAATAAGAAAGGAATTTATACAATATTCCATAAATATATATCATAATATTCTAAATAGGTAAGAAGTAATTTTATCAGAAGCTCAATGATTATAGACATAAAGAAAAATAACATGAATGTATTTGAGAAATTGTAGATGATAATTCAAACAAAACAAATTTTCCATCATTTTAATAATATCAGGGGGAAATGTAATGAATCTTAAAGTCAGCTGAAATTTGGACTTGTGTGACTACAGGATATTTTTAGGGGAAAGTCGTAAAGGTAAGTTTGGTTTTATTTTTTAAACATGAATACCAGGTTTCATCTGTGGGTTCACTGTAAATGTAATTAGGATTCAAATGCCAAAATTGTTCTAATTAAATAACACATGCACACATACAGTACACATACACACACACACACAATACATTCACACAGACACATACACATACAACACACACATATATGCAAACACTCTCAGACACTCATTTACATATACATGCATACAGAAGAAACACATAGAGCACAAATGCACAGAGAAAGACATACATACACACACATACACACACTCACATACACACATACCACATACATATATACATACACCACATACATACACACACACATACTCATACACTGTCACACACACACACACACACACATATACATACTCACACATACATACACAGCTGGAAACTTTGAAAGCAAAAGCAGAGGAAGAAAACACATTCTGCTTTTTAAATAATTTAAGTGGCCTTAGGTTTAGATGCTTTAAACATAATTAACATAAAGTAATAATTTTCTTTTGTTGTTGTTGTTTTTGTTTTGGATAAGCCATAAAAATTCATACTAAAGACAAAGGTTTACCCTAAGAGATCTGCCATGAAAAATAGCCCAGCAGGAGAAAAATAGCAAATACCCAATCTCCAAACAGTTTTTCCAGTTATACGCAGGATATTCTGTAGCTATAGAAGTTGAAGAGAGTAGCACCAAAAATGTCAGCCTCTCTCTGAGAATAAATAGAAGGTAGACCTCAAGAAAGACCGTGGGTTAGAGCTTCAGTCAGCTAAGTGTCTGCTGCCCAAGCATGAAGACTCGAGTTCGGATCCCCAGCACCCACATAGAAGCTGGGCGTAGCAGCTCCTAGTGCTCACTGCCCACCAGTGTAGCCAAATCCATGAGCTGTGGATTCAGTGAGAGACTCTCCAAAAACAAGGTCAACCCAATCAAAGAAGCCTCTCTATGCAGTGGTCTGAGGTTAAGAGACTCACAGCTCTGCAGTGAGTAACTGTAGAGTGTGCAGCCCTAAGCAGGATGTTTACACACAGCTCTTCCTCCCACCGAGGTCGGAGGGTGGGTGGTATGGCAAGAACAGAGGTCCTGGAAGACTGCTGAGGCATGTGACATATGTCCTCTGGGCAGGACAAGGCCCTTGAACTCATTAACTCCTGCCATAGCCTCTGTGGCTGCTGCCACACAATCAAGCCAATCATCCAACATGGAAAATGATTGCTATGCTAGGCCCCGCCTTTAGCTGAGTGACTACTGACAGTTGATGATCACTAGGAGCCAGAAAGTCAGTTTTCTTTAGTCATGTGTGGATTCCATAGGTAGACGCTCGTGGTCCGTATGTGTAATTGGATTAACTGGACAAAGAGTGGAAGAAGGAAAAGAAGGTGGGGGAGAAGATGACACGATGGAGTTAGGGGACGGGATTGTTAAAGAGAGGCACAGGAGACACTGGAGTCGGGAAGTTGGCATGGGTGGATATGATCTAACTACAGGAATTCATCTGTACAATTACCGAAGAATACATTTTTAAAGAATTTAAAGGAAGAGAGTAATTGAAGAAGACACTTGACATTGACCTTTTGTTGCCACATGCGCATGAGCAGGTACACACACACACACACACACACACACACACACACACACACACACACACGATGTACATACGCCAGAGAGAGGGAAATGTGAAGACAGTTACAGTTTAGATATAAAGTATCTCCCAAAGTGTTCATATAGAAGGCTTAGTCTAACCCTGTAGACCCAGCCATTGCTACGTGGTCGGTCCTGAGAGCTCTGACTTCAGTAATGAATTAAGCCACTGGTGGGAGAGGAATCTGATGGCATTGTTGTGGAAAGGTGGGCTGGAGGCAGGATCATCTGAGAGCTAGAATCTGAAGCTCTTGTTCCCTGGTGGCATTCTTATATATTCCATGTGTGTCTGTCTGTCTCTGTCTCTGCCCCGCACTCAGCCCCTTCCTGGCTATACTATAAATGTCTCTGTTTGTCACCCACTCTTTTCACCATACTGTTTGCCTCATTGTGGGAGCCAGCTGACCACAGACTGAAACCATGAGCCAAAAAATGACCTTTCTCTTGAAAACAGTTGCTCTCAAGTTTTCTGTCACAGTAATGCAAGGTCTGAGTACCCAGAACCATATGAGACCAGAGACAGGCTTTTATTAAGTCAGAGCAATCACACTTAGATGTCACATGAAACAGCCCTTTCATTACTTAGCGAAGGTTAATTACTATATTGCTATAGCTCTGGACAGCTAGCGCCTGGAACCAAGGAACGTGTTCTTGTGTTATGCATGAACATGACAAAGATCCTTGGATGAACCACTGTCATCGGAAACTCTTTTCAGGTGACTATTACTTCTGGATAAACAACTTTCTGAAGCAAGAAAAATATTGGCAAATGTGTGCAAAGTCTCTTAAAGAATCACAAAATAGTCACCGGCATCCTGCTTGCCAGTTGGCCCTGTTATAACCAGGACTCCCAGCCTTCCTTGGTAATCACTATGAATAAGATGTCTACAGGAATGCTAAGAGTTTACAGAAGAAACAAGACGCCTTTTTAAAATATCCTACCACAAGCACACAGAAAACAGCCCAGTTCTTTTTTCCATTCATTTAACCTTAGCCATACAGGAATTTTAACTCCTCAGACTGACCAGTAACAAACACCGACAGAGGAACCACAGACAGAGCTCAGCGGTTAAGAGCACTGAATGCTCTTCCAGAGGACGGTTCAACTCCCAGCACACACATGGAAGCTCACAACTGTCTGTAACTGCAGTTCTAGGGGATCTGACACACATACCTCACAGAGACATGCAGGCAAACACCAATGCATGCATGCATGCATAAATAAATAGTTAAAAAAAACCCAACAAATTCAAATTGGCTTAAACAAACTCTCACAAGCATCTACACATATACCCTGCTTTCTGGGGGCTTTTCTCTTTTCCTTTTGGTAAGTTCCTCTTTGCTTCCTCTCATTATACAGTTCAACCTTCCCCTAAACCTCTTAGATCCTGAAATCCCTAAGCTACTCTTCATCAAAAAACTAGCTCAAGCAGACTTGGGACTACTCAGATCCCAAATAAAGGGCAGGGCTCTAACTGGTCTGAGGCAAAGGAAACCTCTGAGCCCTTGGACATCCTTATAAATAAAAGCACCTTATAAATAAAAGCTTCTGCCATCTGGGGCACATCAGAACATCAGTGCTAACAACATGCTTAATGGGTGTTACCGGTTACTTTTCTATTGCTGTGATAAACTCCATATCCACAACTTAAAAGAAAGAAGAGCTTACTTGGTTCCAAAGGGCATAAGAGTCCCTCACCATGACAACAGGGAGGTATGATAGCAGCCACGAATGGTGACTTGAGCAGCAAGTTGAGAGCTCACGTCTTGAACTGAAGGCATGAAGCAGAGAGAGCAAACTAGGGGTAGGCTGAGGTCTTAATATCCCAATGCCCACTGCCAGTGACGTATCTCCTGTAGGGAGGACATACTTCCTAAACCTCCAGAAACAACTTCACCAACCAGGAACCAACTGTTCAAATACACAGCCTGTGGGTGTGTATTCTCACTCAAATCATTACCATGGTGAATATCTATTGCTGTTCGCCCACGGTCTTGGCCATACCGTACCAGTGTGACTCTGGCAGGGGATAGAGGGATGGGGAAAGCTAGAGTCTTAGTAACTAGGATCCACCACATGAGTATTTCAGGCTGATGCCCTGTACACCAAGCTTTGTGGTTTTCACATTGGCAATGCTTTGCAAATCTTTCTCATGAAACGTTGATGGGAGGAGCAAGTGCAGCCCTACATGATTTCCTTGGAAGACAGCAACTAGCAACGTGGACCTCAGTGTTCCTGGACACTGCCTATGATGCCCTTTTCTTTTATAGATTTTAAATGTTTCCTTTCCCTGTATGTAACCACAATCATGAGTGTGAAGTAGTTTTTTGTGTCCTGTAAATGTTTCCAATAATTCATTGAACTCCAGGGAAGTTTGAGGAGCCACCCATAACTCCCAGTGCTATTTTTTCTTGTCCTGCACATATGGAAGCCACACAAACCCATACACTGCTAATACTGTTTCTGCCACTACCATCCACTGTGGGCTGACTGTGTGCCAGGCACTTCACTTAAATCAGCTTCAATCCTCACAATAGCTAACTCCTACTTAGCACTAATATGTGCTCTGAAACATTCCAGGTACTTTACTCCAGCAACCTACTCAATTTCTACAGACTCCTATGAGACAGGCACAAGACTGGACCATAGCTCATAGGTAGAAAGCTGAAGCAAGCAGTCAGAGATGAAAAGCTGTCAGCTGATCCCAAGGTAGACAACCACGAACTCCATCTATATTTCAGATTCTCTTTGGCAACATCTGGTCTCATATTCCCCCATCTCTTCTCACTGTCTCTGGGAACAGGGAGGGATGGGGGAGGAGAGGGAAATTGCTCACCTCAAACCCTGAGTTTTCATTTTAAGTGTTTACATGTATGTAAATTGGAGTAACTGTTCTCCAAGAATCATGAAAAACAACTGAGTTAGAACTAGCCTCTGTATCTACCTGGACCACAGTTTTACAGGAGTGTCTACAATTGTGCCACACTGGTCTTTCTCATGGGATGGCCCATCCTCATCTTCTCCTACCTTGAGAGAGTCAATGGGCCATCTTCATAAGATAAATTTACTTTATAGGCAAGGTTGATTACAAGATATCAAGAGATGAACTTCTAAATGAAATGGATTTGACTTATGGAACTGGAGTGGTTTATGATTAGCTATTTACTAAGCCAATGATGAGAATTTAGATTACAATTTTCAAATTAACAGAGCAGGGGTAGCTTAAGTTAAAACGAATAGCAAAGATGGCGTTGCTGGCATTTACAATTCCCATCCACTGCCAGTGGGCATGCTATCCGACACATTTACTTGTCTTCCTTTGCCACCCTTTACTAAAGAAACTACTTGCCAACTGATGACATAGGAATTTCAAGGCATAAACAAGAAAAATAAGAACAAATATCCACAGAAGTTTATGCAAATCATCGATGGCTGCCAATATCAGAAAAAGAGAGCTAGCTAATCATGTGTCCTGACATGGGTGTACGCTACCACCTAAGAGGCAGTATTGGAAAAAAGAGAGGAAGAAAGAAAAAGGCGAGACAAAAGTGGGGGGAAATGTTTAGATTTCATTATATTTGAAAGTAGACGACACAGAAGAGCATGTTTAATAGCACTGTGGGAAAGTATAAGTAAAATTTAGGATGGAGAAAGCTTGAGAGGAAAAAGTAAACCAACAAATCTCTCCAACAAATACTGAGACAAAGGAGAGAAAAAGAACCACACCGAATAAAGTCTAAGACTGAAACAAAATATGTCAGTCTAGTTCTGATCTCAACTTGAATAAGCCAGTCATTTAAAGTGAGGAAAACAGCATATACACATATGCTGCTTTAATAATAAATATTATCATTTATTGTATTATAATATTCATTACACATAAATATATCGTATTATAAGTAATATAGTAAGAAATAAAAACAGATACTCAAATAAATGCATGTGCATGCCCCCTTGTCATACTAATCAAAAGGCAGAAGCAACTGAAATGCCCATCAATAGTTGAATAAACAAAATGTGACATATATATGAAAATTGATCAAAATTATCCTACTAAATAAGAGAAGCCAGACACAAAGATCACATATTATAAGAACAATTATGTAAGAAATAGACAATCTAGGTGTGGTGATACATACCTGTAACCCCACACTGGGGAGACTGAGGCAGGATTATAAGTTTAAGGCCAGCCTGGACCACATAGCAAGGCCCCACTTTTCTATGCAGGGTCAGTAAATTCACAAATTCAGAGTGCAGTCTGTGACTGCCAGGGTGGAGGGCAGAGGGAGTGACAGGTTTCATCGTGAAAGGTGGCAATAATTAATAGAGCTAAACAGAGATGCTGATTAAATGATAATTGTAATTATCTGTTCTAAATAATAATCTTATGTTATATGAACTTCATGAAATTAAAAACCAAAAAAAGCAGGGCTAGCAAGATGGTAGCAGTTAATAAATAATATTGTTTTTCCAGAGAACTCAAGTTCAGTCTGCAGCACTCACAACAGCCAGCTCTAACAGCTCTGGTCTTCGTGGGCACCAGCACACACACACACACACACACGCACAAGCACACGCACATGCACACACACGCACGCAAACACACATATACATACACGCACACTCAAAAATAAAATTAATATTAAAAAAACAAAACCAGAAGCAATAATGAGATGTTTGGGGGAATTTTGAGTGGTATCTAGGTCTTTGGCATACTGAGAAACTTCTGCTAGTGTTTTTGACATGGCAATGACACTTGTTGGGATCTGTAAGAGTCCTAGATTGGTTGCCTTGATTTTACTCAACTCATGGGTGCAATTGTAATGTCTGGTATTGGCTTCCTCAAAGTAATCCAGTGTAGGGGCAAGTGGAGGGATCAAGTGACTACTGATAAGACAACCCGCAAGTTAACAAACGCCCAAGAGACTCCATTTCACTATTTTCTCTACTCTTATATGTGGTTGAGGTTTCATGTAATGCAATTTTGAGATTTCTCTTCAAATATAAATAAGAAATCAAGAGTTAGGTTGAATTGGTATTGCTTAGAAATCTGTTAGGCCACTCTTGACAACTTGCTATGTAAAATCTAGTCTAGTCTCAAGTTTAAAGGAAGAAACATGCTTGGTACCACTGAAGCAAACAAACAAAAGACACTGAAGACAGATGGTGGAGCTAAAGTCCCCCACCACTGGTGTACTATGCATTTCTCTCTCTGCCCCTCTTCTCTCTCCCTCTCCTCTCCCTTTCCCTCTCTCCTCCCTCTCCCTCTCTCTCTCCTCTCTCCCCCTTCCTCTTTCTCCCTCTCCTCTCTCTCCTTCCTTTCTCTCCCCTTTCTTTCCCTCTCCTCTCTTCCTCTCCTCTCCCTCTCCTGTCTCTCTCCCCTCTCCCCCTTTCTATCCTTCTCCCTCTCTCCAGCTCCTCTCTCTCTTCTCCATTTCCCTCTCTCCTCTCTTTCCTTCTCTCTCCCCCCTCCTCTTTCCCTCTCCTCTCTCTCCTTTCTCTCTCCTCTCCTCTCCCCTTCTTCCTCTCTCTCCCCTTCTTCTTCTCTCCCCCTCCTCCCTCTCCTCTCTCCTCTCTCCTCTCTCCTCTCTCCTCTCTCTCTCTCTCTCTCTCTCTCTCTCTCTCTCTCTCTCTCTCTCTCCCTCACCCTCCTCTCTTTCACTCTGTGTGTGAATGTGTATGTGTGTGACTTATGTGAATTAGTGTTTTGTCTGCATGTTTGTCTGTGAGGGTACGGGATCCTGTGAAACCGGGTTTACAGACAATTGTGAGCTGCCATGTGGGCACTGGGGATTGAACCTGAGTCCTTTGGAAGAGCAGCCAGTGCTCTTAGCTGCTGAGCCATCTTCTCGGCTATACTATGCATTTCTGAGAAAGAATTTTGTATTGGAGTTTTTGGCTTTTGGAAACTGGCTTTGAACAACTGTGATACGGCTCTTTTCATAAAATGAGAAGCTTTAGATTAAGCTATTTCATGTGTGCGAGTGCACTGTCACACTGTCTTCATACGCAGCAGAAGAGGGCATCAAATCCCTTTACAGATGGCTGTGAGCCACCATGTGGTTGCTAAGTCTTGAACTCAGGACCTCTGGAAGAGCAGTCAGTGCTCTTAACAGCTGAGCCATCTCTCCAGCCCCTAGATTGAATATTATTAAAGAATGTCCAGGCTGGGTGTGCACATGCAAGCTGTCCGCTTCATTGTTCTCAAGGCCCAGAGAGGGTCACATGACTCACTAAATCATTATCCAAAGACTCAGAGTGATATTTTAAAAAAATGAAATTACAGAAAAAATTATCATCTTAATACCACAATTCAAGCAGATTTCTAGTTTCCTCTCAGACTAATCTTAAACTTAGGGATTTGACTTTCCTTACCAGTAAACATTAGTAAATAAAATATGAATTTTGTACATTTTTACTAATTGTAAGCAAGTTTCTCTATTAATTTTCAGTAAAATGATTTAAAATAGTTGGGGTTTTTTTTTTTTTGAGGACTGTTGTTCATGGCCTTACATTTACCCTTTTTCTCCAATCTCGATTCACATAATTTTCAACACTTTACTAGTATGCATAAAGTGGATATGCAGGTTACATAGAAAATCTAATTGCTCTTAGGATTCCATCCAAAGTCACATTTGACTTTCTAAAAAGCTTAAATAGTCTATCAAAATCCTTTTTCCCTCTTGGAAAATCTATATAGGAACAAAATAGAGTACATTTTCCCATTCTATGAATTGAGCTCTTGAACAAAATTATAAAATATCCAAGAAGGCTGATAGCCATCCTATTTTGAGCGAAACACTCTCTGTCTGCATCGAGGCAGGGGAAGACTGAAGCATACTCTACCTCCTGAAAGGCCTTTTCTGCTTGACGCTCTGCATCGATAACTTGTCTCTCCAACTGTTGCATCTGTAGGTGAGGGGGGATAGAAAATACACAAATATTTATGTTTACCTTTTTGGAAAAGACTTTAAATCCCACAATGTCAACAATTCTTAAAAATAAATGAAGTAGTCCATTGTATATGAATTACAATTAGCAACATTCAAAAGCACTTGATATTAAAAGTTGATGAAATGCCAGTCTTGATACTTTGAACATTGTAGTCCATTAACTGGCGACTTGGTAAGGTTTGTTTGGTAGTTCACAGAATTGTTATCATTCATGTTTTCCTTCTTCAATACGGTATTTCATATACTACACGAGTGTTCATCAATTGATTAGAAATTACTGGTCAATACATATTAAGAACAATAAAAAGACAGAATACCTTATTAGGCAGGGTTTGGAGTTTTTTGTTTGTTTGTTTGTTTGTTTTTTGGTTTAAAAAAAGCCATAATTAAACCAGGGAAGCATGTATTCTCACAAACTCACTGGATGGTTATCCAGTGAGTCAAAGCTGTGGCAGCCTGGATGTAGTCTTATAGATAAATGAATAGAAAGAGTATTAAACACAAATACCTAAATAAATACAGAAAGTACAATACAAAAGTCTTTCAAAGATCCAGTAGTGATTAAGGAATGTGTGCCAGGTGTTGAATACACAGCCATGAGGTGAAATTCAAGTCCTTTTCTCTTGAGGCTGTAGTTTGACCAAGTTAAAGAGTGGTCTTCTGTCAGCTCTGTGCTCACTTTCACTCTTTTCCAGGACTCTTGGTTCGGATGTCCAGAACTCATGGTTAACTTCCCACTCTCCACACCCCAGGGCAGTCCCCGCCCCCACCCCTGGAGGACCAACCGGTCAGCCCCGCCCTCTCCCAGAGCGACCACTGAGAAGCGCTGTGCCTCACTGGCTAGAGGGGCAAGCCAGCCCCAACCAGTGGACATCCCATGCTTCCTATCCACCCCACTACAGATTCTCAACCTCAGGAGCACGGCTCGAGCCAGCGACGCTTCATTCTTAAAGGGTTCGTTGACTGGGACCATTTTCTGGGCTTTGTCCAGATTCACATTTAACACAAGGTCTCACACAAGACCTTCGCCCACTTCCCAGCCAAGGCCTCAACATTTCAAAAGGGATCCTGATACCCATGTAAAGCTGGCACAGTGCTCCTACGGGGAGATGCGAGACAGAATGAGACTCTACATAGGCTTTTGAACTGGCTAGTCTGGTATATCCTGAAGTGAACAAAAGACTCCACCTCAAACCCAACCACATATATCTGCACTTACACAAACATGCACACATACATCATACAGATACACACACACGCGTGCATCACATACATACAAATACCCCCACAAAGATTCACTAAAATGTTTTGTTTCTAGTGCTAACAGGAAGGGCATAATTCAGTCTCTATTGTTGTGAACCTAGTACAAGTCTTCATACATGGTAGATTGAGTGTCATAGACTATTGATGAAATGACAAAGGTCTGTAAGTCTGTGTAGTCAAAGAATGGCCGTGATGGTTAGTTCTGATTGTCAGTGTGACTAGATAGGAGACTAGTAAAGCATACTTGTGTCTGAGAAGTTATTTCCAGAGATGGTTAGATCACATGCCCTTCCATACAAACACATAGCACTCTAGCTATGTGTTTGATATACTTTGATATACAAGTAGGCAAAATTTGTTGCTAGGTGTGAAAAGATGTATGTGTGCCTGTATCTTTAAATGAATTAATTAAAATCATAACTTTTGTTATTTTTAATTAAACAAAACGTGGTCTATGAAATATTAAGAAAAAAGTAGGAAGGAAAAGAGGGAAAGCCATGAATTTGGAAGCAAGATCTAAATTAGAACCCAGACTCCACTGGTTAAGAAGGTGTAATGGCAGATAATTTCTTTAATACAGCAAGTTTCCATTTGTTGTCAGTAAAAAGGAATAACTTTTATCCTTGTATATTTACATTAAAATTGAGTAGTAAGACATCTAGCATAACATTGAATTGTATTTGTTCCAGTTAAAATTTAAACATTGTCACCCAATTTTGCTTTTTGTTACAGGGCGCCATCTTTCTGACTAGGCAAGTCTTGAGGCCATGAGAGGTGGAGTACTCCCTCCACTGCTCAACTCTGACCGCGGCTCATGCTGGCCAAAGCACCAGGCCTTGTACCCACGAGACTCCAGTGTGGGAGATGGCTCTGCCAATCTACCATGCTGTCTCCACAATGCTTGGCTGAGCCCAGACCATCCCGCCATCCACACGGTACCCAGTAGAAATGAGACTCTAATGCTTAATTATTATTCAAAGGCTTTATATAATTAGAAACGCTCAATTAACAAGTTGCCCACAAAATTGGAGGTGTTACCCAATTAACTAACCTAGATGTAAGTTGTTACCCAGCACCACCCTCGATACATGCGTGGCTCTCCATGGCTCCTATGTCTCTTCCCTCACTCCTCTCCCTTCTCCTTCGCTCCTCCCACCTTAGCTCCTCCCAAATTACTGAGTTTATTGGAAAACGGGGGGGGGGGGGGAGAAGAGATTTTGCTACATGTATTAATAAGTGCTCAACTTTTACACAATACCTTTTATAGCAGTGTATTTCTATCATACACAAGCATTGCTTTATGAATTACAAGTTGAGATGGTTCATGTTCAAATGCACTAAGTACACACAAGTGGTTTGGGTTTTGGTTCTTACCATACTACTTTACCAAGAGTTTTCCACTGGGTTCTGTAATTCCTGTGTATAAAATGGGGATAGTACAACCTTCTCTATTTCAAAATGAGAGGATGAAAATGAGAGAGGAGGGGACCTCGATGTGAAAGGGTTTAGGTTTTCAGTAACTAAAAACATGGTTGTCAGGCAGTGGTGGTGCACACCTTCAATCCCAGCACTTGGGAGGCAGAGACAGGCAGATCTCTGAGTTTGAGGCCAGCCTGGTCAACAGAGTGAGTTCTAAGACAACCAAAGCTACACAGAGAAACTGTATCTCAAAAAACTAACCCCCATTTAAAAAGTAAACTAATAAGCCATGATTATAGGATTAGCAGTGTTATAATTTGGAAGGCAAAAATGACAGTGTCTGGCTTGAGGGTACAGCTCAATGACAGAACATTTATCTAGCGTGCATAGGCCTTAGATTTAACTTCCAGTCACACACACACACACACACACACACACACACACACACACACACACCACTCACCAAGGCAAGGGGAACAGAGAAAGGAGAAAAGAGAAAAGAGAACTGCCTAAAAACAAAATATTTTCTCTAAATATATATATAAATAGTAACACATTCACACAGTTAGATACTCTATAGTTATTATAAATTGTGTAGATGGATGAAACTTTATAACTCTGGGAGCTACAGATCTGTGTCCAGATGGGCTGACTGGTCCTGAGCTGATAAGCATTAATCTAGATGATACACACATGAGGCACACTTCCATGAGTTGAAAAATATATCTCCAATAAGAACTTTTAAACATATGTGTGAAAAGGTATCAATGACATATTTAAAGACAAAGCAGGAGCTGAGTGTGTGTCTCTGTGATAGAGTGTCCTGCTAGCATACTGAAAGGTTTGGATTTGATTCCCAGCCACAAAAAAATAGACAAATATAAATTATATATGGAATGACATGTAAATAATGTTACCAGAAAAGTTTGTAAAAAAAAGTTAATGAATATTTTAATTTTATTTATACAGAAAAAATTGTGTATTTGTTTTTATGGAATAAGATATATATATATATATATATATATATATATATATATATATATACCAAGGAGCTGTCTAGTTGTCTATATTTATATAATTAAATTTTGAGTCATGTAATTTGTATCTTAAGTGATAAGTAATGGGAGAGTTGATTTCATTTTAAAAGAGTATAATGCCATTCCCATCCACTCCTCCATTTCTCTTCAGAAAAGGGCAGGCCTCCCAGGACATCAATCAAACACAGCATATCAAGTTGCAGTAAAACTAGGCACCTCCCCTCATAGTAAGGCTGGAGAAGACAACTCACTATGGGTCCCTAAAGCCAGCAAAAGAGTGAAAGGCAGGCCCTGCTTCCATTGTTAGGAGTCACTAGCAAACCAGCAGTAGTGGTGGCACAGCAGCTAAGGCGGCCACCTGCAGAGGGTGTGGGCCCTCTGCTCTCTGTGTGTGTGTTCTAATCCCACTTTCCCCATGCAGCTCCTCCCCCTGTGGATCTCTGAATCTGTTTCCATCAGTTGCTGGATGAAGCCTCTCTGATGATGATTAATCAGGAGGAGAAGAGGGAGGGGAAACTGTGGTGGGGGTGTTAAAATAGTAATAATAATAATACTCTACTCAAGACCACTCTACCATTGCTGATGGACACGGGACAGAGATTTGGAGGAGGATTGCCAGGGCACCTTTTGCTGGGTTGAGTATGCAGCCGCACAAACATCGTAATGTAGGACGGACATGGTTTTCAGCTATTTTTACATAGTAAAGTTTATTACTAAAGACCAAAAAAAAAAAAAAAAAAGTATAATGGAAGAGAAAAGATCGAAGTTTCTTGCATTAGACACAACAGTCACTTGTTATGGTTGTAATAGTCAAAGGAAATTTGGCTGCTTCAGTGAAAGCAGACAATTAAAGAAGATTCTAAACTGGTTTTGTGGGATACGCCACTGAGGATCATGTAATCACTGTGAGATCACACAGCGAGATAACTGTTTACAGCCAAGAGTCTTCACAAGCTAAACTAACCAGGAAGAAGAGCAAAATAAGCTCTAAGGCCAACAAAACAGAGGAAGCTGATAAAGATTACAGTGGGAGGAGAAAAGGCAAAAATAATACATTCAAGAACTGTTCAATAAAAGAGCAATACAACTGATAAAGCAAACATCAAAACCACAAATGATCAATGTCAGTAATTCAAGGAGGGCTCAGGTCTAAGTTTTCGGTTGTGTCATGAGATACAGACTCGCATGGTGTTTTGCTGAAGCAGACCCGTGGAAGGACATGTGATGTTTGGAGAGATAAACAGGACTCAATGGACAGTGATGGGGTGCTTGCATAACTAGCCTTGCAACTCTTCATTGGTCTCGAGTATTCGATGATCTTCACTTCATTGAGAGAGGCACCGTAGAGAACTTCTCCTGGTGTCCTGGCTAGTTCTGGTTGCTCCCGCTGACTCATGCGGATTTGGCAGAGGCCTGGCTGTTCCTGCTGGATTGAGCCACTGCTGCTGATTACTGTCAGGTATCCTGACACTACTGAACTGGACTGTTGGTATCCTGACAACGGAGGTTAGAATCACCCACCAAGGAACTCATTCTAAACAGGTCCACATCCCCCTGTCCTACTTACCATCCTTTCTCCCCTACCTTTGGCTGGTGGGCTAGAAGGGGGAATGGTCAAAGCGTTTGAAAGCCTTTATTAAAAGTAGGTTTTAAAACATCTAAGCCTACAGAGGGCCCAAATGTGGACTCACAGAACTTGGGGGAAAACAGAGTATCATGAGCAAAAATAATTGGACAACTTGGATAAAATATGCAATTTCTTTTAAGGACATAAAATAGCAAAGATTAGTCACTGAGAAATGTTAGCTTAATGACCTTGGATCTAAGAAATGCATCATACTATTTAAAACCTTACAAAAGGAAAAGATGTCATAGCTTTGCTGGTGAAGTCAGCTAAAGATGTGTGTAAGAATGAAAACAAACTCAAAAAATAAACAACCTTCTTCAAGATGATAGTGTTTCCCAGTGCGCTTTATAAGACCAGCTACAGGAAGGCTGTTCTCTCTTAGCTCCCAGTCCATATGTGTTGTATAAAGAAACCAGTGGCTCACCTGCAAGTACATTCATGAAAATTGCAGAGCTTTTGCGACTCTCCAATCCATAAAGTGTTACATACACATAGGCACCAAATAAATGTATTAAAAATAGTCGCAGGTGCTGTTTTTCTCCTGTTTTGAATTTTTTATTTAAAATTACCTCATACAATTCATTCTCATCACGATCTTTGCCCTCTTCCAACTCCTCCAGAATTTTACTCAACCCCCTACGCACCCAACTGTGTGTGTGTTGTGTCTCAAAAAAAAAAAAAAAAAAAAAAAAAACCAAAAAACCAAAAACCCAAGAACTAAAACAATCAAACAACAAAAATACAAACAAACAAAAGACGAATGAGACAAAAAAAGAAAAAGAAAAAAGAAAGGCAAAAAATAAAAGTTCAAGAAAAGTGGAGCTCATTTTGTGTTGGTCAGTGACTACTGGACACAGGCCAGATCTAATAGCACTCCGTTGGAGAAAATGTATTTTCCTTTGCCAGTGGGTAGATAGCTTTTTGGTAAGGGGTGCGACCCCTTGTCTGCTTTGCTCCTCTCAAACTAATGCTTTTTGAAGTTTAAAAATGTTATTTTAAGTCATTAGGATGCATTCCAGGCTAAACATATGATAAACTATTGATGATACAATGGCAGGTTAATGTCAACAGAGTTTTCTTTTTAAAAAGAATTTTATTACTTGCTTGCTTGATATGTATATGTATGTGTGGCTGTGTGAGGACACATGTACTACGTACGTGCATGTAGGTGTTCACACAGGTCAGAGGGTGTTGGAAATCCTGTAACTGGAGTTACAGGAGGTTGTAGCTGTGTAGTGTGGGAGAGCTGGGAAACAACCCAGAATCCTCTGCAAGTCGAGTGAGTGTTCTTTACCACTCTCCAGCCCTAAAGACTTTTCTGGAAAGACAATCTATATGTTTTCTTTTCGTGCAAATGCTGAGCGATGACTCAGTGAGTGGAGTGTTTGCCGTGCAAGTCTGAGGGCCTAAGTGCGGACCCTGAGCACCCACTTAAGATTAAGAGCAGAGATGTGGAGGTGTGACTATGAATGTAGCTCCCGTGCCTGGGGTCGGGTGGAGACAGGAGGCTTCCTAGACCTCAATAGATGGACAGTAACAGAACTGGTGAGTCCTAGGTTGAAAGAAGAGGCCAGTTCAAAGAAAGAAGATGGAGGGTTGGAACTTTAATTTTTTTAAGTCTATTTTTACCGATGGTTCTTAAACATTTTAACCTCCCTCTTAGCTCACCACCCAACCAGACTAGTGGAAAAGAAAGGCTATGGGGGAAGAAGACCTGTTTAGAAATGGTTCTTTAGAGCAATTCCCATCTGTGTTTTCTGAAAAATGAAAGTTCTGTTCACAGGTCAGCAGCGATAGTTCAATCCACTCGCAACCACTTTATAGACAGATATAGCAACAGTGTAGTTCGGTAGAGATGAGATAGCAAACACAAATCAACAGCAGTAGCACTACCTAGCAGAGACAGTCAGGCCTCAGCCTCAGCGTGAGTCAACAGAGGGACCAGGGCCGACTGGAAGCCCAGAAAAAGTTCTCAGCTGTGCCTCTCTCAGAGAAACAAAGATCAACGAAGAAGCAAGACCAGCAAACACAGCACAGCTAGCTCTATATGCAAGACAAGTTCAGTCTCTGTCACTGTCCGTCCAGTCCTTTTTATATCCCTCCAAACATCATGTGTCCTCCACAGGTCTTGCCTCAGCATGTGCGTCTATCTCAGCTGACATCACTCTGCCAATCAGCCTGAGTCCGAGGAAGTGACAAGAAACTGTAACATGCCAGCAAAAAGTTTTTTTGGTGCGTTTCTTTTTATGGAGTCCCGACAAAGAGCTCAATTACACAGCGTAAGGTAGACTAATCCATTGTGTTGTTAGGAAAGACTCCTTTATCACTCGTCCTTTCACCTGTTTGCTTTAGCAGAACATCCTCTCTCCTTCCGGCGTCTACTTCAGCGAAACGTTCCCTCACCAATCTGCCCTAGTCTTTCACCTGTGTTCGCTTCAATGAAACGTTACTTCTCGAATTTGTCTTATCAAAACACCACCCAACACAACTGACTTTCCAAAGAATCCCTAAGTTTCCACTTCAGAGGGCGAGAGAGAACCTGCTGTTGATCGGTGGCATCCACACATCCGTGCACACCCACACACCCTCAGCCTTGCTGTTGCAAAGCCTTGGTAGCCCGCAGAGTTGTGAGTGAATTATTCTCCAAAGGAGAGAGATTCAGTTGTATTTACTCATCTTACCCATGCCTATTTCAGCCCATCCCACACCCCACAACCTTTCAAAGCCCATGGTTTTGTGGTAACACTGGAAAAAACTACTCATTTTCCTGAAGACAAGACAGCTAAAGTAACTCTTGTTGCCTGCCATCTTTCCATTCTATACTTTGAGTGGGTTTAAACATTCAGTGTCTCCTAGTTCCCAACAAAGGCACAGCATTACCTAAATTCTGAGAACAAGTCTTTGTTTTGGAAATCCATTCAGTTCCTGAAGAGCGCTTTCTGACAGACAATAGCTACGGACCATGCTTATGGTTCCAGCAGCTCTTCAGATCCCACCATCAACATCCTAATGTGTTGCTCTGCCAAGTTCTTAATCATAGGCCAACTCCCCATGTCCCCTTGTCAGACCAGTTCCTCATCCATTACATAGGCTGGCAGTTGTCAAAAGCAAAGGGGAATAAAGAAAAACAAGGCACAATTTCAGATATATTTAAAGAGATACTTAAAGATAATACCTCAAGTAAGTATCATGGGCCAGGCATGGTGGCACTTGCCTTTAATCCTAGCACTCAGAAGGCAGAGGCAGGCAGGTCTCTATGAATTTGGGGCAAGCCTGGTCTACAGAGTGAGCTCCAGAATAGCCAGAATATAGAGAAATCCTGTCTTAAACAAACAAATAAAATGTTATAAAGATATTGAAAGTAAAAGGATGCTAAACATACCAAGAATATTAAAAAAAAACAATGGAGACTTCTGTGCCAATGCTTTATGAGTAATAGGATCAATTATAAATGGAATGATTCATCAAGAAAACAAAACAATCATAATTCTAAGTGTGCCAACATCAAAACATAAATGGAAGAGTTGGAGTGGAATTTAATGGGAAAGCAAATGTTTATGAAGTGTGAGGCTGTAGGTAGGTTCCATCCCAGCCCTAGGGGAAAGCTGTGCATGTGTGTGTGTGTGTGTGTGTGTGTGTGTGTGTGTGTTGTATATACTATGTATGATGTATAAAACTATGTCATACAAGGTTTTATTTTTGTTCAAATATTTTGAGAAGTCAGCAAAAATGATTGTGTTTAAATAATTACCAAAGAAATATCCTTGGAAATATTCAGATTTCCTATCAAAAGACTAAACAAATCTATTTACTTCACAAATTGGTTTTTCTGTTTACTTCTATGTTTTTCAAAGCTATAAATATACAAATTCATCAACTAATTCCAAGACTTATTAATAAGTACAATGGACATTTTTAGCCAATTCTTTTCATATTTGCCTCATGTTCTAAATAGCATGCTTCTATTTCTGTTGACCTTCCTTTTAGAAAATAATTTCCTACTTATTTCCTTAACGGAAAAATGAAGATTTAGCCCTTTGTTTCCTTGCCATCAATCTAGATACAAGTCACATCTCCTATTGCCTCGGTTTCTTCAAACAGTCCCTTATTTAAAACGTACTCTGGGATCTTGTCACCGTTACTGTGTATGAGAGCCACAACACACACGACTGATGTGACATTCAGCCATGTGTCAACTGAGGTTTTCACTTTTGCTACATAGCTTTTCTCCTAGAATTCAATGGGTTTTTTTTCTTTATATAGTTCTTAAAATGAAATTTCCAATAACCACACTGTTATTCCAAATTCCTGCCACTGTCTCGGCTATCTCTCAAGGAGCTCACCCAGAGCCTCTGACGTGCTAGTGTAAACTGTCACCCTCTGCCACAGCCCATCTGTCATCTTGGAAGAGCCGTCCACTTTCTTCTGCCCTGGGCCACCTGCTCCCTGTACTCTGTCTTCCGGAGCCTGAGCTTGCCCCCTCCTTTTAATGGAACACAGCCTGCTGAAATCCCTCAGAAAGGTTACATGAGATGTAGCATGCAATAAAACTATCCTTATGACCTCTCAAACAAAATTCATATTGGGGGGAACATGGCTCAGAACTTTAAGTTAAATCTCTCCCAGCTCCCACATGGTTGGAGAGCACTGAGTGATTGCTGTAACCATTTGATTGCTGACCTCTACACATGTACCATGATACATGCAGAACATGTGCCGTGTGTGTGTGTGTGTGTGTGTGTGTGTGTGTGCGCGCGTGCACTGAAAAAGTCATGGTGGGCTTTAGAAGAGAATTCTGTTCCCTCTTTTTAAAAAATCTTGTAATGCTGCCTCCAAGAAGCATTAAGGCTTCCAGTTCCTGGTGCTCTGTGGGTAACCCCTTTGTTTCCCTGAATGTATGAAGCAGAATGATGGAAAAACACAGCCTATATTTGAGGGTCCTGAGCCTCCTGAAGGCCATCAGCTCCTTAGAACCCTGCAACGACTAGCAGAAAAATATGCATCATGCTGAGAACTAGGGTGTATTATATTAATGAAGACCTGTGACTGTCTCCCTGATCCTCATATACCAAACATCCATCAACTAAGCATTCATTTCCTGTTTTAAAAAAAACTAAAACTTTCTTCTCTTAAAAAGTTGAATAAATTGTTTGGAGTGTGTTCATGCAACAACTGTCACATTTACGAGCTCACAGCAGTATCCTGCACACTTACCAGAAAATAAAGTCGGCAGTGGGCCAGCAACAGCCATGTCTACACAGCTGCCAGGGAAGTTCGCAGATGTCCCACACTTAAATGTAAACAGACCACCAGCGATCAGCTAGCATGTGGGAAGAGCTTGCCTCTCAGAAAAGAAACCACCACAGAAAGAGGAAAATAATCTCAGAGGAAAGACAGATCAGGGAATGGAGCAAGCGTTTTAGAAATGTTAATAGTGTTGGAGAACCAAGAACTTTCAAATACACGATTTCACGGTCACTGTGCAAAGTAGCAAGTATTCCCATCAGAATACAGGAAACTGCATCTACACTGAGTTTGCTCTGTGCGGAATTGTGTGCTAGCCAGTAATGGTGTTGGAGTTCAGCTTTGATATTCCTTCTCCCTGGTGCTCTTCTCAGTGAACCGCAGCTGCACATCAACTACCCACACAGCGTAGGGTAACACAGAACCACAGGAAAACTATCCCACACATACACCCATAAAGATCATAACTGAATCATCAGCACTCACTTCTATCCTGCACTACTCTCTGAGCCTAGGAATGCTTCCTTGGTAAACTGTGTTGGTTTGAGAAATGTCCCTCATAATCTCGGACACTGAACACTTGGTTCCCAGTTGGTGCTGTTGTTTGGGGTGGGGCGGTTTAGGAGGTGTGACCATGCTGAAGAAAGCACCACCGGGGTCAGGCTTGGAAAGCAGAAAGCTATCCCCACTGCAGTGCAGTCTCTCCTTCATGTTTGCAGTCCGAGATGTGAGTACTGAACTTCCTGTCCCTTCCACCACGCCTGCTACCTGTCACTAGTGCTCCACCATGAGCGCTAGTGCTCCACCATGAGCGCTAGTGCTTCACCCCATCCTCATGGTCTTATACCACTGGAACCACAAGCCAAACAAACTCTCCTCCCTAGTTGTCTTTGGTCATGGTGTTTTATCACAGCGACAGAAAGTAACAAAGTAACCTTCAGTCTGGTGAATAGTCGTAAAAGGGAGAATTAAGTGTGTGTGCTATACATACTTGTTGGCATAGTTGTGTGTGTGCACGCATGTGTGCACATGTGTGTGTGAAGGCCAGAAATAAACAGACATCTCTCTCATTTGTTCTCCTTATCTTTTGGGTCATGGTCCCTTAACTGAATGGCTAGGAGGGCGGGTCAGTGAAACCTAGGGATGTGTCTGCCTCTGATTTCCCCACCCCCAACTTGTACATGAGTGATAGGGAATCCAAATTCTGCTCTTAACACTTGCACAGCAAGTAACTTTACTGAGAGCCTTTTCCCAATAGAAAGAATTTTAAGTTATATATCAGGGAACCTATCACAGAAAGAACAGAGGGATAGTGATACAGCCCAAAAAGACTACTTTTTTTTTTCTGAGACAAGTTTTCTCTGTGTACCCTAGCTGTCTTGGAACTCAAGCCTACATTTATAATCTAATAGAGTCTCTCTCTCTCTCTCTCTCTCTCTCTCTCTCTCTCTCTTTCTCTCTCTCTCTCTTCTTCCTGCCCCTCTCTACTGCAAATATTTAAACAATGATTGCTGAGACAAAGATGATGAGTGTTATAAATTTAAGAAGTGTTTGCTAAATAAATGTAATAAACAAAGGGAATCAGAACTTAAATTACAGACAATAATATATATTCAAAGCCAGTTCAAACACGGTGATAAACTGACAGGTAATACTTTTGTGTTGCGTATTTCTGTTTTATAATCATTTGAGCTAAATAACAACTTTGCAGAACACTTAAAACCCATGGGGCATATTCACATCATATTTTACTTTCATGGTGTAAATTATAATGTAATCCTTAGTCCAAGTCTACTCAACATATACCAAGCCAATTTGAAATGATCAATTTCCCCATATAAAGTTTTAGTGAAAATACGGTTAAACATTTTATAAACTGGCATCAAATTCTAAGCTTTGTGCTTGATTTATTACTCAAAAACTGTTCTCTGTAGCCACAGTGATCTTAGCAACAAGTAGCAGACAAGAATTTTGCCATTAAACTTGGATCATATCAGCACCACACAAATAGTGGGCCCTGTGAACAGATAAATTGTCCCACAAACTAATTCAGGCAGAATACTTTAGGAAGTCTGCACTTAGTGATGTGGACACAATTTCTCAGAAGGGCTTTTCTGGTTTTTTTCCTATAAAATTCATTAAAGACTCTTATCATTAAACATTTTTATTTCTTATAGTATCTTCATCCAACAACCCCCCAACGTGATATTTAAAATAGCCTACAAGATCTCACTATTATACATGGAATTTCCAGTCAGCATTGTGCATCATTAGATGCACTGAACACATAAGGGAATGAGTGTCTGATTTAAGTGGTTTCTAGCAGTACTGTCCTGGATGTGCTCTGATGTCCAGTGACTCCTCGATCCTAGGAGAAGGTCCTAAACTGCTTCAGGGGGATCACATTCATGAAAAGAAGGCCATCATCAGGAGAGACCAGATGCTGAGGCTACATCAGGTTAGAGCAAGAGTCAGTCACCACGGTGATGTCTAAAGGGGACCCGCTTCATAGTCTCTCCTCCCTTTTCACTGGGAAACTAATTCATAGAAAGTAACATTTCACTTTAATTCAAAGACAAACTTGTCCACCTTCCCTCCCTGCCTCAGAAAACTAACTTGTAAATGGGGAGACTAGTTCCGTCTCAGCTTCTCTGAAGAGTTTATATTTGGCATACTAAGGATATTTCCAACACCATTCCTTAAATTCCTCCAGAGACCTCTCCCATTTCCAGCAGCACTTGCCCGAGACTTCAATGAGGCCCTTTTTCTTCTCATGCTTCAATATTCTAAGTTACTTGAAAATTGTGATTTAAAAAATAGGTGCATAAAGTCCTTCTTTTAAAAAAGGCCTCACATACTGTATTCTATTCACTTACTTATCTGAAATCCATATTTAATTATAAAAACACTCTGCCATTATCTCATACTATTCCTTTAAAAAATTCAGAAATATGTTTGGTATTGATCTGTGTTTACCTTCAAGTCTTTCTGTATGTCACAAGTATAATCTGTTCATGGAGACTACGGGAGGCTAGGGCTTAGTGTGGTGGCAGAGCTCCTGACTAACATTGCAAGACACTGAAATCAATCCTCAATATAACAAGGGAGGGGAGAGAGGGGAGGACGGGAGAAAGCAACAGTGGGTTAGTTCCATGCACCAAACACTCTCTGAGTTGTATCATGACAAGTCTGAAAAGTGTGATTCCACAGCAGCTCACCATTTGTTAGCTGTGTGCTAGTGAACATGCCAACCATTTATTTCAAGCCCTAATGTTTCCATCCAGAGATTAGAGACAATGGCAATCACCTCCATAGAGTTCCTGTAGAGTTTAAACTAGCTGATGGCCATAGTCAAAGCTGGGGAGCCAAGGCTGGTGCTCGGAGTTAGCTGCTTGTATGCCACAGAGAATGAAACAAAGCTAAGGACCAGCACTGTTACAGGAGGAAGTAGTTGCCTACAATTTCTGGCAAAGATCTAAAGAATCAAATTAGTATTCTCTCGGGAATCTTCAGCCTTCGGGCTACCTCCATGTGGGGAGAAGGTGTGGAGGACTATGAGGGAGGACCTCTGAGCATACTGGCCCCAACACAAAGCTAAAGTTGTAGGCGGAGCCGACTAGACTTCAGGAACGAAGCATTTGACTCCCTCTGGCACTTACCCATGATGCCACAGGGCTTACTTTGGAAATATGTACTGTTACATAAACGGCTAATGCTCCAAACATATATACATCTAACACTGAGAGATGGATATTATCTGTTGTATGTTGGCAGACAGACCAGAAAGCAACCTGAGTTGACGACAAATCACTTTAGGCTTTAAAAGACAGAGAATCTGGGTTTAAGTGTTGGCTTTATCACTTTCTTTTTGGTATAAACCTAGGCAAGGTAAATAGCTTTTTATATCTAATTATCCCCTTGTACAAATGTGGATAATATTAATACCTATTTCATAAAATTATTGGGAAGATTAAATATACAAATCACTTAGGATAAATACTGGCCACATTAACTATCAGTTGTCTAATTCATAAAACAGAGACAAGATTTAAACCTACACAAGTTGCTAGATGAACTTAGTACACTTTACCTATAAAATATTCAACACATGATGAGTCAATAGTTGGCATTTTCATTAAAATGTAGATGGATACCAAAAACAATTTTTAAACCTGAGAATAATATTTCATAATGGAATCTTTCATCTCACTGTAGTGTTGAGTGTGTTTACTGGGAACCATGAGGAACTGGCACTCGTAGTCATTTGCAGTGTGTAAAACACATGGGAATGAATCCATCGCCTAGACCTCAAGCCGGAGTTATAAATTAGACATTTTTAAAACACTGTGATGTTGAACTAATGCTCCTTTAAATAATCATTCAGTAAAAAAGTAAATACAATAGTATATAGATCGATAATCAAAAGGACAACTTATAATTGTACTTACAGAGAAAACAAAACTTTTATACAATTAAAAAATATCTTCATAAGGACCTTACTGTAATGACTTTTAAAAGAACAAAATAGGGGCTGGGGAGATGGCTCAGCCAGTAAAATGCTTGCTATGAAATCATGAAGACCTGAATTTGGTCCCACAAATCCATGTAAAAAGCTAAGTATGCTGGTGTGATCTATCACCCCAGCAGTGGGGAGGGAGGGACCAAAAGACCCCTGGGGTTCGATGGCCATCCCACCAAAGTAGCCAATAAGCCCCAGATCCCAGTGAAGAGATCCTGTTTCAGAAAAACAAGGCTCATATGTGTTCTCAACCTTCTTAATGCTGCAACCCTTTAATACAGTTCCTCATGTTGTGAGTCCCAAAAGTATTTCAAAGCTACTTCAAAACTGTAATTTTGCTGCTGTTATAAATCATAATATGATTTATGATATGATACCGGATATGCAGGATATCTGATATGCAACCTCAATGGGGTCATACTCCACAGGTTGTGAACCACTACCTGAAGTTGTTCTGTGGCCTCCATGCACATGCACATGCACATGCGTGCACACACACCCACATACGGTGGGTGGAGGGGGGTTAAAAACGGTGCTATACAAATTAAAATATAAAATTAACTAATTGGAACCAACAAACAGAACTTTTATTTAGTCCATTGGTTAACAGGGTCAGCTGTCGAGAAACAAAGGCAACAACTGGGTCGACAAGGGTTAGCCACAGGAAATCACTGATGAGGTAAATAAAATCACTGTCTAGATAGTTGGGCTTGTGAAGAATACTAGATAAATCATCTTTCAACATGAGAAATGACTCTTATATTGAAAAAAGAAAAAAATAACAGCCCATGAATGATAATCGACTTTGAGTTACATCTCCCTTAGCTACAGATATTCAAACTGGAATCTTTTCAAGCCTTAATTTTTACCCTAAAATTAACTGGGCTGAGGGGGGCCACTTTAGTCTTTCCACCTAAAAGATGCTAAGGATGAGAAATGCAAAGGTTTCAACAAAATGATGCTTTACTGGGGTTTTTTTTTTTTTTTTTTTTTTTTTTTTTTGATGTTTGCCTAGCAGGAAACAAAGACTTAAGGTTTCTATGGAGAAGTGACACATGTGCCAGTCTCTGTCCCAAAAGAATGTGAACTCAAGTTTAAAACAACACTGTGGGGCTGGAGAGATGGCTCAGCGGTTAAGAGCACTAGCTGCTCTTTCAGAAGTCCTGAGTTCAATTCCCAGCACCCACATGGTGGCTCACAACCATCTGTAACTAGTCTCATGGGGTCAGATGTCCTCTTCTGGTGTACAGATAGATGTACATGCAGACAACACATCCACATACATAAAATTTAAAAATCTTAAAAACAAACAAATAAACAAAAACTACCTATAAATAGGTATATATATATATACCTATAGGAATATCTATCTACCCAGAGATATCTAGATAGATAGATAGATAGATAGATAGATCTAATCAGTTACTAGGAATATCTATCTACCCAGAGATAGATAGATAGATAGATAGATAGATAGATAGATAGATATTATCTATCTAGATAACATTATCTAGAAATATGAGAACCACATATTGATTTTAAATTCTCTAGAACATGCAATACAGAGCAAAAAAATATAATATTGCTCAATTAACTCAATATTCAAAATACTTTCAACACAGTCAATATAATCATTATTGCTGAACTGTTTTATTTTTTTCATGTAAAATCTCTGAAACCCAGGGTATATTTTACATTTGCAACACACTTGAGTTTGAACAAGCCTAGTCGAAATGTTCCATGGTCACATGTGGCATGTAGGTATCTGTGCTGATTTGTTTTGTCAACTTGACACAAACTGTGTTCTGAGAACCCGGACTCTCAGGTGAGGAACTGCCCCCATCAGACTGGCCTGTGGGCATGTTGATTAATGTGGGGGCCCAAGCCAACTGTGGGCAGTGCCACCTTGGTCAGGTAGCCCTGAGAAATAAGAAAGGTAGCTGACTGAACAAGAGCCTGAAGCAAGCCAAGAAGCCGCATTCTTCCATGGTCCCTGCCTCTGTTCCTGCTTGAATTCATGCCCTGACTTCCCTCAATGATGGACTTGAACCAGAAACATAAGACAAATGAACCCTTTCCTCCACAATTTCCTCTTGGCAATGGTATTCATCATAGCATTAGAAAAAAAACAACACAATATTATAAAAGACAGCTAAGTCTAGAGGCCACGTTCCCAGGAATCAGAGACATTTGTGTGTGTGTGTGTGTGTGTGTGTGTGTGTGTGTACAATCCAGTAACAAAAAATCTAATTATATTACTATTAATAGAAGAATATGACTATACTGAACTCAATTCAAGCCTCAACAATAATTTTATAACATTTAATTAGAAATTCCTAAGCAGACAAATTCTTTCAAGTGTATTATAAGCACATTTTACTATCAGTAGAGCATTTTCTTCTATAATTACTTTTAAATTATTTTTTTGTTTGCTTACTTTTTTGTTTACTGAGATGGGATTTTTCTGTGTGGCTCAGGCTGGCCTTAAGCTTGCGGCACTGTACCAGGTTTAAAATTATATTCTTCAACAGAAAGCAAATCAAAATACTATTACATTTCTTTTTAAAATGAGATAAATTATAGCTTTCTCTCTGGAATGAATAAACTTTATGTACATCAAATCTATATTCATCAAACATGTTAATATTCCCATATTCAATTGGTGCTCACAAATAAATTTTTTGTCCCATATTTGGTGAAAGACTATATCAAATACTTCATAAAAAGTTAAACTATATTTATTATTTTTAAAATTGTTGTTCCCCCAGGAGTAATGAGGTCACTTAATGTATATTAAGAAGGATCTGATAACCAACAGTAATGAAAGTTTTGGGGAAGACTTACTTTGTCTGCTAGGAGCTCGCGGATCTTGCTTGCTTGAACTCGGAATTTCATGAGCTGAGCCTCCAGAGCTACACAGCGCTCTTTCCAATCGATTGGTCCTTCTGGCTCAGAAAGCTCCTCCATAGTTGTTCTGGGGGAGGTGGGAGGGGGAGTGGGAGAGAGGTCAATACATACATTAGCCTTGACGATGATTCAAGAAATGAGACAATGTACTGAATGCCATCTCTACACAAGTCTAAGATTCTGAGATCAAGACAGCACTAGCTAGATTTGAAGAATTAAATGACAGATGAGAAGTCAAGGCCGGAAGCCACACTGGGGTGCTTAATTTTCTGTCTCGGTTTACCCATGCTGAAGGACAGAGGGTGCTAACAATCACAAGCTTTGAGGACCAGCTGTGAGGCGCAAATGAGCCAGCGTTGCTTTCATAGAACTTTGACCTTCGATAGCACAACCCAGACGCAGACTATTGTGTATTAACAGGTAAGTCTTTAAAATAGCCACTCAATAATTCACACTCACTCTCGGATTTGCAGACATACCACAATGTGTTGATAATATGACAAAATAACCTATGGAAATACCACACCTGCACTAGAATTACGGTTTAGATTTGCACTAGAGTGATGACTTGATACCATTTTGGGTTCATCTGGGTCCAAGCTAAGTCTCTCAGGCCAGAAAGCCTCTTGCTTATCTAACCAGGGAAGTTATTAGAGATCTGACAAATACATTTTCATCTCAGGGAGAAAGAGGAAACGGATAAAGATGGAAATTAGAATCATCTGCATTTAGTAAATCTGGACATGTTTTGATTTGATTTTTGTTTTGTATTTTTTCAAGACAGAGTTTCTTTGTGTAGCCTTAGCTGTCCTGGAACTCACTCTCTGGACAAAGCTGGCCTCAAACTCAAACATCCACTTGCCTCTGCCTCCTGAGTGCTGGGATTAAAGGCATGCACCACCACTGAACTGCCTGGCAACTCGGTGTTTTCTATAATATCAACTGTCCTTTTGAAGAAAATTAATTCCAGGGGAAAGCTTCACCGGATGGAGGAAGATCTAGACCAGGGAGGCTGTCCTGCAAGTCTAAAGGACTACTGATTTCAGCAGCCTGGATGCTTCTAGCTCTGGGATTCATAAAAGTAATTCTGAACGTTTATTAATGGTTTGGGGACTGATTGTATTTCTAAGTGACCTTTGCCATGAATTCATGAAATATGCATTAGGAATGGATTTCCCAAAGGAACCAAGCCCCCAGTCTAAGAGAACACATGATGACAAATACTCTGAATTCCCTAGTATTGACTGTAACATATCCTGTTCCCTAAACATATGCCAAATCGTAAAAACTGCATTGCAAGCTCCCTTGGAAATCCTAGCAGGAGACAGGCCGAGGCAGATTATAATAATCTCCGAGGAAGATTATGGTATACTCAAGGCCCTCCTGGGCTCCTCTGTAAGTTCCGGGTTCCAGGCCAGACAAGACTACATAATTAGCAAAAGAAAACCAAGCTAACAAACAAAAATCCTTCAAGTTACCAAAGACTAGCTTGACAATTTTTTTAAGCACAAAAATAAATGATTTGTGCTTGAGATAGCTTTCACTTAAATAATGAAATTATCATTCCATAATTTAGAAACAAACAAATACAAATGAATTGTTCTACAAAGGCAGCAATTTTTGTTAAAATCACCTGTAACCACGGTAAACTTTTAGACACCTCCGCATCCTGGCCACAGACTACAGAAACATGAAGAGCTGGAGAAAATTCTCCAGCTTTTATAAAATCCCACCCCTGTGGATTTCTATTCTGAGTTTTTTTTTAAATATTAGCTTTGTGAACGACATTTTCATTTACCATATTCACATTTACTATTAATGTTTCATCTTGGTATCGCAAATTTGTACATTCTATTGTGACTTCATCTTTCCATTAGCTTTATAGAGGATCAGGGGGAAAAACACAGATGAAATATTAAACAATAAAAAGCTGTAAGAAAAGAGACACTCTTAATTCTTAAACCATTCAAACGACTATGCAGAAAAGTATGGAGACTGTTCTATCTCACGCAACATAATCTACTTCACGCTGGGTAAGTTTTCCTCTATGGTTAGAATAACTTGCTTATGTCCCAGTGTAAAGAGTTTGTCTTGATTTGCTGAGATCTGAACCCTCTTGAGGGTAGACCAGTTCTTTGCCAATAACTTACATTCTTGACCTATAGTTTAAAAAATAGCATCACTGGGCGGTGGTGGCGCACGCCTTTAATCCCAGCACTTGGGAGGCAGAGGCAGGCGGATTTCTGAGTTCGAGGCCAGCCTGGTCTACAGAGTGAGTTCCAGGACAGCCAGGGCTACACAGAGAAACCCTGTCTTTAAAAAACCAAAAAAAAAAAAATAGCATCAACAGAATATAAATACTTTTCAACAAATGAAAAAAACAAAACAAAACAAGGCAACGTGTCATATGATTAGAATAAAGGACAAAATGTACATGATCATTTCAACAACACAGAAAAAGAGTTTGATAAAATCCAAAATCCCTTCATAAGCATTCAACACTCTTGCAATAGAAAGCGAAGTCTTCCCCTTGGTAAGGGAATCTCCAAAAGCCCATAGCTCACAGCGTATACACTCAACAGAGACTGAAAGCTTCCTCCTGAAACTCAACAAAAGACAAAGGTGCCTGTCCTCACTACTTCTGCCCTCCGTTATATGAGAGATGTAGCCAAGGCAAGAGTAAAATAGAATGTTTCAGTTAAGTGGTGGTGGTGCCTTTAAGAGCAGCAGATCCCTGGGTTCCAAGACAGTCAGGGCTACACACAGACAAACCTGTCTGGACCAGGTAAGGAAAACAAACAAACAAACAAACAAACAGTTTCTAGATTTAGATTTTTAAAAGGAAGTAAAACTATTTTCAGAGGATGTGCGTAGATGCAGGTCACGTACTTAGAAAATTCTAAGAAAAACACATATACAGACACAACCTATTAGAACTACTGAGTAATGTTTCAGAGAACATCAATATGCAAAAATCAAGTTCTATACTCTAGCAAAGAAAAAACCCCCAAATTAATAGAATATTCCATTTATGCTAGCATGACAATGAATAAGACACTTGGGAATGAACTCAATGAAACAAGGGCAAGATTTGTACTTTGAAAACTACATGTCATCAAGGGACAATATCGGGTCTAAAGAAATAAAGAAATGGAGTGTTTATGGATACCACTCTGCAGATGACAAGACTTGGAAATGGTTGAGCAATGCAATAACTGTGAATATTCCAACTGATTTGGGGGAAGGGGTTGGTAAGTTATCCTAAAATTCACCTAGAAATTTAAGGGACCAAAACAAGCTTGAAGGGCTTAAAGAGTCACATACTCAAACTTCAAAACTTGATACAAAGCTACAGTACTCAAGATAGTTAAGAGAGACAGTAGCAGAATAAGGTTGAGCCAGAAATACAACCTTGTGATTACAATCAATTTGTTTCTGAAAGAGTACCAAGACCATTGAACAGGAAAGACAATAGTTTTTTCAACATATGATGTAGAACACTGGATATCCAGTTGCAGAAGAAAGGCTTGACCCTCCTCCGTTTCCCTTCAGAAAAGAGCAGGCCTCTCAGAGACATCAATGGAACATGGCTTAACAAGTTACAATAAGACTGGGTACATACTCTCGTGTAAAGGCTGGACAAGGCAACCCAGTAGGAGATCCTAAGAGCTGCTGAAAGAGACAGAGACACCCTCCTGCTCCCACTGTTAGGAGTTCTGCAAGACCAAACTACACAACTGTAACATATATGCAGAGGACCTAGCTCAGACCCATGCAGGCTCCCTGGTTGTTAGTTCAGTTTCTGTGAGCCTCTAAAAGCCCTGCTTGGTTGATTCTGTGGGCTATGTTCTTGTGGTGTTCTTGACCCCTCTGTCTCCTATAAACCTTCTGACCCCTCTTCTCTGGGGTTCTCCGAGTTTGGCCTAATGGTTCTCTGCATCTGCTCCCATGCTATGTTGTTGTTGTTGTTTTGTTTTTGTTCTTGTTTGTTTTAAAGAGGGTCGTGCAAGGAGTTTGGAAAAGCCATTGAGCGCTCAGAGCTCAGCGAGCCTTTCTTGAGACTGGAAGATGACACTGTTACAAGTAGTGAAGACGATGGAGGCGTGGCTTGTTACGTTCAAGAAGGAAGTTTGAGAGTACAGTAGGCATAACATTATTGTGCATCGTGTAAAAGTTACACGTGTACAAAGTATCCTTGTATTTCTCAAGTGCTCATTTCTGTGCCCCCCATATCTGGCTGCAGTCCTTACTCTAAGTATCTCTTGCCTCAAGGTTGTGTAAGCATTGCTTCCCATTTGTTCCCTGATTGGTCAATGGAAAGGATGATCAGCCAATGACTGAGCAGGGGAGAGAATAGGGCTGGACTTCTTCCCAGCGAGGGTAGGAGGGAAGGCAAGAGAGAAAGTGGGATTTGCCATGGGGAGACATCATGAGAAAACACCTAGAGCCCAGAGAGCCAGCTTCGTACCAAAATGCAAGTATCACTGGGATTTTGACTGGGAGGAGCCAGATTAGTTTAGAGGATTCAACCAGAAAAACCCTGCTCAGTCGGTGTGCCCTTACAGCTTGTCATATAAATATAATGGTCCAGTCTCAAGTATTTGGGAGCTAGCTGGGTGAAGAGGAAAATTGCAACAAACATTTATGAATTGCCACTAACAGAGTTAGTTTTAAACCTTAAAAACTTTATTGGGGTCATTCAATACTTTGGATTAAGAATCTGGGCAGCTGGGGTTAAAGAATCAGCGGTGATAGAAGGGACCAGAACCACTGAAGTTAAACCTTCGCTTCACTTGGACATTCAATGCTGGTTAGCTGGAGCTGAGATTTTACCAGTGATTAAGAGACCGCATTACTGAGGTAAATTTTCCTGGGAGTATTTCCTCAGGGTCAGCACACAGAAGCTGTGGTCCAGAGAAGGCCAAGGCTGCATCTCATGCTGGCAGACACACTTGGTAATGTATAAAGGGTCACCCAGATAGAACTTGTTTTGAAAGCATGAAGGGATCAAGCAGCTGAGCCCTGGCACTGTGAGAGGACAGGAGAGGTCACTGTTGAAGGTGCAGCCTCGGTTGCAGTAGAAGCACCAAGCTTCAAGTGATCATGGAGACAAGTTGGGTGAGGCTTGGCACCATGCGCTTGTTACAGCGGAATATTGGAGATAGCGGTACGAAGGGGCAACCACCAGGGAACAGCAGAAACTATGGAGTGAAATGGCCTCATGTGCCACAGAGGCAGGCAGAGCTGCTGACGCCCCCTGGAGCCCAGAGGATGGTGAGTGCCACACACTGAGCATTACACTGGTGACTTTGGTTTTGTGTGAACTGAATGTGACTGTGCTCTAGTTCTTCCCTCTTGGAGTAAAAAAGTATGTAACATTTTTTTTTTTTTTACATATACCCACAGTTAAAAGACTTTGAATTTTTTTGAGTGACTGAATATTTTAAAGAGACTTTGGAATTTTAAGTGTTGAAATTTTTTAAAGACTATGGGATCTTTAGAAGTTGGAATGTTTTATAATTGTTATTTTAATATTAGCATGACGTCTTGGGAACAACAAGAGAGGAACGGTTGTGGTTTAATAGTGGTGTGTTTTGTGTCCATTCGACAAGGTGTTAATTATTTTGGTCCTTGGGTTTTGTCAAGTTGACACAAGCTAGAGTCATCGGGAAGAGGAACTTCGACTGAGAAAACTGTCCCCATCCAGATGCCTGGAGGCAAGTCTGTAGGGCATTGTCTTTATTAATGGTTGACGTAGGCAAGAGAGGAAAGGTTAGGGTTTTATAATGATGTGTTTTTGTGTTGGAGTGACAAAAAAACAAAAAACAAAAAAGAAGTGTGTGCCCAGCCCACAGGGAGTGGTGCCACCTCTGGACAGTTCCTGGACTGTACAAGAAAGCAGGCTGAGCATGGGATGCGAAGGCCAGGAAGCAGCTTTCCTCCATGTTCTCTGCTTTAGTTCCTGCCCCACGGCTTCCTGCCCTACTTGAGTTCCTGTCCTGACTTATCTTCACAGATGAGCCATACACTGTAAGCTAGAATAAACCCTTTCCTCCCCAAGTTGTTTTTAGTCACAGTAACTGTCACAGCGATAGAAAACTAACTAGTACAAATACATACATGCATATACACACGCACACGCACATACACACACATGATGTTTCAAGTTATTCTATGGTTCAGAACTCCAGGTAACATAGTGTATGAAATGTCCACAACAGACAAATCTGAAGACAGAAAACAGGTCAATGGTTGCCAAGGAGATGAGAAGGCAATTGTGACTAACTACGAACAGGCCTAGAGCAGTGGTTCTCGGCCTTCCTAAAGCTTTGCCCCTTTAATGTAATTCCTCCTGTTGTGGTGACTCCCAACCGTAAAATTGTTTCTGTTGCTACTTATAATTACATTTTTTGCTACTGTTATGAATCGTAATCTGTGTTTTCTGATTGTCTTAGGTGAACCCTGTGAAAGGGTCATTCCACCCCAAAGGGGTCTCGACTCACAAGTTGAGAAGCACTGGCCTACAGTTTCTTAGTGGGGATGAAGAAAACTATTCTATTATTCTAGAACCGGATAGTGGTGACTGCACAAATATGCCCCAGTCCCCTAAGCTATACAATGTCAAAGGTTGAATTTATGGTTTGTGAATTGTATCTCAATTAAAAAGAACATACACAAACAAAGAATGGGTATATACTAAGACCACATTTACAGATGTAACCATTTATTATTAGTTATTATCCCTGCCAGGAATCTCACCAATAACTCACCAATAACAATACAGAGAACTGTAACCTCGACTATGAAAAGTACAGTACATATCTCTTACCTAGAACTTGGCTAGGTAAAGATACCCAGGTAATGATACAAGAAAATTCAAAGATAAATATATCTATTTGTCATTAGTTGTGGTAATTATACATTTATATGGTGTTGTAGAAAAGCGTTAAGATTACCAAACATGCATTTGACATCTTTGGTGCCCAATAATTAAGTCATAATAAAAGAAATTCAAGACTTCAGTTTGGTTTTGTGATGTCTCCAGGTCTAGACATGAGATTTCCTGGGTAACTCTGCAATTCTGTAACTAAGGAGAAGGAAGCTGTAACTCAGCAGAGCGCCACCTTGGCTGGTAACGAATGTGAATTCTCAAGTTTCCTTGTCGCTAGTGACTTAACTGTATGGCTCTGGGGGCCATAATCCATTTCTAAAAATGCCCTGTCTGTTTTGAACTCTAAGGGGATCTACCTGCTCTGCGGGGGGCAGACAAAAGCTGAGGTTTTCTAAAGACCTTCAGTGACTTTGGAAATATTTACTGGCACAAAATAAACTGTTTATAGTTGTGGAGTGAACGCTCTTTTCTCTGAATCGCTGACTTCCTGTTTCTTTTCCAAATCCTAAAAGGAGGTTGGGGGGGGGGGAGGTTTAAAAAGACGAAAGTCCGTGGGAGAGAGGGAGGGAGGAAGAAAGAAAGGGAAGGAGGGAGGAAGGAAGGATACTACCTAGGCTCACACTCATGAAAATTGGATAAACGCCTAAACCCCATATATTCTCTAGAACAGTTTGGGCTGTGGGTTATGTCCCCCCCCCCCCCAGCCCCCAATGCAGAAAAGATGTCTTTCTTAACTAGACTACAGCATGCCTTGTTTAAAGAACCTTACCACCACCTAGCCCTGCTTGGGCCACGCCAGCCCTTCGGTGGCACTGCCCCAGAGCAGCCTATTCCTCCACACTTCTCCTGGACACACACTCAGAAGCCAATGACCCGCAGGTAGCCCGGCCAGAGGAGAGTTTCCGCAAGGCAGAATGCCTCAACTCCTCCTCCCGGGAGCGGCTTCATTTCGGGGTATGTCACCTTAGGGCGCTCTGGCGTCGGGCGGTCGGGCAAGCGGAGGTGTTAAAGATGAAATGCTGGAGAACTGTGGTCCCGGGTCCCCTGGCAGCAAAGCTCTTCAGAAGCGCAGGCCAAACTGTAGCATCGCCGATGGAACCAAAGGCGCGCGGGGACGCGGGGCTGCCCCGCAGCTCCCCTGCCCGACGACCCCCGGCCGTGCCACAAGCCCGGACCCCGCTTTTCTAACAGAACGTCACAGGAGCCCAGGGTACGTAGAGCAGTGCCCAGACGGCTCGTGCGGGCGACCCGGGACCCGGGCCGAGCAGGGGCTCGCGGCGTCCTGCGCTGCATCCTTGTCCCATTCCGCCGGCCCCGCCGCCCCCTTCCTCGCCGGAGACCCGGGACAGCGTGGTCCCCGGGATCAGGGACCCGGGAGGCTCGGTCCCCGAGGCCGCTGGCCCCGCGCTCTGCCCACCTGCCTACCTCTGCGGCGGTGCCCGATGTCCCGGCTCGCCTGCCACCCTCCACCGGCTTTCCAGGCTCTCAGCCCGCGCCGGCCGCACTTGGAGCCCAGAGAGACCAGGACAGCGCCGCCTCCTGCGGGATTGGCGGCTGGAATAGCTAATCGGAAGGCGCAGCCGACCACCTGGCGTCATTGGAGGAGGTGTTTATAACTTTGGCTCCTCCCGGTGCCCCTCGGAGTTAGGAGCTCTGACCCAAGAGGTGTTCCCACTGCCTTCCCCACACCTAGACTATAAGGCCTGATGATGCGTTTGGTCACCTCTTTTTCCATTCCCTTCGCCTCGATTGGACCTGTAGACCATCCTCTTGCATAGTCTCTAGGCATGAACCCTCTCCTCTTGCCAATCCTTCGTCTTTCTATATTTACTAGTGTTAAGTGTGCACTTTGCCTAGGGCCTGTGTTGTCTTCCAGGTGCTTAAATAGCCAGGAACGGATTCCATGTGTAGCCTGCAAAACCTCCCTCGTGCTTGTGTAAGTTTAGTTTTTACAGCTGCTCCTCACACCTCGGGTGATTGTGGTCTGAGGCCTGAGGAATCCAGCTGGGAAGGTTGACATGCTGTTTCCTGCTCCACCTTTAAAAGTTCTATCTCTCCTCTCAGCCCAGTGACAGTCTCCAGACTGTTGCCCCACAGAGTGGAAACCTCTGCTCCTGTTTTTGCCCTCAGAACGTCCCTGTTTTGGCGCTCTTGGCATGCACACATTCTCCTGATCTGCTATTGCAACCATCAGCCAGCGAGCGTTTGAAAGGGAGAATCTGTGATGTTCTTTTGCAAACCGCACAAAAGTATATTGCATGAGCATATGAATGATAAATCTAGTTGGATTTCACATCCCAAGCAGGGGCCTAGAGAGGCCTGTCTTGGGAGAAGTGAAGGGACCAGGGAGGAGGAGAGGGGAATGAAGGGGAGGGGAGGGGAACACAGAGGAGGGGAGGGACAAATTCTGGATGTTAGAAGTAATCCTTCCCCAGGTCACTAAACTAGGTCAGACAAATTACTCTCTTTGATACACAGTTAACTAATAGAAGGCATCAGAACGCTTTTTCCACTTCAGTCTTTTTCCAAAAGAAAAAGCCAACCTTATATAGAAAAAAATTCACTAAAGTGATAAATTTTGTAAAGTTCCTTAGAGGGAAAGCCATATGTGAAAACAAATAAGGCCAGCAAGCAAGCACCAGGCGTCCATGTTTCTTCCAGATGAGCGCTAATTTTGGACTAGATCCCAGACAACCCCCACACGGCAAATTCTTTCTGCCTTCTGTGGGAGCTGATGATGCATATCATATGAAAAATTGTCTCCAAACAGCCTTGGCAAACAAGCAGGCTGGACTGGGCTCATTTCACAGAGCATGCGGGAGTTAAATCAACAGTTAAAGTAACTTGCATAATTTAGCACAGCAAGTCAGTAGAGACCCAACAAGAGGAAAGACAGAGGATGCCAAAATAGACTCACTTCCGTCTGTGAGTCAGAAATACTAAATCGACTAGTGAGCCGAGTGAATACATTCACTCATAAAAAGCAGCTTTCTCAACGTGACTGCCAACCTTGTAAGGCTCAGTCAACATTTACCTACAGTCACCTTTTTCTAGAAACATGACAAATTGAATTTGGCTATAGATTTTTTTTTTTTAAGTGCAATAGCTTCCTGTTTCTGGCTGTGGAAAACAAAACAAAAGCAAACAACCAAAAACCCCAAGCTCCACATGATATAATGGAATATTATTCAGCACTAAAAAGAAGTGGAAGCTGGGAAGCCTGTAATCTCAGCACTTGGGAGCTGGACGGAGAAGGATCAAGATTATTGTCGTCTCCGTAGTGAATCTGAGGCCAGCCTGGGCTACTCCAGACTGAAGAGACACGGTGATGGAGAGAGAAATCAAGCCACATGTTGAATAAGCCTTTGAAAATACACTAAATAAAAGGATCCAATCACAAAATTGGAAATATTGTATAATTCCATAAATATGGGATGCTCAGAAGAAATGAATCCACAGAGATGGAAAGTACATCCATGGTTACCCTGGGCTGAGAAAGATGTTAGTCTAGGTGTTAGTCTAGGGCAGTAGTTCTCAAACAACCCTTCACAGGGGTCACCTATGACCATTGGAAAACACAGATGTTTACATTGCAATTCATAACTAGCAAAATTGCAGTTATGAAGTAGCAACTAAAATACTTTTATGGTTGGGGTCACCACATGAGAACTATATTAAAGGCTCACAGGAGGTTGGGAACCACTGGTATAGGGAAGTGAAATGTTTTGGAGGGGAGTAATGAAACTGTCTTTGGAACGTTCCATAACTATCCATCTCTGCATACACTAAAAGCCATGACCATGTATAACTTAAATGGGTGAGTTGAGTGTTTTATGAGATACAATTCAAAGGTAGTTTTAGGGGCAGGAGAGATGACTTAGTGATAAAGTGCCTGCCACACAGCAAGAGTGCCTGGATTGGGGTCCCCAGCTGACATGTACAAGCTGGGCAGGTGGTCCCCAACTCCGGGGACATGAGGCACACTCCTGGAGCTCAGTGGGTACCCAGCCAAATCAGTGAACTCCAGGTCCAGTGAAAGACTCAGTCTCAAAAGATACCTGCTCTTGACCTCTGGCCTCCATGCAAGCATGTATACATTTTCACACACACCCACAGGCCCACATGGATATATCATACACACATACCACCACTGTAAAGAAAACGTGGCTTCTCATTATGGTATTCTATATTAAGTAGAATATAAAAAGAAATCCCTGATCAGCCCTCTTAACTGCTCCTAGGCCTGTGTGTCTTAGTCGCCTATGTGCCTCAGTAGTTACAGTATGTTTTCTGTGGTAGTGTCATATCCACTTCCTCATCTACACTGTAAGAGATGTATGAGCAGAAACACTGGTCCTCATCTTAGTGTGTGCCCAGCTTGTAACACAGTGCCTGGCACATAGCAAATACACCACAAATATTTGTTGAAAGATAGACGAAGGCAGCGGGGATGCATTTTATTAGCTACTTGAGATATTCCAGGCTCTGTGTTAAGTTATGAGGAATACAAAGGGGAGCAAAATCCATCAGTCTGGATCCTCTGTAGGAAGAAAGATGAATGCTCACTAAACATATACACCACTAAGTGCCGTGAGGGAAATGACCATGGTTCAGAGGTCAAGAACAACTTTTTTGACTTTTTTTTTTTTTTTTTTTTGAGATGAGGTCTGAAAAACCTCATCTTGAGGAACAATCAAGGGATGATAAGAAGAACATTGTGGGTAGGAAGAACAGCAGGTGCCAGGCTTTGTGGTTAAGAGGAAACTAATATACCAGGGGGACTGAATGAAGGACACAGACACGGCACCAGGAGCACGTGAATGGAGAATACCAGAGAGCGCTGGAAGGAAAGTGAGCCAGCCCCATCGGAGGCTGTGAAGAAAGGGCTTCTCACACTATAACGGGATTCGGGTTAAAAGGAAGTCGGGATCCCATGGTCTGTTGTGGGGACTAGGAAGCCCACAGGATGCACATAGGACGGGAACGTAACTACATTTTAGCCATACGATAGCTCTTACACTATGGGCTACGCCTGATACGGGTTCATGTAATTAAATGTGGAAGTGGAGATAAATTGGCAACAGTGAAAGATTTCTGAAAGTATAGTTATCAGAAATTCAGTCAAGATCAAAAGCAGAAGGAATTCGAGGTACTCCTGGGTGTGCTCACCTGGGTGGCACTTCTCAGCCTCACTGCTGCTTTGACTCCGAACCCACATTTGTGCTTTACACTGTGCCACTCGGCCCACATAGCACCAGTGAACGCTTCCTCAAACCCCTCATCTCAGAGTCCAAAATACTGTTTGTTATGAGCTATCCTAAAATAAAAAGAAGCTTCTGGATAAAAGGGTTCCAGACAACCAACGGGGCTCTCCCAGTGGTATGGTGGCCAAGGAAGACAGCTTGCTTGGTGTCTTACTCCATTTTGGACTTTGGTGATAAAATATCTGTGCATCATGCAAACATTTCTGATGTTACTAAGAACTGCTGCAGCATCAAAACATGGCAGACGACGTCATGGCGAAATGTGTGACGCAGACAGAAGTTCCATAAGACAGAAGGCATTAGAACAGCAAAGGTCAGAGTCTAAAAACTGACTTGCCTCAAGGGAACAAATGCACACATGACAAACCTGTCCCTCTTTTAGACAGTACAAATTCATTCATGATGGAACAACCTCCATGACCCATGACCTTCGCCCAGGCCCACATCCTAAGGATCTCAGCACACCAACACTACTCCACTGGTTACCAAGTTTCTATCTCATGAACTCTAGGACAAGTGTAACCAAAGTATAGCAGTATACCCCAGTGCCTGGGGCATGATGACTTTCTCAATCCTTGGTTTTGATGGAGACCAAACACTCTGACCTCACCCCATAGGATGATTTGTATCCCCATTATCACTGTGTCTGTGGGCAGCACCCATCGGTCGTGACAGGCTAAGCTCAAAGCTTTCAGAGCTCATGAGAGTTTAGTGGGCATTAGTAAAACCTCATAAAGGTGCTTTGTTGTTTGTTTTGTGCAGTTTATTTTTTGTTTAAGATATTGCTTATGAAAGTCATGTTAGAAACCAGTGTCCCGTGGTATAGTAACAGATATGGGACTGAGAAGATAGCACAGTGGTAAAGGCACTTTACCTGTAGTTGCAGTACAATCCTGGTGAGCTGAGCTTAATTCTGGAACCCATGTAAAGATAGAATGAGAGAACCAACTCCACAAAGGTGTCGTCCTCTGACCTCTATACGTGTCTGTTTTACACACAGATGTCATGTACATACCACTGCCATTCTACTGCAGACATTTTTATTCTAGCTGACAAAAGTCTTCCCTTTGGTTTTGGGTTGCATAACATGACAGCTTATGCCAGAAGAAAAAGAACAGAAAACAGAGCAAAACTGACCATGGCATCCCCAAAGACTAACAGAAAGGGACATGTTAAAAGAACATTATTGTGGGTTGTGTGGTAACTACAAAGTGGGCAGGATCTTTAAAACACATGGGGAAACGTTAACAAGGGAAGAGCTGGGACCTGAACTGGAACAAGGTTTAGTTAATCAAAAGGACCCTGTTACTACAGTATCAGAGTTCACCAAAGAACCTGTTACTACAGTGTCAGAGTTTATCAAAGGACCCTATTACTACAGTATCAGAGGCAGGGGTAGACTCAGCAGGCATGCACCTGTGAGCATGAGTATGTGAATGAGCCAGTGATGATTGTAGTAATGTCTGTAAAGGAGATTGAACCTTCCCGGCAGTCATAGGTTCTGAGATGTAGCTTCCACTGAGAGTCTCAAACCTAACAGCTAACATGGGTGTTGAGCAAGATCCACCTCAACATAACTAGGGATGTCTGTCTAAAGTTTCTTCTACCCTAGTGCCTGTACAATGGAAGCTTTTAGTAACTTGCAAGTTGAATAAAAAGGTATTTGGTTCTACCAATCAGATTCAAGTATGGTACTAGTGTGCTTGATAGAAGTTAGAAATTTGATAGAAACCTGCAGGAAACATTATCTGAAAAGTAGCAGATACACAGTGGGAAAATCTCAGAGGGATAGGTGGATAAAGAGAGAGGAAAAAAAAAAAAAACATGAGAAAGGACCACAGAGGAACACAGTGACTGAACACAACACGCCAAATTCTCTGCAAAGTAACTCTAGACGACTTGGCAACCACATTTTGAAATAACAACTAAAGTGAAAAAGTAATTATTTGTATCTTGGTGGGATTTTTTTTTTGGGGGGGGGGTTTCGAGACAGGGTTTCTCTGTGTAGCCCTGGCTATCCAGGAACTCACTCTGTAGACCAGGCTGGCCTCCAACTCAGAAATCCACCTGCCTCTGCCTCCCAAGTGCTGGGATTAAAGGTGTGCACCACCACTGCCTGGCTTGCATCTTGTTTTTAATGCCTTTTCCTTTAGTTAACAATATTCATAGTGCCACTTTGAACTTCAGTGCTAAGACTCTGTTACATACTAAATTGGTATAAAAATATTTTAAAGTGATCACTGACATTTTGTTAACATTTTATTTCCTGTTTATAAAAATAATATTAATGTGTTTTCATTGGGACGTAAAAACTATAGGAAATAAAGAAAACTAAAATTTCTTTAAATCCATCATTTGTAAAGAGTGCGTGCGTGCATGCGTGCGTGCGTTAGTGTGTGTGTGTGTGTGTGTGTGTGTGTGTGTGTTTGTGTATACGTGTGTGTTTAACATGTTTGGATGTGTGTTTGATGTTCATGTGTGTGTTTGACATGAGTGTGTGTGTGTATGTATGTGTGTGTGAGACATACTTGGTGTGTACATGCGTGTATACACATACCTGGAGGCCAAGCAACAGTGTCTTCTTCAGTCTCTCTACCCTGTCTTTTGAGGCTGTATCCCTGGAGCTTACCAATTTGGCTAGATTGGCTGGCTAACAAACTCTAGTCCTGCCCTGCCTCTGCCTTCCCATTTCCGGAGTTGAGGCATGTGTACCCACACATCCCATTTTTTATGTGGGTGTCTAGGGTCAGAACCTAGGTCCTTGTGGTTACATAGTAAGCACGTTACTGACTGAGCTGTGTCTTAGCCTCTAAGTCTTTTTCTCTACACATACATTATGTTTTCTCTTAATATGAAATTAGGCTAAATTGACATATTTGTCTTGCTTTTACACATTATTGTAAGAATTTTCCTTGTCTTGAAGTATTATTTGAAAGCATTTTAGTGGCTTGTTAATTGTCTACCATAGGGTTCTACACTACTAGATTTAGCATTTCTGTCGTAACTCTACTGTTATGTTATCATGTTAAGAAGCACTTATTTGCCTTTTGTATTAATGCTATTGAAAAGAAAAACCCTAATTTAAATAGAAGATCATTCATTTTGGTTCTAAGTCTAACTGGATTGGAAACTGGCAGGCTCATCCAGTCTGTAGCCAGCAGGCCACATTTCACCACACGATAGCTATGACTAGGGCATAACACAAAACTGCAAACTTACTTAAAATACAATAGGAGTTTTTACAGATTTCTGCAATTCTGTCGTGTAGTACTTGACAATGAACCTTGTAGATGAAAATGTTATTTTGCTGTGCCAAAAGGATGGACACATCTGTTAGAGGAGAGAATTCTATTTGAAACTCCAAACCCTCCTCCTCCACAGGACAAGTGGGATCATAGTGTGTGCTGCCAGTGCAGGCAAAACCAAAACAAAACCAAACAGAAGTTTTAAGTTCTTCTTAAAGCCTCATATAGCCCAAGCTGACCCAGACTCACCCGGATGGCTGTGAACATGACTTCTATCTATTCAACCTCCAGCTACATGCTTAGGATCCAGGGCTGCCGTTTGTTCTTAGTTGCAGAAGTAGCATCTTTTGGCCTGAGCATCCTCAATTAAAAAAGACAGAGACAGCTCTGGAAATCTGATAATGATGGGGGAGGGGGAAAGGAACTTGTGGACGTTGTTTTGCTAAATGGCCTCCCTGTCACACTGCCTTCTCAGGATTTTTGTTTAATCACATAGATGTGCTGCCCTCAGCCTTGGTCAGAGAAGCAGTTGGGCAGAGGTTAATGCAGAAACTCATGTCTGGTACCATTCCTTCTCTGCTCTGGTTGAGAGGGAAACCGAGACTGGAACACAGGCCGGAGTGATGGAAACAGCAGGCCATGAGTGAGCTGGACCAGAAACAGACTTAATTCGAGAAAGCTTCATTGAGCAGCTGGTTTATTTGGGAGGAACAAAGACTATTTAAACCTTTGAAGGGTGAGTAGGGACTATCAGGGAGAGTGTACCTCTTTGCTCTGAAGCAGAGTGCTGGGGATGCCTCATTTGCATAAGAAGGAATTCCAGGTGCTTGCTGGACTTGACCTTATGAGGGATGAAGAAGTCTATCCTGGCTACTGGGCTATATGATCTCCTTCAGTGGGACAAAGGTGGGGGCACAGGTCTATGTACACTGGGACATGCAGGCCTGGGGTTGGGAATGTGTGGTAATCCTACTCCTGCTAAATTCATGACCAGATACATGCTGGAGTTTGGACACTTCCTGACCCCACTCTTCTCTAGGCCTTCTCCCTATGGCTCCTCCAGCCCCACAACAGTGCTGAGAATAGGTGTCTGGTCAACTCTAAATGTCTGTAGCGAGTCTACCCGTGAAAGGCTCAGGGAACATCTTGGAAAAGGAGGCAGAGAGAACATAGGAGCCAGAGGACGGGGGCAGTGCTGTGAAATGCTGTCTTCTGCATCTGACATGGCCATTATGTCACAAGCTCTGGCTGCTTGCTCAAGACCTACACAAGATCAAGCCAGTCAAAACTTCACGAATGGGAGAGGGACACACAAGGCTCTGCTCCTTAGATGAGAAGGTATTGGTTTTGGCGCTCCTGAGAATCATTTTCCCATGGGAATGTGATTCCTGGCAGCTTGCCCACATTCCAATAAATTTCCGAACATTTATCCACATATTGAAAGCATGAATTGGGTTACAGGAAGGAGGAGGAGGAGGAAGAGAAGGAGGAGGAAGAGTTGGAGGAGGAGGAAGAAAAGGAAGAGGAGGGAAAGGAGGAAGAGTAAGAGGAGGAGGAAGAAGAGGAGAAGGAGAAGGAGGAGGAAGAGGAGGAAGAGGAGGGGGAGGAAGAAGAGGAGGAGGAAGAGGTGGTGTGACACTGGGAAAGGAATGTGCTGAGGCAGTCCAGGAAGAACTGAAGGGAGCAGGGAAGGTGTGTATCAGCCTTTGTCAGCCTTCCTAGTGCTATGACCCCTTAATATAGTTCCTTGTGTTTGTGGTGACCCCTAACAATAAAATTATTTCATTACTACTTCATAACTGCAATGTTGCTACTGTTATAAATAGCAATGTAAATAGCAGGTATGCGGGATATCTGAAATGCAACCCCTGTGGGGATCACCATCCACAGGTGGAGAACCATTTGTGTATATGATAAAAATACATTATATATGTGTGTGAAATTTTCAAAGAAAAATCATATTTTAAGATCTCCATGTGAGTCTGACACTACAATTCCGTCAGGGTGTTAAGGAAAGGGTACAATGTATCACAGGCAGTCCTGAGTGGCCTGCTGGACAGTAACCATCTTACAAAACCACAAACCAGGCAAGATTGCTATGTTTGTTAGATAAAATGAAACCGAAACCTACACAACAAAACAAATGAAAACATTATCTCACAATTTTGACAAGCACAATACAAACCATAAAACAATGCCTCAGATGTCCCACCTTTCCTGGCTACCAACTTGACTACTGCCTCTTAATCAGGCCCCACTTTGTCAATCCTCTAGTCTTCTGTTCTTTCCAGTAACAAGTCCTGTAGTATCTAATCAGAGAACTATCTGTGCTTTCTTTTTTTGTCTTTTTTTTTTTTTTTGAGACAGAAAATGATATGTTATCCAGGCTAATCTTAAACTCCTGCCTTAACCTCCCTACTGGCTGGGATTCCAGGGTCATGTTATAGTGCCTGACTAACTCCACTTCTCTTTTTGAGAGATTATTAAAAATTTATTTATTTATTTATTTTGGGTTTTTTTGAGTCAGAATTTCTCTGTGTAGCCTTGACTATCCTTGAACTCACTTTGTAGAGCAGGCTGGTCTTAAACTCATAGAGATCCACCTGCCTGCCTCTGAGTCCTAATTGCTGATTAAATGTGTGCACCACCACAGCCCAGCTTTACTTTAAAAAAAAAAAAAAGTACACATTTAGCCAAACGATGGTGGTGCACACCTTTAGTCCAGTGCTCAGGAGGCAAAGGCAGGCTGATCTCTGAGTTCACAGTCAGCCTGCTCTACTAATGGGTTCCAGGACAAGCAGGGCTACACAGAAAGACTCTCTCTAAAAACCAGCTAACCAAAGAAAACATACAAGAAATAGACATTTCAAAAAATATAATTACATTGTTTCCTCTTTTCTTCTATCCAATCATTTCCTTGTAAACGCTTT